>NW_026089555.1:0-527346 GCF_000143185.2 Schizophyllum commune H4-8
CCCTAACCCTAACCCTAACCCTAACCCTAACCCTAACCCTAACCCTAACCCTAACCCTAACCCTAACCCTAACCCTAACCCTAACCCTAACCCTAACCCTAACCCTAACCCTAACCCTAACCCTAACCCTAACCCTAACCCTAACCCTAACCCTAACCCTAACCCTAACCCTAACCCTAACCCTAACCCTAACCCTAACCCTAACCCTAACCCTAAGAGTGGCAGAACAGAATGGAGTGAAGGTTCTATTGGGCCGTCTAGCGAGGAGGACAACGTTCTTACCTTGTATTGATGCTGAACCAGGTTCTAAGGTGTTCCAATACGTGAAGGAAGCGTGGTGGACCTCTAAGCATGTGGGGATTCAACTTCATCATATTGTCCATCTTGTACAAAACATAGCAGAGCAGCAGCAAAAGAACTATGACTACATATATTGTCCAAAAAGTACGTCAGCACGGGATAGGGGAGCGATGAAACAAGAAAAAACCAAGAAGAAGAAATAACAAGAAAGTACGAAACAAAGGCAAGAAAAACGAGAATGAAGCGAAAACCAGAATATCGTCCAAGAAACAGTATGCCGAAAATATGTCCGTCCGCAACCTGTCCAACCAAGCCCGCCTACTCCTGAACTGCCTTGTCGACGTCCATGGCTGTGCCACCCTCCTCGCCACCTCCTGCCGCTGCGTCCTCCGGCACGTCCGACACAGCCGATGGTGCTTCAGCCTGGGCGCCGGGCGTCTCGCGACGACGCGGCGTCGCGGCATGAGCCTGCGGGCGCGCGGCGGCGACCGCCGAGCTACCGCGGAACGTCGGGACCACCGGACGTCCGGTGTCGGACCCGCCTGGGGCCGCCGACGTCTGCGACGAGGCCCGCGCGGAGCTGCCAGCGCGCGGTGGCGCGGGAGAGGGGCGGCCTGCAGAGCCAGCGGCGGGCGCCGAGGTCTCCGTGCCCATGCGCCTGCGCTTCCGCGAATCCTGCGACGACGGGGAGTCATCACGGGACCGGGCTGACGGGGTGCGCGAGTCGATGCGGGAGGGGGCTTGGTGAGGAGCGGGGGGGCGCAAGGCAGACGAAACGTGGGAGAGGGGCGGCAGCCGCGCGTCCAAGAGCGACATCCGCGCGTTCGCTTGCTCCAGAAGGCGCGTAATGTACCCTAGCCCGCTCAAGTGACCGTTGATCTGCTCCAGGCTTGTAGCCAGGCTGGTCATGGCGACGGGCAGCGTAGCCAAGAGTGTCGGATTGAAGGAAGCGGGGCGGGGTAGCGGCCGAGGTGGAGGTGATTCGCTACCGTCACCTGCCGATGCGATACTCGCGGCGGGCGAGGCACGTGAAGCACTGGCGTTGGTCGCAAGGCTACACTTTGCCTTCGTGGAGTTGCACCTTTGGCAGGCCCGGGTCGCGTTGGGAGTGTCGGTGCGTTTGAGACACTGGAACCCGTTTCTTCTGCACTTGTCGCAGGGCTACGCCGGTCAGCGCGGGGTAGTATGGAGAAGCAGAAGCGCTTACCGGGTCGTTGATCGCTGCGCGCGCCGTGGGCAACTCCTCGCTGCCCTTCACCTTTTCGGGATGGGCGCGGGACTTGGCTTTCTTCCTGAAACCATCGTGAGCGAACGACGGATGCCGATCTCGGGGACACTACGTACCCGGAGGCGTGAATCACAACGGTGGCAGCCTCAAAAAGAAAAGGATCAGCCGGAAGTCTCTGTCAAAGGCGGCGCAGACGTACCTCATCACCGCTGGCGTTCCCCGTGCTCTTCTCGTCATCGTCCTCCCCTTGAGCTCGGCTGGATGCGGCCCCCTTGGTGTTACGGCGCGTGGACTTTCGGACAGGGCGTGCTGATGTGCGCGCCGCCCGATTTTTGGGGGGCGACGGCGGCGGCGGCGACGGCGGGGCCGCAGCACGAGCCTTCCCCTTCCCGCGCTTGGCTTTCGTGGCAGGCGGAGGGTCCTCCGGCTCCATGTCGACATCTTCATCGGCGGTGCTAGGGGTAGGTGCTTCCGGGGAGGCGCGGGCGCGCGAGGCAGCGCGCTGCGAGCGGAACTTTGACAATCGAGAGGCTCGTGGCGATGTTGTGGGTGGTGGGGAAGGCGCCGGAGACGGCGCGGGCACAGCGGCAGGCAGCGCAGCTTGCGGGCGCGTAGTGGCCGGCGCGGAAGACGCTGGCGACGGCCGCGCGACTGGTGCGCTGGCTCGCACTGGCGCGACCGAATCCGCACCCCGATCGCCCTCGATCGCGGGGCCGGATGGCGCAGGAGGAGGGAGAGGTGAGGGTGCGGCAGGGGCAACCCTGGGTGGCGGTGCTGGCGTGTCGGATGGACGATTGGTGGGGGCGGTCAACGCGATGGCGGCAAGGACATCGGCCTGGAGGATTTCACCAGCGGCGCCAGACATGACTAAGCGGAGGTCAGCCCGGTGCTCGTCATAGACCCGCTGGATGGCCTCTGGATCGTTCCCCGCAGCGAGAATAGCGCCAATGGCGCGCAGCATCGCGGGGGAAGGAGCAGTGGACATGGTGGTTGAGAGCAAAAGTGAACATGCGCCGAGTATGACGCGGCTGATGCGTCTGCCACGTGGCGTGACGCAAGTCGTCAGCCACGCGGGCGACGGCGAATGCCGACCGTCTGCAGACCAACGGCCGCGAAGGATTAGGGAAACCTTCTTTCCAGATACTTCAACATACATTAGAAGTATAACATCAGTTGGATAGGTATAGGGTATCGATAGAATGTTATTGATGGGGTCAACACCTGGCACGGCCCGAATGCAGAGACCCGGCGGCCGCTGCCGCTTCCGTTTTGCTTCTGGGTCAGTCATCCCCGGCGCCGTCAGTGCATATGCCTCAGCCCACCCGCCGTCATAATGCCTTTGGACGATTGATGGACAGAAATGCAGCCGGCCCGTGCGGGGCAGACCTTGATATTTGCGTTTGTAGCGGTTTGTGGCGCAGTGGCGTACTAAGCGACTATCAACAAAGCCACAAGCGCGGCCGAGCCTGCCGACCGTGCTTCATGCGCACCCGCCTACACCTACATTCACGCGAGCTCTTAATGGTGGATATGTTGATGTGCGACGGCCGCGTGGGTCGCCCGCCGGATGCGAGTAGCGCGGTGCAATCCTAGGAACGGGAAAGTCAAACTCACAAACAACGAAACGAATTATATATTTGGCGGGTCCAAAAAGGATCACGGAATACTTGAATCCTTTTGGCCGTTCGGGTAGAGCCAGCGCCATCGGAGAAGATGTCTCGATTGTTGACGGGTGATGATTCATTGGGCGGGGCTTACATTCGACGCGTAACGACTGTGATATGGCCATGTCTAGACACCGCACCATGCCCTACACCGTAGATAACCACCAAATGAAGTATATAAGGATCATACTGTTTGAGTAGGCAATACGATGGGTCGGCGTCAAGACATTAGGATCGGAACCTAGCCACCTCGCAAACAGTTCAGCGGTATCCCAGCTCGGCAACGTCACCCCGTGTGATTGCTGAACGAAGTCACGGGCCAGAGCCCGTAGGGAATCGCTCATATATATCGCGTACGGCACAGCGGCTCCACTGTGAATGAAAGGATGCCAATATGGGTCACGGAGGGCCCGGGGTGGCGGGTGTACTGCCCCGACGACGTGGCACGTGTTGCAGGCCCCAAAGCGCCAATCCTCCTGAATTGCACGACGGAAGGCTGCGTAATGGCGCGGCCCCTCGTCGGAGAGGGTGGGACAGCGTATAGGCTCGTGGTCAGCCGGTCGGGGGTTGTCGCCCATGCCAGTGAGAAGATCGAGGACGATACAGATGCCGCAGCGGGTACGCGCCCAAGCGGCTATCTGAGGAAACTGCAGGTCAGGTCAGCATCGCTCACACGGGTCATGGAAAGACGCACCTTCTCAATGACTGGGAGAGGCATCTCAGAGTCCCAAGTGGGAAGAGCGAAGAGGTGACAATGCGCCGGACGCACGATTGCCATGCTGTGTTTACTTGGAAGGCGGCCGGTCGCCTAGTCAAACACGGAAAAATCATTGTAAACAACGTCAAACCGCCTGCAGCAGTTGCGCCGATCCGGCATCGCTGGCTCTGAAGAGGGAATGAGGGGAGCTCTCTACCGAACAGGCCGATCAGGTTTGCCGCATGGAATAATTGTCGACGGTGCTTGCGCCAGCGTATAGAGCGGTGGCGGTGCTTGTTATCATGGATTTAGGTACAAAGATAATGAAGATTGAATATGCTATTTACCGACTGGTCTCTATTCTGTCACTAAACCTGGTGCCTACTGCGCAGTACTATGAGGGCGTCGCTATCCTAGTCTGCCTCCCTGATATCCACGCCGAATGTGTCGGGTCCTACACTGCTTCCTACTTCAGGAGGGCGCATCTGTGGGGAGAGATCAGCGGCTACTCGCCACAAAGCGCCAGAGTGAAAGCCTACACTGTGGTCTATGCGGCGCACCAGCTCGCGGGCGGTGTCGGCCAGGACTGGTATCAGGGAAGCCCGATGACTAAATTCGGACGCCTGGAATGAAAGGCGCTTCATCGCCTCCAGCAACGCTACCACGTCCGAATCCTGCATGTGGATCGCCACATCGGATTCGACCGGAGGTTGAAGTGCCATGCTGACACCGTCGGAAGCTCGGCGCATCTCTGTTGGACTGTGCGGGATCCTGACCATCAAATGAGCGTATACATCATGGATGGGGAGTGATAACATACAACGGCGCTGACAGGAGGAGATCGCGCGGGTCCTCTGCTTGCTGCAAATTAAATGAAGTCAGATAGAGCATACTAGTCTGGGATTAAGCGCGCACCGTGTCTCGTGGGACGCTTTCCTGCCTTTTGATGGCGTTGACGCCGCTCGAGGCTCCTGGACCAGACATCGTGGCAGCCGATGCGGGGGGCGGAGCGGGCAGACCATCGTCTGTCGAGCTCGGGAAGTCATGAGCCGCGCGCGCATCCTCTCGCGACATAGAGCGGTCGTCGCCGGCCGCAGACGATGGATTGTTTAGAATGGCCGGAGGGGAGGGAGGCACATCATCGAAGGGCACTTGCGGAGGCGAGCTGGCCTCCGAGAGCATGATTGAAGGAGGCACGGCAAGCGGGCGGCTAGCATCGTGCACACTGGAGGAAACCACATGAGTCACTGGGGCCGCAGGCTCGGGCGGCTCTGTCGCCGTAGATGCCCTGTCAGCAGCACGATCCGCCTCCAAGAACGGCATGACGGCCGACAACGCCATAGAGCTGCAGGTCGGACCCAAACCCCCCGCTATGGCGTACTCGAAAAGATTGCGTTGCTGATCGAAGAACGTGCGCAGAGCCGCGCTGTTGTTAGTCTGCAATGCGACACGGAACCGGTCGACCAGCCCGTCCTGATTATCCATGATGTTTCGGAGGAGGAGCAAGACGCAATCTTGTCGATGACGTGAGATGTCGGCCAATGCCGCAGGAGGCTTACTCAGCAGGGCACCGGCCCGTCCGGCCGCCGGGGCGCACATGGCACGAATGCTCTGAGCAAGAAAGCGGGTTTCAGACGCTGCACGTCCGGAGGAGTAGCGCAAGCGTGACGTACGCTCTCCCACATTAGGATAAACAGCGGGCGATGGGCCAGAAAAATCTCCCTGATAGAATGATGTATCGACAAGGTAAATATGCTTTCGAAGAGTACATGTTATATTTACTGCAACTTATGGAAACGAAGAATGACCTCCGGCGTCTAGCTGGCGCAAGACCGATCCGAACGATTCCACAATAGGCAGATTCGCCGCCGTGCGTTCCACCTCCCTGATCAGGTATTGCGCCGCATCGTTGAAAGCCTGTACGGACCTTTCCTGTGAACGCGGGAGAAGATACCGGATGGCGATCCCATCGCAGCTGGCGCAGCATCCCTCTGTGGGAATGCAGCGCCTGCCAAGTGAGACGCACGATGGACAACCCTGGACCGGCATAAGCAAGCGGCGGGAACAGACTCTCTGGACATACCGGCGTACGCGCCGGTGGGGCATCGCGAAATGCTAACCCGGCTCCATCGGCTGTCACATACTCGTTCTCCTGCTGCGACTCACTAGGGGACGGCAGGCGGCGATACGGGGAGCTGCGTATAACAACCCGGCAGAAGTTCTGTATGGCTCCCTCCGCATCCGAGCCTGGCGGCGCGCCTCCATCACCCGGCGCGTCCCCGGTCTCGGCCTCGCTTGTGGGCGGTGTATTTGGTTCGTTGGGATCGCGGGGTGGGAGTTCGGGCTTATCAGGAAGCCCGCGGGCACGTCAGGACAATCATGAATATATGTGATGCGCGCGACTCACGTTCACGGCTAAGAACAAGTCCTGCAATTGATGAACAGGATAGCCAGCCTGGCTGGCCAAGTCCTCCACCTCTTCAAGGGGCCCGTACCCTGACTCTGATATACAAGGCGTAGGCAGGTCATGCCCGGCCGGTAGACCGTGCGGGTGCTCCAAGCGATAAACAACCGCCGCGTCGCTGACATCCTGAGAGTAGCGGGCCTGAAGGTCATCCACTGCATCTCGCAGGAGGGTATACAGGGTTGGGTCGGGTCGATCATTGCGCACGAACCGCAGTAGGTCGCCGATGTGTCGTTTGACGATCGCCACCCGATCGGAGGGATCACAAAGTAGGAAGAGAAGCACAGGTTTGGTCAAGTCGCTGGTCGTGTTTTGCATCGTGGCGGTTGAGGACAAAGCGCGCAGAGGGATCTATGATGTAATAACAGGCGTATGGACTGATGACATCACTATTGCAGCACGCGATATGAATTGATCAGAAAACCAGTCAAAACGGGCCGGCCGCAATCGGTTTGCTGTCGCGAAGGGCCAGGACAGACCATGCGTCCTGGGCTCTACAGACATGGATCTCTTGCAGACATATAAAGGTACATGACATGACGATATATGATCATTGTTTTTTCCCCGCCCTGAAATGTGTTCGCTCCAACGCACGGTCCTGTACGCGCTGACCACTGCCCGCCGCGATAGGGAAGGCTAGTCTGCGGAGGCCATCTCTTGGGAAGCAGCGGATGCGGCCACCGCGGCCGCGGACGCCGCCTCGTCGTTTAGCCTCTCGACGACGGCCGATAGCTGGGCCATAGCATATCCCATATCTGCCTCGGCTTGATTATCGGTCGTGTCGGCGCGGCGGCTGCACCACTGGTCATGGCACCTGCAGCGTACGCACCCCATTCGCGGCTGTCCGGGCGGTACCCTACATGCCGCATCCGCCCGGTAGCATTGCAAGCAACGCTGATGAGATCTATTATCACGCTGCGGTAGACAAGACGTAGGATACGCACCAAGCGAGGGACTTCAGGCCTAGTAGATCCGTGCGTCTTCTGGTCCCAATCGTACACTGCAAGCATGGCAAGTGTCCCTGCCGCACTTGGCTGGCTGCGGATCAGGGATCAGTACGGACATTTCAAGGAGGGAGGGCTAAACAAACCAAGACAATTGATCCTTCGGCTTCCCAAGCACGAACAACTCGTACAGTGCTTGTTGATCTGGCTGCTGTGGGTTAGTGTAGACCAAGGTCTAGTGGGTGTGTCACTCACAACAAGCTCGTCGAACAAACGCTGCGCGCCCTTCATGGGAAGGCCCGTAAGATCTGTCATCTTGCGGTGAAGAGCCGCTAGCTCCTTCTCCTCTGAAGGAAGCTCACGCCGTATATGTTTGTAGAACATGTCTGTCAAGTTCGCAATTTCCACCATCATCCGCGTGTATGTGGCTGCAGCCGCCATCTCCACCATTATCGCCAGATCGCGTTCGCTATCGGTGCTCTCCCGTACAAATCGGAGTAACTCATCAAGACAGTAGTGAGCGATACTGAACCGGTTCTCGTCATTGCGAGCGATGAAAAGCGAGGCCAGCGATGCACCGGTTAGGCCGTCTTCCATTTCCATGGTCGTGGTTGGAGACAAGGGCGGGCATCTGACTCATGACATCATACGGATCGAACCCCGATGCGGCGCTGGCATCAACCAATGGTCTGGGCCGGCCTGTGTATAATATGTTAGGTGCGTTTGCAAGGTATCCCGGCCGCGTATCTGCAGCGTGCGAGAAGAGTTCTACATGCGGGACCCCTCCGGCTCCTGCTTTCACGCCCCATTGTAGGCGACCTTGGCGTATCCCGGAGCCGGCCGGCCGCTTGTGCGCCGTGATTTATCCCTGTGTCTTGCTTGAGCCAACCGTCCTGGACAAGACATGGGAATTAGCAAACCTCGTACCATATAATCAATCTAACGGTCAGGGGAAGTACGCCTTACCATGTAGAAGACGTCAGCCGCACCACATGAAATGGCCGGTCGGATGGTGGGATAGCGCGCGGGACGTGCCGGGGCGGCACGTGTAAGGCCGTCTGTGCAGCGATCGATGACGCATGATGAAGCCGACCTGCCTTCTGCCATGACCCCGCCAGACGACTATCCGAGCCTGAAAGCCGCGGCCACTCACCTGGTCGAGGCAAGCAGGGAGGAGCAGCGCAAACTTGTGGATGAGCACTGGGACGTCATTACCGCACTCGCACGGTGGTCGCCTGAGGCGCCCGATAAGGAGCTATACGAGTCCATGAGCAGGCTTATCGAATCGACGTGGTTCGCTAGCTTCAAAGATCGCCAGCGCGCCGCCGATGTAGAAACCACGGACGGTGGTGAGGGGAACACGGAGGTGTGTAACAATATTCAAGCCCATTATCTTTACTAAAATAACCAAGAGTGAGGCAACGACGGAAGCGACTTTGGAGTCAGACAGTCCATGGGATGCAATGGTGCGTCGCGCATAAGCTGCATAACCGTGTCTGATCGTCCGTAGGACATACCAGCACTGATTGAGAGCGTCACGATGGTCGCCGACTCCCTCGAGCAACTCAACAAGTACCTTGACATCGCCCCCAACTTCATTGACGCTGCCAACCACCTCATCGATCACCTTGACGCTGCCGAAGCGGCCGAGGTTGCCTTTACCCGGCCGGGAGTACGCACGGCGCACATCGATCCATCCCTGAACACGCCAATGAAATACGGGGCGAGCCTGCACAACACCGCCCCCCTGTCCCGCAGTAGTACGCCCGCCTCCGCGTCCCTACAGGGATGCCCCGACATGCCTAGCCGCACGCCCAGCGTGGAAAGGACGCAGTCCGGGTCCGCCACCGGGCCTTCGTGCAGCCCTTCCCCAGCTCCGTCGAGCGTGGCGGATGCGAAGGCGCGGTCATTGTCGTGCGAGCGCGAGAACACGTAGGTAGCCTGTAGCTTCTATAGGACCGAACATATCTACCTTGGTCAATGCCATCATTTTCACTTCCGCTGAGCCTGGGCTGGGGCCGTCCACAACGTAGATGCCTGAGCTTGAGGCGTACAGAGTACCTCCGGAGCGGTAATATGAATACAGCAGGCCGTAGAAAAGTAAGCCTGTTCAGCGCACAGTCTGCCCGGGCATTCATCTGGGTCAGCGCGCCACCCGTCCAACATGGCTGAGCGTCGCTCTTGGCCCTCTGTGACTGCGTTTTACTAGCCTCCGCCGTCTCGCGATAGCACCCGATACGATCACAACGCTCACAAGCAGGGAAGCCTATTGCGGAAGCGCGAAGAGTATCGTAGCATGCAATCAATGTTACATAGTGAGATGTGAGAGCAAACATGGCCAAGACGAAAATATAGGACGAATTGTGTCGCAGATCGGGACGGAGCAAGTAACAACAATATTTAGAAAGGAGGTGTGGTAGGTGAAGTAGAATCTGCAACTAGTTTAGGACGCCATGGGCGGCGAGCTGGACTAATATGGGGTGAGACGGCTGAACGATGTAGCCAGCTTGGGCAGACGCACCGAGATATGTCTTGTCACCGATCTGGAACCGCCGGCGAAGCCACTCCATGAACGCCATGCCAGGAGCCTCGAAAAGCCTTTTCCCCGTTACCAGGCTGTTCGTTGCGGCCGGGTCAACGAGCCATCGGCAGAGTGATTCGAGTGAGTCCCAGGAATGATTATGCTCCGCAACCTGGAGGTCACAAAACGCATCGGCGTGAAGGGCAGCGTCCGACCACACTGCCCAAAGAGCGGGGAGCACAAACTCGAGATGAGGGTGGTTTCCTTTCGACCGGTTCGAATACGGTGGATGGATACGCCCGATCTTCGAGAAGTGACAGCTAAAGCACACGTCCATCGATCCATCGTCCCTGTACTGCGGCAGCTTGCGCAGCCACTGCCACTCCTGGCGACCGGGCGAGCTAGGGCACCACCACATCTCGTGTTCAATATTGGCTTCGTCGCGCGACGCCCACCGGCCGGACTTCCAAAGGACGAAGCAGTAGCCGCATGATTTTGGGCCGACCTCCTCCAGCAGGTCCTCCCAGTTCTGGAGCTGGTTGGCGGTCATTGCCATGCGGTCCATAGTACGCGCCTCGGCCGCTAGCACAGCATCCGCGAAGCCGTCGTGCAGGGCACGCTCGACCTGAGTGGCCGTTGCAGGAGAGTATAAGCGAGGAACAAGAGGCTGGACCATGTCCGGGCGGTGCGGGGCGTACTGATAGCGTCTCCGCCGCTCCCTATCGTCTCCGCTAAGCGCCCTATGTGCTGCTCAAAGTATGAGAAGCATGCGTCAGCGGAAGGGCACACAAACGTTACCTTGCAGGCAGAAGTGGCAGAGCTGCGCTCCGCGGATTCGGAAGCAGGTGAGCGGGACGCCATCGTTGAATATGTTGATGACGCGGCGTATGCATTTATTGGGGCTCGTTGGACTGAGCATGCTCGGCATACGGAAGAACAGGTAGTGTATGACGTGGTGTCCCTGCAGATTGCGTAGGACAGGGACTGCGTTAGAGCCAGGGAAGGAGGGATTGGGGAAAACGACGGAGTAGCCCACGCGCCCATCACGAGCGGCGCGTCCGGACTCTTGCAGGAAGTCGATGAGCGTGCGAGGAACGCCCCAGTGAAAGACGATGCGGATGTGCGGGAAGTCATTACCGCAGGCAAGCGCGCTCGTTGCGACAATACCGATGAAGGTGCCGGCCATCCAAGCATCTAGGCGGGCCTGAAGCTCTTCATCCGACACCTGGTATTCCTCGCTGTCCCGCGGTGCATGATAGCACTGCACCCCCAGCGCCTTGGCGAGGGCGTACGCTTCCGCAACAGAGGTAACGAATACAATCCAGCGGTCATAGAAACGCAGCTTGGCTGCGTCAGCGAACGTCTTGATTTTCGTCGCGGCGTCGTCAGGTTTAGGGCATGCTTTCTCGATGATATACTGGATCTCGGGGCGGTCGGCGAGGGTGCGGATGACGAGAGGGTTGGAGAGGCCGAACTCGTTGGTGTAGTAGGATATGGTATCTGGCGTACCGTTCGCAGTGAGAAGCACGAGAGGGGCCGCGACGTAGCGGATCTCTTAGATATCCTGCAAACGCTGACGGAAGTCCTGCGATGTGAGGACCATCTGGGCCTCATCGATCACGATACGCATTATCGGCATTCCTTCACCACACGCGATCCGTAGCGCCTCCATCCACCCTTTCTCGCGGCCAACGTCGACAGACACGAGAACCACCTTCGTGCCGACGGGAATTTTGCCGGCCTTTCCGGAAGAAAAGTCGAAGTACTTGACCTTTCCCTCCTTCAGGCGGCGCTCCCAGTCCTTCTTCAACGAGCGAAGGGGGACCATGATGACCGTCAACCCGTTCTCAGCGAAGGATGGGGCGAGGGCAATGACGGACTTGCCAGTCGACGTCCCCATGGCAACGATGATGTCGCGTCCCAGACGTAGAAGCGCGATGATAGCGGCCCGCTGCTCCAACGGACGCCAGGATGCATCGGGCTTGCCCAGGTATTCGCGAACAGGGATAAGGAGGTCGTCCACATCCATGTCCGACGCCGGATCGTAGGGGTCATCGAAGATGCATTCCAGCTCAATGGGCAGGTCGAATACTACCCAACGACATTAGAGAACCACTCGAGGAGGCTCGGAATGCAAGTACGTACAATGCATGGACGCCATGCGAGCGGGACTGTCTTCGTATTCAGCGGCAGATTGAAGCGCAAGGGAAAGGCCATCGAATGGGTCGTCCGGAAAGGTGTACGACAATGTCGCGCCACGAGGAATACGAGACTTGATGCGAGGCCCAGCGGGGGCAGCAGGCGCCTTGGCTGTGGACGTCCTGGTCGCCTGAGCGCTGGCGCCGGACGGGCCAGCAACGGGAGCGGCAACACGGGCAGGGTGAGTGGCGGCGCCAGCGATGCGAGATGGACCAGCGGGCGCCGGAGCGCGAGATGGACCAGCGGGTGCTGGAGCGCGAGAAGGACCAGCGGGCGCCGGAGCGCGAGATGCGCCAGCGGGTGCCGGAGCGCGAGATGAACCAGCAGGTGCCGGGGCGCGAGATGAACCAGCAGCAGGTGCCGGGGCGCGCGACGCTTCCGAGGCGTCGCCAACAACGCGAGACGCAGCGGCGCTGCCACTGCCGCCAGATGGACCGTCATCGCCACCGCCCACACCAGAAGGGCCCGCGCCGGGGGTATCGGCAGATGAATCGCCAGCGGCGGCCACCATGCGCGCATGGGCAGCGAGCCTCTCACTTCTGCCTGGACGGCCTGCGGTCCTCTTGGCTGGAGGGCGGCGCACAGGTGACGATGGAAGAGCCACATGTGCAGGGCGCCGAGCCGGAGGGGCGGACAGATCTATAAGCTGTGACCTCTTATTCAGAGCTGGGATCGGCGGAGGCGGGACGCGGGACGGAGCGGCCGCCAATCGCTCGATAGCTGCGGTGTGCCTCGTGCTCCCTCGCACGTCTACACCAAAGTCATTTAGAAAGCGTTGGACACAATTGAGGAGGAGAGAACGGCTTACCGCGGACGTGATCTGCAGCAAGGAACGTGTGAGCTCAAGTGACGAGATCAAAAGAAGAGAGAAAAAGGCACTGACGCATGGTACCATCCGATCCGCCATGAGCGCGCAAGGCTACAACGATGGTATTGTAAGTTCGGGTCCAGCGACTATCCACAGGCACGCACCAGTTACGCGCCCCGTATTTTGCGGTTCTACTACACGGCGCATGAGAAAATCCATCCGCAAGAGCGACGGGCCTCGGACGTACCGATCTCAACTTGGCTTGAGCTTGGAACATCAGACATAGGAGCAAAGAGAGGGTTGCCTAGCGACGGTCAGTTGCATGGAGAGTGCACAGACCAATGATACTTACTGTCCAGGCGAGCCTCTTTACGAGCTGCTTTACGCAACTTGCGAGGATTAGCGGAAGATGCGTCAGCATGACCTTGTTTGCGCGCAGGGCGTGGGAGAGCTAAACATGGATTTAGCGAATCGAACACGACAATCATGCAGAGGGATGGCGCACATGTGAAGGGAGGAGGCGGTGGAGATGACGCAGCGTAGAGTGTTCCACGATACCGATCTGAGGGACGCAATCAGGTATATCGCAGGCCGGCGGTCGACAAACGAACCGAAGCCAGGGGACTCGGCAACAGCGTCCTCCGGAGGAAGTTGGTCTGGGTCAATCAGAACAGAGAACGCATGAATGCGGGGACTGACCCACCAAAAGGCAGTATAGGAGTACCGCCAGCTTCGGGAGGGTTCGCTTCGTACATGTCTTGATCATCAACACCCTGGACGTGCATCTCTATGTCGTTGTCCCGATCGAGATCGGGTACATGCTCAAAGGCGTCGCCGAGTGCACGGACCTCTCTCCTGGCGCGCGGACGAGGGGCGGCTGCGCAGAGTGAGCGAGGGGCTTCTGTCTTTATCTGAATTAGCACCCTTACCTGTGTCATATGCCCCTGGCGGATTGCTTGCCGGCGGTGGAGGGCTCTGCATAATTTGATCGTCTTCAAACGCAACTTGCTGAGGGGCGGCATGAGTGCCATGTCCGTAAGGTCGAGGTGATGGAGTGCGAGGAGGCAGTTGGGGAGGCTGGAACGTCGGCTTCGGACGGCCTGCGGGCGAATTAGCTGCAAGAACGCGCTAAATCGTGGAAAACACACTGTGAGGTGAAGAAGGAGGCGGCTGCGCGCCTTGAGCAGTAATCATGGTGAATAGTTCTTCCTGGCGGGTGGCAATTTGGGACACAGTGGCAGACAGTGAAGTCATGGCGGATACGAGAAAGTTGATACTGTCGGCGTTGACGGCAGCTGCGGCCGCCGGCGCGGGGGGGGGCGGTGGAGGAGGAGGAGGTATGGGGGGCGGTGCGGGCGGAAAGACGCTGTCATAGTAGTCGGAAGTACACTCGTCATATCTGCGCAAATGTCCACCGGGGATGAGGCGCAGGACATCGCGGCACCAGCGGTCGCTATTCTTGAGGTAGTTCTTGACGATGGACGGCGACAGCCCGGATAGCACGGCGTGCGAGAGACCGTAAATCTGATTCGAGATAGCCGCAGAGTGGCCGGCTTGAAGCGCGTCAATTTCCTCTGCTACTGAGAGCTCCGCAGATGCATCACGAATCTTTTCACGATTGACCGAAATATAAATATGCCGCCAAGAGTTGAGTCCGAGGCGCCAGCCAAGCACGCGACCGGAGGCATCACCTATCGCGTCGCTGAGCTTCTCGCTCGTGAACAGCGCGCCGTTATCCATGAACAGCATGTCCCGGTACGCTTTGGGAAGTCCCTTCTGGAGCGGCCAGAGGACCGATGCAAAGTACGCGGCGATCGGGCGGAGGAAGAAGTGGATGCGGGCGATGAGGTCACCGGCTACACCGTCGAGAGAACAGGGAATGACCTTGTCGTGCTGGAAGAGGTTCGTCGTCTTGTTGTACTGTCGGACGAGCGCGATGCACGTCGAGAAGAGGAACAGGTTGCGAAGACGGTACGCGGTATTGCGGGCGAGGAGCGCGCACATCTCCGTCCCTCTGGCGGGTCCGCCGCTGCTCATCTGAACAATGACCATGATAAGCTTCTCGAGCTTGGCAAGCTTGCGCATCCACCAACGCGCCCGGTCGGTGTCAAGGCCGAGACCATCCTCCCTCTGGAACTTGAGCTTCGTCGACGAGAGAAAGGCCTTTGCGAAACCTTGGGAGAGCGCCTGAAGGGAGGGGTCATCCTCCGTGTTGGTAAACGAATAGCCGGGCTTGTTCTCCTGCAGGTTGTCGACGAACTTCGCGTACGGGACCGTGGTGTCGAGGCCCTCCGTGAGTTCGTCGAACAACTTGATTGCATCACGGTGCAACCGAGTAACGATGTCGCGGATCTGCGGGACGCTGATTTTCTGACCATGATAGAGAAGCTCCTCATGCGCTTCGTCGTCCGTCCACCAGATGCGCGGCAGCGCGAGGGTGTTGTACGCGAGAGCTGTAGCGTAGTGCTGGAGAGAGCGTATGCTAGCGAACGCCGAGAACTCGTTCTCCTGCACGAAGCGGAGAAGGGGCTTGACGGCCGTGAACTGGTCGAACGCAGTCCTCTCCGTAAGTTGCGTCTGCAGCTCGAAGATGGTGGTCAAGCGGATGCCGCGCGTGAGATGAGCGAGGGTGCCGGTAAGGTCCTTCTCGGTGACAAAACTCCCATCCTCCTTCTTGCTGGCATAAGTGAGGAAGGCCATCGTGGGATCGGCGAGCGAGTTTCCCTGCTGATTGCGGCGCCACTCGCGGAACCAGACTTCGGTCAGCACACGATGGACATCCACTATGCTCGCACGTTTAGGATGGTCTTTGGGGAGACGAAGACGCTCTGCAAGCCGGTCGACGACACGGGACAGGGTGGGGTCGGTGGGAAGAGCTAGGTCCTTCGGGTCGCGCATCAGCATTGCAAGCAGGCGGATAACAGGAACAGCGTAGGCCTCGTCGGACGGCTGGGTGATCGTGTGGAACGGTTCACGATTGATGCCCCTGCGAGTGCAGGCATAGTCAGGCGCATGCAATGCAGGTCACGAACTAGATCAACGTACTTTGCGGGCTCAGGCGTGTTGATATGCTGGCGGACGAGGGCGTCCGTGCTGTTGATGAGGCGGATTGCCTCGTTGAAATACATGCGTACTAGCGCGACCAAGCCCGGGAACTCTTTCTCCGTCGGGAAAGCGGTAGCGGCGATCAGAATGGCATCATCAATGGGCTCGGTGTGAGTGTGCCACAGCGTGTGGAGCAGGAGTGGGCTGACGAGGCGGACATCGGTAGGGACCTCCTGTGGCTCGGACGCTTGGGCCTTCTCGAAGTCGTGGAACGAAGAGAGAAGCGGGTTCGAGGTAGAGGGAGGAGGGGCGACGCGAATGTACTCCTTTCTATATGGGCGCTGGACCTGCGCTTTCTCGACGACCGGAGCGGTATGGCATTTCTTCTCTCTGACATGCTGGGCGGTGTGCCGACGCTCTTTCCGCACAACCGTGCAGCCTGTGCAGACGTAGGCCCACTTGACGCTGATCCCAGCGATGAATGGGCGCGCCGTCTTAGCTGGCTGGATGGGAGATTCGTTGGGGTGTGAATCAAGGGCTACGAGCTTCCTGCGATACGCCTTGATCTGCGCCTGGTCGGCAACTGCACGGCGGCCGGTCGCGTGGTTCTTGTTTTGGAGATGCGTGGCGACATCGCGTACGATACAGTCGCACTTAGTGCAGATCGGGACCCGCTCGACGCGGTTGTAAATGAACGAAAACGGTTTAAATTCATCCGGCTGTTCCAGGGAATTATCGTAGTTCTGTACAGTGAGAATTAGCAACACAGATGTGTTGACTGGAATGCCACGCACAAAGGGAAAGGCGGGCCCAGCCTGCGATGGCCTGGGCAGTGTAGACGACGAGGACTATTGTGAGAGTAAGTTAAAGAGACCGTGAAAGATCAGAGGAATCCACTCACCGATCCGGCGGCGGCCATGGTGAGACGAGGGGGCGCTAGGGCGGTGTGGGGGACACGACGAAGATGGCGGTAAGAAGAGAGACAGGCAGGTGAGAACGCATGGGCAGCCTCGGATGATGCCGGTGCGATAGCGAGGGAACGGCCGTCCGAAGTCACACGAAACCTTATGCGACGGAGACAAGCCCCTGTTCGGGCAGCGCAAAAGCGGTAAGGTGGCAATGCGATGATTCAGGCCGAGGCATTCGGTTATGGTTATTGTGGAATATATGACGTTCAGAGTAATGATAATGCGTAAAATGTGCGTTCGGGAAATGAAAAGATTGTAGCGCGTCAGCATACGGCGAGGGCGTGCCTCTGCTGGCCCTCTGACCAATCCTCCGGGTCGCCCCTCTTGCTCTCAGTCGGCTTTATGACTGGCTGGAGCGGCTCAGTGTCAGTACCCCTGCAAGTGCAGATATAGTCAGGCGTATGCAATGCAGGCCACGAACGAGATCGACGTACTTTGCGGGATCAGGCGTGTTGATTTGCTGGCGAACGAGGGCGTCCGTGTTGTTGATGAGGCCGATCGCCTCGTTAAAGTACATGGACACAGAAGCGACCAAGCCTGTGGCCTCTTCCTCTGTCCGAAAAGCGGTAGAGGCAGTCAGAATGGCATCATCAAGGGGCTCGGTGGGAGTGTGCCAGTGCGTGTGGAGCAAGAGTGGGCTGATGCGGGGGACGTCGGTATGGTCCTCGTGTGGCTTGGACGATTGGGCGTTTCTGAAGCGGTGGGAAGGCGGGAGAAGCAGGTCCGAGGTAGAGGGAGGAGGGGCGACACGGACGTAACCCATTCCGTGTGGGCGCTGGACCTGCGCTTGCTCAACGACCGGAGCAAGATGACTTTTCTTCTCCCTGACGTGCTCGGCCGCGTGCCAGAGCACCGACAGCTGCAAGCATGGGTTAGAGCGACGGTGAACGATCAGAGAAATCCCCTCACAGATGGGAGAGTGGACATGGCAAGCGGAACGGGCCCAACCGCAATGTGCGATCTGCAATGGTGATGGCGGTAGGAAATGAAAAAGGCAGGCGAGATCGCCTGCGCAGCCCTTATCGGATGCGATCGGCGCAAAACGGCCATCCCACGTCACGGATGCTGGTACCCGATACGGCCCGACTCCAGGCGTGCTTACGCGTGAGGTAGGTGCGCCCTAAATGAGGCAAAAAATGCGGTAAAGCAACGCCAGCTCATTCAGGCGAGCACGCTCAGTTATAGGTATTGTAGAATATGACATACAGCGTAACAATAATCCGGAAAGTAAACGCGCGGTATCGGAGGTGGAGAGACACTCAACATACGACAAGGGACTACCTCTTCCCGCTTGCCTTCTTCTTGACCGCGTCGCTCTTTCTGCTCTTGGTCTTCTTCTTGGCCGGCGCGTCTTTCTCACCCGCTGGAGAACCATCATCTGACGGAGAGCGCTCGCGGCGCTTAGACGACGATGCTCGCGATCCCGCGGAGCTCGCATCGCGGGAGGGTGGGCGGGGGAGCGCGGGTATACCATAGACGCGAGAGCTGGTGGCACTCTGAACGGCCGATGACCCGCTCGTCTCGCTCTCCGATGCAGCGCCCTGGATATCGCTTGGCGCGCGAGGCTGACGCGGATGGCTGCCGGACGCGGAAGCATGACTGCCTTGTAGAGGGAAGAAGGACGGGATAGGAGGACGCTCCTGCGAGCTGTCATTGCGAACGAACTCATCGCTCTTGTAGGTCGGCCTCTTTCTGCCCTTTGTGCGAGTGGGTGGTACGGGATTGAGAGCCGGTGGCCCGCTGGAGAGCGGTCGTGGCGCCCGCCCACGCTCTACTGCCGGTATGCCAGTGCGCGGGTCCGCAAGGGTGGCGTGCGTCACGGAAAGCTGGGTAGACGAACTGCGGGACTCCTCGAATGGGCTCGACGTACGGCGAGCAGTCCCACGTGCGGCCTCGGCGGCGTCCGTAGAGGATGACACGGCCGACCTAGCACCCGCGTCAGATGTCGCGTCCTTCGTACTGCGCCCGCGAGACTTGGTCGACGCCGTGCGCTTCCCGCTCTTGGGCTTCCCCTTGTTCGCGGCCTGTACCTCCGACGGCTGCAAGACGCTGACGGAGACACCCGCCTGCCCCTTCTTATGTGGGACGCCGTCAAGAAAGGCTTGCAGCTCATCAGGGGTAGCCGCGACGCCAGGAAGGGGGACCTTGCTGAGCAAGAGCGCTGTTGCGGCCTCCCGATCCTCTGTCGTCTGCCCGCCATGGAAGTGTGCGATGTACTTGCACGTCAGCTGGAACATACGCCATGTGAGAAACTCAGAAATGCATTATGGAGGGGAGTGCGTACCTCATGCACGTGACGAAGCGCGGCCAGGAGGTCTTCAGGGATTGTCTGCCCGCCGCGTGCATCGACGCAGGGGACGAGCTTCATCTTGCTGGTCAAGAAGGTGCGCGAGTAGTCACTGAGCCCTTGAGCGCTCGCCTGGGCTTTTTCGATTGCGGAGTCGTCAAGGGAACGGAGGATGCGCGCCTCGTCCCCCTTGAAGTGAGATGTCGTGGGCTCAAATGCAGGATGGATGGCGTTGGTGGACCGTGGTAGCACAATCGAGGGTGGAGGCACCAAAGCAGCCTTGGTCCGGCGGGAAGCACGACCGCCGCGTGCGGCCCGGTCGGTGGCGGCGCCTCCTGCGCCACTGCCACTCTCCTCGGGACCACTGGCGGGGCCGTTTGCGCTGGCGTCAGCGCGCTCCTCGGGAGCGGCGGCCTCGTCGTCGGGCGTCGTCAAATCGTTCTGGGTGTACGCAATGCTGTTCCACTCCTTGCTGGGCATACGGAACGCATAGGCCGCAAAGGTGCCGGAAGTCTCCACGGCATCAGGTGAGGGCGCAAAGGCTGCAGCGTGCGAGAATGGGGTGAAGGGCTCCGGCAAGTAGAGGCACTCCGTGACAGCGGTGCGTACTGCAATGAGCAGGTTGGCCATGATCTCGTGGCTAGGATGGTCGAGGAATATGCGGGTATACGGAGCGGCATAGAACGCATCCACTACGGCAGTGCAGACCGTCTTCTGGTACGACGCAGCGCTCGAGGAGTAGGATGGAAGCTCGGCAGCACGACAGAGTACCCCGTGCGGCCACAGCCGTAACATGTGCACGCAGGTCGACAGCATCTCCGGGGCGTCATCCGACGCAAGGAAGGCATCCGGGACGGTGTCGAGCTTGAGGTACTGCTGTACGATGCTGTCGGGAATCTGGTGCTCCGTTTCGCATGCGCGTTGCTGGTCCCTCCTGCGGATTGGGGCCCATTGCTTCCACCAGCCCTTCAAGACGCCCCCCAGAGCGTCGGCCATGGACAATGGGTCGTCGTGATTGTCCTGGAACGTCTGGACGCCCGCAAGATCGCGCATGAGACTGGCATCTGTGAGGAACGGGCCACTCTGCAGGACGAAGCTGAGGATCTGTTGCAAGGTCAGCTGAAGAAGGCGAACCGATAGACGTCACGCACACCCATGATGGCGGTGTCTAGCGCCAGAGGAAGGCCGTCTGTGGATCCGACGTAGCCGAGCTGCTGGGCATGCTTGATCGTCCATGCGCGGAAGAGATCGAATGGTGACATGAGGCTGATGATCTTGTCGGATGTCGTACCGGGCCTTATAGGCTGCGCGCATAGTCCAGGTATGACCATGGACATTGTCTGGGAGTTGGGTTAGGTCTTGAATCGGAGACGCGGCACGTCGCACGCGAAGCCACCATGACCGATCCATCGTCGCAGGATCTGCCTTTAGCAGCTGCGCGATTTGCCGGAGGGTGGCGGCCGCGCAAAACGCTAAGCGAAGCGGTCGAACCCAGCTTAGATGCTCACCAGTGTAATATGCCACTTGGCGACCACGCCCCAGTGATCCTGCGCGAGCTCTGCGATCAGGAGATGAAGGATCGACGGGCAGAAGACGGGTATTCGCGCGCTCCACCTCATCGGCGTGATGGGCGTGGTCGTGGAATCGAGAAGAGAAAGGGCGTAGATGAAGTCGGGAAGGGTCTGCAGTGAGAGAGTGTTGATGTCCTGGGCAATGGCGGGCGGATGTTCACGTGTGAGAAATTCCCGCAGGGCCGTTTGGAGCTTGCCGTGCAGCGTTCGGTAGGCGCCGCGCATAATGGCCAGCCACTCGGGCCCTTCTTCCCATTTGGTAATGTCGCATGCACCGTCGAGGAGCTGGTTTCTGATCGCGGCCATGAACGCGTGGTTAGGGATGGTGGCGAAGACTTCCTCAGCAACAGAAACAACGATCTCGCAAACCAGGAGGACTGCATCCTTGAAGCGCGACATGCGAATATCATTCCACGACAGGTCCTGCTGCGCGAAGAACTCGGCGACGTCCGGATCGCCGACCGCGCGATCAAGCACGTTGTCGACGGTGAAGCGGACGTGCATTCCGACAAAGAGAAGCGCCTTCAAGCTCATCCAATAAAGCGAGATGACCTGATATTCTCAATCAGCAAGAAGACGTGCGAGAGGTGCAGGGCTTCATACCGTGATAAATCCCCGGCCAAGAATCAAGTAGGCGCGGACGTTGAACGATGCGGCCAGAGTTTCGGCGTCACGTGTGAACGGCCGGCAGGCGGCAAAGTCGGGCAGCATCTCGCGCGCCTGTTGCTGGCTAGTCATGATGATCTTGACGTTCGCGCTGTACGCATTGCTCGTGGCCTCGCCGTAGACAACCATCCGCGCGGACTGCCCTCTAGCGTAGAAGAGCTGGAGCATGAGGCGGTACAGCTGCCGCGAGTCCGAGTCACCAAGTACGCCCATCTTGTTGTTCGTCACGAGGTCGTGGACAAACAGCTTTCCATACGGAGACTTCTCCAGCACGGCTGAAGATAGGTTATTGAAGGCAGTAGTAGTCAGGCAAAGGAATACGTACATTGTCTGAAAAATATGGCGGCGCAGACGCCATCCCCTTTCGGATCCATCGCACGCTTCAGCAGGTCAGGCGTCCACACTGTATCATCGTACCGCCGGCCCTCGAGTCCCTGTGACGCCCAGAACACAATCCGCTGTGCCTCCGCACGGTGGTTGCCATTTGCCTGAAGTGCCGTTCCAGCCGCGCCATCGAGGAGCGTCACGAGCTGGAGCTCAACGTCCATGCGCAGAGTCAAGGACGTCTCGTCAATCATGCCATCGGGTACGATAATGACGATTGCGTGCTCGGGGCTGCGCGGCCGGAAGTTGCCCGTTCGTATGAGCTCGAAGAACCGCTCAAGGTTGGCTCGGTCAATGTCGCGGTTACCGTGCTGCGTAGTCAGAACTACCCTGTGCGTGGGATAGCCCAAGTCTGGCCGCACGACGCAAACGAGGCCCCAGCCCATGCAGGATGCAAGACGCAAAATGGTCAGTGCTGCTTCACGCTCACGGTCCTGTGGATGTCTCAGCTTCGCATAAATGACGGGTAGAGATAGAAAACGCACGGCCATCGTGGGGAATAGCTGGTCCGCGCCGTCGTTGTCGTTGAGCTTTACGAGGAGTGAGTACATGCCTGGTCTGTCTTCTTTGTGACAGCTACTCACGTCAACGGTAGCGGCTGCGACTAGCCTGCGCGGGGCCGGTGGGCGAGGCTTCGGGATGCTCTTACGAGCGACAGACGGACTCGGAGTAACAGACGGTCCTGGCGCGACAGACGGACCGGAGGGAATAGATGGACCAGGAGCAACGGACGGACCCGGAGCAACATTCAGGGATGGCGGCGGCAGCTGCGAAACACTGGGACTGGGTGAGGGCGGGTGGGCTGCGGGCAGCGCCTTTGGTTTTGGTTTGTACCCGGGTGGCCTGGGTAGCTCTTCCTCGAGTTCAATGTCCTGGGAGTTGCTCAAAACAAAGGCTTAGGAAAGAACAAGCCAACGCACGAATGTATTCCCTCGATCAGGCGGTGGGTTCTTGTGGGTGCGGGCGGCCGGCGTATTATCACTGAAGAGCCATCCCATGTCAGGTGGCGGAGGCTGAGAAGCCATTGGAGAAGCAGGATCCTGGCTGAGTGCCGCAGGAACCGGGCGGGGAGGAGAGTTGCCGTCGCTGTCCAGTTCAGGCTCTGTAGGCTGCGCTTCGTCAGTGAGGATTAGATGACGAGCCGGCAGAGCGCACCACAATGCTTTCCCCGCGTCCGCGGGTACGGTGAACCCCGTCCTCATCGCCCATCTCCGCATCCTTATGCAATCAGGGTCAGCATAATCACACAAGCAAAAATGAGGAGTGATCCACGCACCTCTTCTGCGTCCGTGCCGTTCCTATCCAAATCGTCCCCTTCTACACTGCTGCTCTCGTCGTCCGCGTATTCCAGGGCGTCCTCATCATCGGTAACACTGTCATTGTTGTCATTCTGCTCCATATCCGCTTCCTCAGCCTCGCCCTCGCCTGAAATCTCATACGCCTCCTCTCCATCCACACCTTCTTCCTCCCCATCCACACCTTCTTCCTCTCCTTCCTCCTCCTCCTCCTCCTCCTCCTCGTCCGTTGTGGCTTCCAGCGACGTCGCAGTGTCCGGCCGTGGCTGATTCTGCTGGCGCGTCAGAGGCGATCTGCAAGGTGGATGTACGGATGCGAACCAAGGCATCCTGGCGAGCATCCCTCTGAGCGTCATTGAGACCTGTTTGAATCTAGCAGACTGTTAGCTGTGATCAACGCTCAATCGCAGATGGTGTACGGACCCCATCGATCTCCATAGCGTTGGCCGCCCTCCAGAAACTCGATGATAGCCCGTCGTCCTCGGACCCGAGCTTGAGAGGTGCTGTGAGCGGGCGGTCCGGTATGGCCGATGCGTACGTACCGATTTCTGGGTAGAGGTGCGGATCGGGTCGTCGGATAGCTCACGGGGGTTTACAGTCTCCTTCATTTTTCCCTTGCCCCGGGTGAGCTCGGGTGGTAGTCCGAGATACGCGGGGACCTATAAACATGCCCTGAGCCAGTGCGCATAGCGTGCAAACAGACAAAGCGTACCTGGTTATTTTTCACGCGCGGGACCAGCTTGTCTCCCTAAAATAAAGGTGTCAAGCGTCGTTCTGTGCAGCTGGGCGAGTCACGCACCACGGGGGTGTGACTTCCTCCGTCGGCGGTCTTCTAATAACCGTCAGGACGAGCACGCAGGCGGTGCGCACATCACTCACAAAGGTCGTGAACGCTTGCTTCAAAGGAGTGGTATAGGCGGCCGAGGTTCCAGGTTCGGGACCCTAGGAGGCGTCAGCAATCAGCCTCCCGGTATATAATGGACGTACCGCCTTGCCCTTCAGCTTTTGAACCTGCTGCTTCGGTGTCTTGCTGCTCATTGTGCGATGACTGCTGATCACCAAGCGATATGTGGGGTACGAGCTCTGTGTGCACTTATCAGTATGGGCCCCGTCAAGTCCAAGATGAGGAGCTGGATTATCACGACCGAGAGCTTACCAGCGGCCCTGGGGACAACGATTGCAAGACGCAAGCTGCCTTGCGGACACCTGCTGGGGAACGTTCACACGCACGGGTGCGGCCGGGACAATAGGCGGCCCGGTCTACCATGCACGTGGACAAATGTTGTTTCGTCTTCTGAGAAACTCCAACTGGACGAGAACATTATTCTGCGCAGTGCCATCATTGGCAAAGACATGACTTCCGGCCTCGCTGTTTTCGCTCTGGACAGAGATGGGGGAGATGTAGAGTGCTGGACTGGGAGGGCTGATCTTGCCTCGTACGCGCTCAAAGGTGCGTGGCAGGTCTTCCGATTAGGCTGATCGCTGACCAGGACGTAGAGCCCCTCAAATGTGATCGAACGACGATGACGATGGCTGTTGGGCGACCGGATCCAGACGCGGCCGGTGCCATCGCTCAACATGGGTGCACCGGCGTCTTACCTGCAGTATCGGATGGTCAAACGGATGCCCCGGGCGCACCGTACAACGAGGGGAAAGGGACACATGCAATGGCAAGGACGGTACGCTGATCTGCCGATCTGAGAGAGCGCTTACTGACCCGGGTTGAAGGTTGTGAATGGGACTGACTCGGAGAAGGAACCTACGGTGATCGCGCTGGTAGTGCCGGCCACAATGCACCGGGCACTCTGGGATGCGCGTCGTGCCATGTATCTTATGTAGCGTAGGAATGCGACTGTAGTCTGACTTGATCCGAAATGTTTGCACGTCCTCTCCCTCTCAGCTACCTTTAACAAAGCGTAATAAGGCGAGCGATGGCTGCCTTGCGCACCATCACACGTTTTGTGATCAGCAAAGATGGTTCCCACAGCGGCTGTGCGGCCGGCCCGCGACTTGGGCCTGGTGACCTATACACGTGAGTGGGACCGGCCCGACACTGTGGCCGGCCCGCGTGTGCGCCAAGCATGTGAAACCGGCCGGTCGGAGACTCAGCCACGCACGCGCTTGCAGCACAATCACATGCGCTGGTCAACGAATTAAGGAAAATAGTTGGTTAAAATGGAACGAGCCGCAGAGTGCGTGCATACTGGCAAGATCATGTGCTTTACCTGAAGTAACGGATTAACCAGGACAACGCGTTAATTCGAGCAGCATTGTATGTATTCTGCTTGACCATCCAACGTGACGATTTAGCACGTTCATCCCGCTAATCCGTGGAGAGGATGTGAGCTCGGATTAACCAAAACACTTGCTTAATTCGGAAGTAGTGTACTCGTACAGATGACAATTATTGACGTGTAGGACAGAGCTGAGTATTGCAATATAACATCGTTCTTGCCTCCGTTGACATACCTTATCTCGGAGGGCGGGATGGAAGGAATTGTGTAGGACGGATTAGTGCATTCATCCCACTAATTCGGCAACCTGCGTGGCCGGACCAGCTTACCATTGCAACAATACATTGTGCCTGCATTTGTTGACATACCTGTCCTATGCGGGCAGGATAGAAGGAATCATGTAAGGCGGATTAGTGCGTTCAGCCCGCTAATTCGGCAACCCGGGCGGCCGGTCATGCACACTTGCCGCCCGAATTAACGCGTTCATCGTGCTAATCCTACAGGCCCGGCTGGCCGGTCCATCACACCTTCAAAGAGAGGAGGCGGATTAACGTGTTCGACGCGCTAATTCGAGGCACGGGCCGGCCGGGCGGCCGCGTTGTCCGAAAGTGTGTTCCGGAATAGCGCGTTCAATCCGCTAATCCGAGGTGGCGGCCGGTAGGGCGGCCGCGTCGGTCGCGTCAGGGTGCCGAATTAACGCGTTCAGTCGACTAATTCGGCGCCGCGGCCGGCCGGTGTGGCGGATTAGCGTGTTGAACACGTTAATTCGAGCAGGCAACCATCCGAATTAGCGCATCACATCCACTAATCCGAGTACCTGCGGTCAAGTCCTCCTAAGAGTGTTGACCAGGGCACGGATTAGCAGGTTTGGCGCCTTAATCCGAGGCTCAAAAAAAGTCGACCCCCTTGGAGTGGTAGGGACCTTGGAGTTACGGAACTACCCTTAGTTCCGGGAATAAGAGGGATAGGCGTGGAAGCATGCAAAGAGAGATGTCGCCGCTGTGGATGCCTGACCAAGCGCTTCTCCGACCAAGGTGCGCGTCGCGCGCCACTCTCCCGTTGCCCGCTAACGTCTTTTGGACCTGCCAGTCCCTTCAGATTGGCCGGTGGCGCGAGACTCGTCCGAGACTGTGCGGCTGACAAGTTGCGCCATGCTTGCGCATGCGCGACGTCTACCTTCCGCGACTCGTCCGGAGGTGCGCATTGCGCGCTGCTCCCTTCTCGTGCGCTGACGGCGAGCTCAGGGCTCACCAGCTCGCGCGCGAGCACCAACTGCGTGGTTTGCGAGCGGGCGGGAGCGTCCGACTTGTCGTACGACGCCACGGTGCGGGATGGCAGTGCCAGTACTTTTGGCGGCGGAGGTACGTTTGACGGGCATTTCCATTCGTTCGCACTCATGCCCCCCATCCGTGAAGACTTGATCCCTGCGCTCTCGGACGGCCTCAAAACCTTCGCTGATGACACCGCTGCCTCTTGCACGTCCTCAACTAGCTCAAGCACGGGTGCGGAGTCGCTTGAAGAGGGACAGCGCCACGGGGAAGCCGCGCCCGCCAGGAACTCCATACGCGTCTTTGGCGGCCTCTCGGCCTTCGCCCTCGACGACACGGCTACGCGAGATGGCTCTCGCGCGGCTATCATGAGCCCGGGCGCGGGCGCGGGACACGACGAGAGACGCTGTCGCGGCGACCGTGCAGCCCGGAGCGTCTCCGACCAAGGTGCACGTCGTGCTCCGTTTCCTTCTTGCGTGCTGACTTCATCCTCAGCGGTCGCTGGCTCGCGTGGACTCGCTGAACACGCAGGACGTTGTTCCGTCCGCGCGGCTGGCCAGTAACGCCGGGCTACCGCTCGGTACGGTGCAGAAGGCCGGCCCAGCGTTGAGAGTACGCACGGTGAGCCCATCGCCTCTGAAGGTGCATTGATCTGTACGCAGCGTGTCCGCCCCGCTTCACCCGTTGCCACGCCCCCCATCGTCTGGACTTGTCGAAGACCCTCAAGCAAATTCTCCTCACTCTCCTGTACGAGAGGGGGGATCGCTTCCTGCGCGTCTTTGACCCACCCCCGTGCGGGTACGGGGCCGCTGGCACGGGAAGAGCACTGATGTGAATGCGGACTCGTGGTGAATCCGTCGTGCGCTCTGGGGCCCGTTGCATGACGCGTCTGAGTCTCTGCCACCGGCTTATTGTGTGGTGTCGGAGCAAGTGGCATGAGAGCGAGATGCGGAGGACAGTCACGAGACTGCAATGAACGTGTTGGCACCGAATTTGGGAGTCGTTCTCCATGGCTTGGCCGTGCTGCCTCGGAAGGTGTGCGCTGAGCACACGACACTCGTTGCGTTGCTTCGTTCACCCTCCTGGCAAGTGCTGAGCCAAAAGATTGCTGCTGCGGCTCAACCACCACCCTCACTGCGCTGTCCGCCCTGCCTGACGCCTCCTTGGCCAAGTGCTCTACATCCTTATGAGGAGGTGCATGGGCTGGCGATCCATGCCCGACCTCCTCTTCCTCTGCCGGCGTTCCTGGCAGAGGCAAGGATGGCGCACCAGCTTGAGTCGGAGGGTCCAACACGGCCGAAGGGCACTCGTGAGCTACGCGCAAGGGTTGGTGCGCAGCATTAGATTTGATAGAGGCTGGTGGGTCTGTTGCTTGCAGAGCGAGGTCTGGCTGAGAGGCAGCGCGCACAAGGTCCTCCGCCTGCTGGCGGTACTTCCGGTAGAAACGAACAGCCTTTCCGCATTGCCAGGTGGCACGCATGTGCGCGCGCGAGAGGTCGATATGACTTCTCGCCTCTCGCAAGGAGTCGGCATGTTTTTTCATCTCGAACCGCCATGCCTTCGGTGCTTGCTCATGATCAGCCACCGTCGCTCTTACCAGCGTGTCCAGTACAGGTTGCATCTCCATGGCAAGATCCTCCAGATACCGTGCAAACTCTCTCGCCTCAATATTCCGCTCACCCAGTCCACCATCATACGAGATCAAGCCATCTGCACGTAGCTTCGAGCTCCAGGATGCAGCTCCATACACGCGGTTGCGTAGCGAGTCAGGTTGAATAGGGCATGCTGGTTTATACTCACCGTAGTAGGCACGGTCTGCCGCACGCATAAGACTCCGGCGACTGGTCTCGGACATAGCTAGCAGCACGTGATTGCAGAATGATTGAGGGGTAAGGCAGCTCCAAATACGGGGACGAGAAGGTGCGGATGTCAAAGCCGGCGATCCTGGCAATCCTCACGCACCACCCAGACGGTCCTCGCCAGTCAAAGGTTTCTCGTCCCAATACGGAAGCAGCTGCAAAGTACGGACCGTAGCTCGACTGGGACCCCTTAACGTCCACTTTGTGGAGGCTCGTTAGCTCCACGGGGGGGTCGCTCACCAGTCGAGCGGGAGCCGACACGGAGTGGTCGCCTACTGGCGACGGAGCGGCCTCGTAGAGGCGCGGGAGAGTCGAAACACGCGTTGAACACGTGCTCGTGGCACGTTCCGTAGGCAACGGTAAGTCCGGTCGCTCTAGGACGTGCGGGAGCGCGCGTAGCGCGTGACACGGGAAGTATCCGCGGCCCGAGGCTTGAGAGCCTACAAGGGACTTGAGACCGAGCCGTAGGCCGGCGAAAAGGTGATGGAAGTAGGAAAGATGATATTCTTCGTATGTAATAGGCCTTTTTGACCCCATTCGTATCTAATCTTATCAACCATGCGTCAGTAAAGTACAAAGACGAGTCCCCGAGCGAGGTGACTCGAGAGTAGCCCTGACCTAGGAGGTCCAGGTCTCCACATGCAGCGCGTAAACACAGTTGGGACACTGTGCGCGAGTTTGCGGAGTGGATCGCGGACCAGGATGCGACGGGGGAGCCAACAAGCGTCATGGCAGTGATGAACTTTGTACGCAGAAAGTATATGTAGCTGCGGGACTGATGTCCGACAAAGAAAGGAGGAGGGACCCTATTACATGCTGCCAACCATGCCTACAAGTCAACCAAGCCCTCCAAACAGACAACCAGCAAACATGGACAACTCTGAGGCTGACAGCGAGCACCTCCCAGAAAATATTGATGGGATCACGAAGTGTCTGCCCGGAATAGCAGCAAGCGTCTGCCGGGAAAGGCAAGTGTGACGGAGGTGTGTGACTGGATCAGCAAGCATGTGACGGGAAGTGTGGGAAACTACTGATGGGATCACAAAACACTTCCCAGGAAGTGTGCGACCGGTGTGCGACCAGTGTGCGACCGGTGTGCGACCGCGCGAGGTTGGGCGGAGCCTTGCCTGGTGGATTGGTGGACCATGTTGCAACTAAAGACGAGTCCTAAGAGCACCTCAATAGTATAATGCAAGGCCCTGCACTGAGGAAAATCTCGCGCAGCATCCTATGTCGGACGCCAGGCGCTGCCCAAAAAATATTGAGCAAGTGTCCGCCAGGAATAGCAGCAAGCGTCTGCCCGGAAAGGCAGGTGTAACGCAAGCGCGTGACGGGATCAGCAAGCGTCTGATGGGAATCACAAGCGTGTGACGGGAAGTGTGGGAAACTACTGATGGGATCACAAAACGCTTCCCAGGAAGTGTGCGACCAGTGTGCAACCGGTGTGCGACCGGTGTGCGACCGCGTGAGGCTGGGTGGTACGCTCCCCGGCCGAATGGTGGACCATGTCACAACTAAAGACGAGTCCTAAGAGCACATAAATCCTATAACACAAGGCCCCCGTACTGAGAAAAATGTCACCCAGCGAGGTCTGTCCCTAGGAATATCAAGATATACCCTGTAACCATAGGGGGGTGTATTACAATATACCCTATCATTACTGACCAGTCGCTATAGGCCATATCTCGTTGTTCCTCCCTACCTATTTTCACATATTCCTCCCTCCATTATTCTGGTATATCTGGTATATGGTCGGGTTCGAAATCCTTTTGATGGCTTCTGGAGAGTCTCACGAGATTACCTGGGTTGATGATTGCTGATGGCTGCCCTCATCGCCGCATCGGGCAGGCTAGGGCTCGTCACACACACCGCCCGCATCGGGCAGGTCGCGCTCGCCGCGCCGATCCGCGCGGGATGCGGTTGATGGGAAAATTTCCCGCGCACGCCGGGCGCCGCTGCTGCCGCCGCCATCGCGATCGCCTCCCGCCGCGGCGCTCCCTGATCATCGCCGCTCCCCTCCTGCCGCCACCACTGACGCCGACGCTGCTCTTCGCTAATCTCCCTGGCTTTTTCTTGGCTACCCGCTCGGGCACGCTGCAGCGCGACGCGCGTTGAAAATAACACGTGGCCGATCACAACCACCGCGGCGACGGCCTTGCCTTTCTTCTCCGTCTTTGCGCGTCAAGCCATGGCCACCCCTCCTTGTCGACTATGCCATATCTGCATCAACAAAATAGGAACATCAATCGACAACGATCTGCTCACAGCACGCAGCGCACGTCGGCGATCGCACGGAATAGAGCCGACCACCTTCCCGCTTCCTCGTGTCATCTTCCCTCCTCTCCTTGCCCCCTTCCTTGTTCTAGTAATTCATATTCCTGACGCAACGCGCGCCCTGGTGGCCATGCGATCGGGTGCCCTCGTGTGCACCTAGCACTGACGGGAATTCCCCAACCCTGCACACGCAATCTCGACACCACCTCATCATTACACCCCTCCGAGCGCTCGGGATACAAACCTCTCCATCCATGCATTCAAGCGTGTCGCGATGATGACGCGCGAGCATCGTGGCATCCGAGAAACAGGTATCACTCATTTCTCTATACATTGGCTACACGCGCTCGTCGTGCACTCCTGTACTGCTCGTTTACGAGTGCACGCAGCTTGTACTTATGCTGTAACTATACCTCTGTATTGTAGTATATCTGTCAATGCATCTGAGCATTGAACTCAACATGCAGCACTAAGGTGTTCACACAGACATTTAGACACAAGAAGCTGATCTGGGAGGCTGTGACAATATTCTCCTACCTACACAGAGCGTGCTAATGAAGATTTGCTTCGTTGGAGTACAGATAACGTTGGGAATAGCATCTCCGAGATTGATAAAGGGCTTCAAAGAGATGGAATCAAATTCTGACCTTTTATAGAGCTTCAAAGAACACCTGCCTTCATATATGCGCTAATCTTTATGTATAGTACACGATACAAAAGGGCTCGTGCTGTCATTGGTCTTTGGGGGCTCGCAATCACAGCCGTCGTCGGGCGGAACGCTGTGATCGGCGACCCCCGGATGATCGGTCCGACCCCCGAAAAGGGCTCGTCGTCGTCGTCGGCAACGTCCAGAGGTCGAAGGGGAAATATACAGGTCCGCGGACTAGCCGGAACAGACAGTGTGCATACAGCTACAGGGGATCCTTGGTTCAAACCCGGGCAGAGCTACTTACACGGTGCGGAAATGAGGTCGAGCAGGTCGGAAGGCACGATTGAGGGACAGTACGACCTCGAGATTGACGAAGCAAACTGGACGCACTCCTTGGTCCATTCAGGCTCTTGCATGCATCGGGCAAGCATAGAAATTCATACAGGGCTACATATGTACATCTATTGTATAGAGAAATGTTTTATATTGCCATAAACCTTTGTGAACATTGGGTATAGCGCCAAACAGCGCGAAAGTGGCGCGCGCGCTCCGAGTCCGGCAGCTCGGTAAGTGTCCCGACGAGCCGGAGACGATAAGGTCAAGGTTTGAAATGAACAACATATAGGTGAAGAGCATATACCCAGCTTACCGAGCGCTGCCAGTGCGAGAATTCCGCGCTGTGCGATCCTGAATCGCCGAGTGGCGCGCCAACTGATGCGCGTGTGACGTGATGTCACACGCCAGTTCTTGCCTCTCACCGCCGCCGTCCGCCTCCTCTCCTCGTCGTCGGTCGCCCGCCCGCCGCTCAGACGCATCGAAATCGAAAGGGAAGGGAGTATGGAATGCTTTCTGGGCCCTAGGTACGTGACACGACCTACAAAGACCACGTAATCGTCACTTACAAAGTTTTATGTTGACTTTCGCCCATGTCGGCCCTGTCCCCCTACGACCCCTCCCCCCCTCTTCATTGCTGCTCCCATCAACTCCAGCACCTTTGCGTCGCACCTCAGCCCCCACCACTATCACCGTCTGTCACGCGTATCCGGCAAGTCCGCTCAGCCTCAAGTTCATCATCGCGATAGCCAAACGCGTCTCGCAAACAACCCCCCCTCCCCGATCGCGTGCGCGTATATGAGCGCCGATGTCATCCCTCACGTCAATGGACGCTGTCGGCCTCTCACCTAGGGCAGCCGCCAACTCATCTGCGCGATGATCCGACGGCACCCACCCCTGCACGACGTGTCGCCATGAGCGTCATTGCTGTCAGCGACGACGTGCACGATGCCTCGCTCGACGTCAGTCACGAGGGACGGAGACTATTGTCGCCGCGGAGACGATCGGCAGGGATTGCTGCCGGGACTCGGGAACAACGGCGACATCGGGCGGAGCGGGACACACCGCGCGGGCAAGGAGAGGCCGGACTGGGCCCGGCAATGCAGACTGTCACGACGAGTCAATCGGCGCGGCTCGCGGCAAGTGGGCGCACCCGCGCGAGGCTGCGATGGCAAGGCGTCAGCGCAGGTCGCGGCGGCCGTGCCGGTGCTCACGCACATTTTGTGGGATGAGGACGACAGCGCAGCGCTGACGGGAAGGATCAGGGCGGGCGGGGCGGCAGCGCGCGACGCCGGCGGCGCGATGCACGACGACGGAGATGCGGCCCGAGGAAGCGCGACGGGGAAAGCGCGGGCCATGTCCGCGCTCAGCGGGTCGTGCGGCGCAGCGAGCAGCGGGTGCCGACGTTGACAGGACGGCTTCCGTCAATGTCGGCGACCTTCTGAATGCTGCGCTGTGTTTCGCGGCAGTTGTCGGCCGTGTCGGTGGCGCACCCGAGCATAGTGGGCATTGCGCGGGGTGCAAGCCGGACGTGTCGACGCGCTAGCCCGTGCCTAGCTAACGCGGTCGTCGCATTGCGCCGTGCCTCGAGGCTTACGTTGGCAGGTCCATATCGTATCTGTCCTATATAGCTGCAATCCATCCGTTTCCCCACCCACGAAAAGCCAGAATTGCGAGGAAACCCAAGGTAAACCCAGGTATATTCCACCTGAGTGGATATCAAGATACGGCCTATAGCTAATGGCCAGTGAACACTGGGGGTATTGTAATACACCCCCCTTTAGTTACTGGGTATAACTAGATATTCACCCGGACTATGGTGCACCCAGCATCCTATGTCTGACACCAGCCGCCACCCGAGAAATATTGATGGGATCAGCAAGCGTCTGCCCGGAATAGCAGCGAGCGTCTGCCCGGAACGGAAGCGTGTGACGGGAATAGCAAGCGTCTGATGGGAATCACACGCGTGTGACAGGAAACTACTGATGGGATCACAAAACGCTTCCCAGGATGTGTGCGACCGGTGTGCGACCACTGTGCGACCGTGTGCGACCGGGCCAAAACTCATTTTTTCGCCGCTATTGCGCTGCACACGACATGGAATGTGGTATTCCTAACTCTAACAACACTTTGGCTCTGCATACCTGCCCAAAACATCCTAGAATAGAGTGGAGGGTGAGATGGTGAAGGAGCCCGGCATTTGCCGAAGCGTCTGATGGGAGGCGGTAACGTGTGGCCGGAAACCGCTGACGTCTGATGGGAATTTGCAAACGCCTGATCGGATTCCGGTGAGACGCCTGGCACTTCCTCGTCCAATATCTCTACCTTCCCGGGCTTTCTAACCCTAACAAACATGGGCGCTACCAGGTTATCGATGTCTGCGCGTCGAATGGCACCGGTTTCAGCCTGATCGGAGAAAATTGATGGGATTGATCCAGGCGCGCGCTTGGAATCGGGCAGAAGGTTAGGACGTCAGGGCGCTGGGAGGAGTCGAATGTCTTCGCTAGTGGCGGATGGTCGAAAGCTGTGCATTCGGTCTTGTGCCCGTGTCTACAGTGCTCGCGCTGACATTCAACCGAGCAGCTGATCGAATATGAGGGTACCCTCTCGCCGAAGAAGCCGTGAACTTGCTGGTTAACTGACCTAGGGGGGGAGGGGGAAAGTCAGTATCGAGTTCCTCGGACCGAGCACGTACTTGCAGCGCGAGCACGTCTGCAGACGCGTTCCCACGGTCTTTTCCTTGCCACACCTTCCCCAATTCTCCTCCGCGCCCCTCTTGTGCGCCTTTCTAGCCGCGTTCTCATTGTCAACGACGCCCGCGACGTGTTCGTGGTAGATGCCCCACATCTCGTTATCGTGAGCTCGTGCGTGTGTGTCACGAGTTGGTTATTGTTCTGTACAGCTCGACTCTAGCAGTCACTCGGTCACGTCACGCGTTCACGCCTTATATACCGAGTAGTCACACTTATACACTCTTTAGTCCGTGCGTTGTCGCCTTCGGTCCGTGTCTGTGTTCGGCGTTGCCGCTGGGCGCGCCAGCCCCTCCAGCTTGCCGCTGAGGGGGGGCCTCTGAGGCCCTGCCCGGGGCTTTGTACCGGGTCTGTCGCTTGTCTTTCCCCCTTGCTGCTGCCATCCGACCGCTGGGTCGTATTCGATCATCTACCGCCGACGCTCCTGCTATCCGCAACCTCCCTATCCGTCGGTCACTCCTTGCATCCACTTCTGATAGTGTGCAGCTACTGTCTTTCGCATCCCCTCTGGTGTCCCTCCGGCTGATGACTGTGTTCTTGCGTTTCTGGATGAGGAGGACGAGGCTTCTGGCATATGGACCCCCCTCGCGTCATCAAAAAGACCTGGCTGAAAGTGTTAGAGCGCAAGTAAAACAGGTCTCACGCGAGTAACTCACCAGAAAGTCGATATTCACCCTAAAAAAACTATCAGCGGTTCTCCTGTGCCCAGTCGAGGCGCTTGTGAGCGTATTAATGCAGTATCAAGTCGCCTTCAAAGTCATTAGCAAAGGTATCGGGCTCAAGCTCAAGGCTTACCGAAAGTAAGCCGGCCGAAGGGCAGTAACAAGCGCTGCCCCTTGCCTATTCCTGACTCGATAGAGGGGCCAGAATGGGCAGGACCACGACTACTCAGCACCCTCGTCAGATTCAGCAAAGAGTAAGCGCTCTAAGCAACCAGCACCTCGGACATAAGGTCAGTCAACAGTCGTCCAATGATTTGACCATAATTTCCCCTTACCCGAGCATGCGAGCGGCCGACGGGCCTGAGGTCGCCACGACGATCAGCCAAGGTCTCGGCTGTATCAAAGCAAATGTCATTGTCTATGCTCCAGGACGGTCGGCGTGATGCACCGGAATCGACGGTCTCGTCGTCGCTTTGTCATTTTCTCGCCCTCCTGTCGCCTCGCATGGGTGCGTGCCGTCTCGTGTGCGCGCATATTGGTGTCCTTGCCCTCTCTACGTTCTTGCTTAACGCTCATTATGCCTCCCCTCCTCCCTCCCATCCTCGTCCAACTGATGAGGGGCAGCTAGGGGTGGAAACCACGTGTGTGGTTTGATTCTTCCGTTGCGGCATGGCTTGACGGGGCCGCCCGCTGAGCACCTGTCGACGCGCGACGCAGTCTAAGTATGTGGCGTCGCACATACGCACGTGACGTGCCGCATCAACGTGACCAGGCGCGTTTTCCGATCGCGTCTCGCGCTCCTTCGACGTCGCCGACAACACTGCCGTAACGCTTTCACGCTAGCTCTCAGCTGCACGCTTCTGCCGCACCATCGCACACGCTGCGCATGCCGGCTTGACACACGCTTTGCAATGAATCACCGAGACGCCAGTAAGTCTGTCTGCGCGACCGCCGACGCGCATCTGCGCGTGACCTCGGAGGGGAACTGCGCGCGCATCTCGCCACTGCCACCTCCGCCGCAGTGAGACATGGAGAGATGTGTGTGCAGATCCTCTGTACAAGGTTGCGCGGCAATGCGTGCTGAGCGCAGTGGGCCTCGCCTTAATCATACCCTATCCATAATCAAACAAATCTCTATATATGGCTTAAAACGACTGCAGGCCCGTGAAAGCAGACAAATTCCTAACCCACCGTATGCCACGCGCCAGCGATGGCCCTCTCTAAAACAAGTCCTTGATGTGACAAAAGAAGGGAAGGGGGCGCTTAATGATCGTGCTGCCGACGCGGAACGAAGCTTCGAAGGCAATTACATCGGAGAGGCCTGGATCATCCGCCTCACGAAAATACACGTCGTGCTTTGTCAAAGGTATCTCGTTCAGAACATTGAGGTCAACCACAATTTGCTTGCTTTGGCCGCTCGTCACGAGTGCCTGGTGATAGGCAGATACCTGCAAATTGAGGACTTTGATATGCGCTTTGAGGTGGAAGCGAAGGGTCCCAAGGATGAATAGCGTATCCCCGAGGGAAAGGCGTCCTGCACAACGCTTTAGCACGTGGATATCATTGGGCGGGCTTTTACTCGCCGTTCAATGCCCAGGGTCCTTCAGCGACGCAGCAAGTCTTACGGTGGACAGCCCAGTGGATACGCTGACAGCTCCCAGAGCAGTAGAAAGCCTCCGCGCACGGGCAAACACACAGAGCCCTGTTATGAGGTCCCTATTGATTCTGGTCAGCCGAAGGCCCGAAGCGGAGCTGAGCTAACGATATACAACGCACCTGCTCGTTATGGCATGGCAAGTACTGTCTCCAGTGTTTCTGATGGTGGCTTGAGTAGTATAGATCATGTGCCAGGTTTACGGCCATTGCGACATCATCCCACGACCCCGATCCCAATTTGCGACCGGACGGATAGTATTTTACAGCAGGATTGCGACGAATGATCGCACGGTACACCCTAGCTTGCATAACGGCTGGGGCGACGTAGCGCATGAGGTCGACCACGTATGTACTGTCTGACGGACGGCATAACGTGGACAGCAGGTCGAGCAGGCCAGCGTCAATGGCGCGTACGAGAGGGCGATTGTCATCGGCCATAAGGAAGAGAGAGGCGAGAGATCGTGCGGCGTGCTGTGCACCTCGCCTCGTCTGATTCGATGCAGCGCATCTGATTGCCGTGGAGGTGACTGTAGCGATGAGCCCTAGCAGGACCGTGCGAATCTGGAAAGCTGGCTGACCGGCGATGATATCCAATACCACGAAGTGATTGGGCCAGATGTGCTCGAGAAACGGCTGTGTAAGCAGAGACCTGGTTAAAAACTCCGTCTGTCGGATCCAGGCCCGGTACAGTCCGCGCGACGTGCCAGCGACTCGCAAGAGGTCCTGCAGAAGGAGACTGCAATCGTTGTCGATGCTCTCTGCAGCGCTCGTCGCAAGCCTATCATGCAGTTTAACAATTGTTGCGATCGCGCTATAAGCTGAGCTCGAGGTCGACCCGGCCGCAGATGGTACGTAGCGTGGAAAGTGGATCCAGAGCTCGCATGCTTGCGCGATCAGGTCCGGGTACGCCTCAATAAACGGCTTGCAATGCGCGGCGTCAGAGTCAACGATGGCCCAGTATGCGCAGGCTAGGCTGGTGGTGTCGCGTCCGGACTCGCGTAGCGCAGGCGTGCACACCAAGTACCCGCGCGCAGGATGTACCAAAGCGCCCCATTGCACGATATGGGGCCATAATGTGCGCAGGAGTGGCAGGAGGTTGCGGCTGCGCAGGCGTTTCTCGGCATCGCATATGGATGCAAAGGCCGCAATAGAGGTTAGGACGATCTCGACACGCTTGTCGTCGGCGGTGAGAGGCGAGGCCGGCGGTTCTGATACGAGAATGCCGAAAACGAACTTAGCACCCTTGGTAAGAGCCCTTCTCAGCGCTGTGACCCGGATGTCTCCGTCAGCGAGAGGGGTCTCTCCGGGCAGAGTTCCAATTTCGTGTGCCGTGTCGAGTATATCGTGCAACATTCCGAGCTGTTTGTCGTAAAACTCAACGCCTCGTTTCGAAGCCATAATCTTCAATAGCCGCAGGGAATCTGCAACAAAAGTTTAGCGAAGTTTGCGAGGCGATCGTCTGCAGCTCTTACCAGCTCGGACGCGCAGCCTCAGCTCGCGTGCAGCGGAGATGATGGTCGCGAGGAAAGAGCACTGGCACCCATTTGATTTGAATTGATCGATAAGCCGCTCGTGATCGACGAGTAGGTACCGACCGTGAGTCCCGTCCACCACAACTGCTCTTGCAATACAAGGCGAGGAGATAGGACCGTAAAACGTCACCCTCACAACGGGACAATGAAGGTCTTCTATCCAATGAACTGAGAAGACAGCCTGCGGACAGAGTCCAAGGTCACGCAAAAGGTTCTGCTGCATCTCCGCCGCTTCAGCAAGCTCTCGCAAGACGCACGGACTGCCGAGGCGGACGCGATCCGTGAGTGAAGAGCTATGTCGACTCGCACGATGCAGTATCACTGAGTCGACGGTTATCCGACCCAATGAGTGCGGGGATGATTCCGGTGCACTGAGCGCAGTCGCATCCCGGTTGCGTCAAAGCCAAGCAGTCTGGCGTCGAAGCTCGACGTTCCCAACTCACCACGTCGCGCGAGCACGCCGTGTCGACATGCGAGAGCAGTCGGGATGGGCTCGCTAGCAATCGGCGTCTCGATCACGGAGCTCGTCGACGGCGAAGATTCAGTCTCGAACAGGGATGAGGGGCCAAAGCAGTATATTCTCGCACGTATGGGAATGTCGAAGTTACAGTCAGACGAAGCGCTGGCCTGCGATAGAACGGACGCGCTATCAGCGACTCGAGCCTACAAACTCAGGACCGCAAAGCCTGCGTAGTTCATGTCAGCGGGAGAAGCGGACACGACGAGGAGCGCGCGCACCTGGCGAGGGAGCGGATCGATGAACGGCGTCGACGCGCTGTCCACCTTGAAGTCGAGATAGCGGCCATCCGCGAGTTGGCGTTCCCCGAGCCTTGACCGCATGTATGCGCCCCGGAAGCGAGCGGACGCAGCGGCAGGCGGCGCACTGAATCGGGTACACTGCTGAGCATTGGCTATAGGGCCTTCCTCTCCCTATCCGAAGGTCAGCTCGACAGGCGCATACGCATACGCATCTCCGTCGACTCACAAGCATGATACCGCGGTTGATCGCGATGCGCGACGCCCAACGGATAGGATTACGAGCCATCCAGTACGAGAGCTTGAGCGCGTCCGCACGTCAGCCTCTGCGAACTCTGTGCGCGGCAGAATTTGCCACGCAGAGGCGGCGGATGGTCAACATCGTATGAGGCGTCACGTATGCGCGGAACAACGCGCTGCCGTCGGCGCGGTGCCTATGAAGGACGACAGGGGGGAGCGCGCGCACAGGGATTCCGCGGTATGACACGAGAGGGGCTTGTCTTCACGAAGACGTGTAGGGCTTCGTCAGAGGCACCTATGCGCCTGGGATGTGTGGCCGTCAATCATGTAATATGAGGGGAGTCGGGATCACGCGCTTGAAGCGGATATGGACGCGAAATGAGCACGTTGTTGATGCATAGTGAGGGTTTCGCGTTTGTGGTGCAGAGTGGACGTCGCGCCGGTCCACGCACGTCGCTGAAGTACGCGCTCAGCGACGATCGAGCTGGATGTCCGCGGATAACATGGGGTTTTCTCGGGACTTATTCACGTTAGAGACGGGTTACATGTCCTGAATGGCAGGAAGGGGCTCTTGAAGGTCGTGAGATTGCCGCGTCGAACAAGGGGGCGATCCGAGGGCAGCGGCGGGGCAGCCAAGTCAGGTCTTGCAGGCGCGGAAGGTAAAATCAGGCCATGGCAGAGGAGAGACAGAGTGACTATACGTCTGCTGAGTGCTACGTAAGTGGAGAGAGGAGTGGGAGAAGTACATAGCACGCACCTCGCAAGTTTCCCCGATATGATCGAACGACGTATGCGCGCGTTGCGCCGTAGCAATCGAGTCAAAGCGACACATCATCCTTGGAGGATACCGCCTGATTAAAAGCCCAAATAGATCACCTGGAGGATGAGCGCGAGACCGAGTTCCTTCGCGAGATGATGATGACGGTTAAGAACAAAGAACAAAGGTCCGGTCGATTCGGCCCGGACGACAATCATCGGTTCGTTTCCCTGGTTCCACAGCTAATGCAAAGATATAGGGTGATTAGAAAAATACTATACGTGAACCACATAGTGTATTTCGTCGCCGCTTTGCACACGGTATACGAGACCTCGAAACGCAACGGCATCGAAGGTTCCTGTTGCACCGGACGTCTGTGTTCGGCACACGTAGCCCTCGTGCTGCTGGCTGGGTGCGCGTCCCACGCTTTTCGTTAGCGCTATCTTCATCATCACCGCCTACGAAGCGGGAGCTTGACGCAGCTGATTGGCGAAGATTGAACGCGCGTTCCCCTCTTCTCCATACACCCCCGCATTCATCCAATCGAGGTCCCGATCTTGCGGGATCGGGTGGCGGCCGTTCGCTAGTAGAAAATGCTTCCGCGAACCGTTGCACGACGGTGAAAAATTGCTCCCTTGCGGGCTCCCTATTATCGCGCGAAGGCTGCGGATGCTTGAGACCTGCAAGTTGCATGCTCATCTTGTGGCCTACGGCCCACGCGTAGATATGTAGCGACGACGCAGGACGCGGCAGAACTCGCCCTCCTGAGCATATATGGCACGGCGTCGCAGAATCCAAAGTCGGCAACACCGACCTCAGCCGGCATCGCGGCTTACCTTCGTTAGACGTGAGCTTCGTTTCACCTTGGGCGAGCCGACAAGAAGATGATGCAAAAGACTGCAGGATAGCATGTTGATTTGCAAAGCGAGAGCAGGCGTCCGACTCGAGATACGACTATCAACATAAGGGCGGGATATCGTATGAGAACTAGCTAGACACAGGAAAAGATGGTCGCACGGTGGTAGTATAAGGGCTATGATGCAAGGGGAAACATAGTACAAGGGAAATACGCAGCTTGATAGCAAAGTGGCGTCGCGGCCAGGCCTTTTGAGATCCGAGAGTCCGTCTGTACATCCGTCGGGTAGTCTAGCGAAATGGGGTAGAGGTGGAGGATTTGTGAGGGGGACGACGCGAGGTAGAAGCACTAGCCGTTGGGACCGCGCGGCCTCGGACAGGCGTGGCCTGCGCGAGTCGCGCCTAGTCGTAGTCGTGCGCGTCGTCCTCGGGGAGTAACCTAGATGATAGTGAAATCGTCGTCGAAATCTTCATCGTCGCTCAGGTTCTGCGACGAGACGCACTCTGCAAGCCGCTGGTCAAAGGGCGAGTCGAAGGCGTGAACACTCCCTCTTGGAGGAGTTGAGGGCAAAGGCGGCTCCGTATGCGACGCGATGAAGCGGTAGATGAGAGGATTGACGCTATTCGTACGGTCAGGGCGAAGCGTGGATTAAAGTGACGGAGTACTCACTCTTCGGCGCTAACCAGGACGCCGTAGCAGGTCCCCTGCACTTGATGCATTGGGACCTCCCTTCCAGCGGCGCGGAACTCGTCGAGGATCTCCTGGCGCACGGGCAGAGGGTACGGCACATCGTCGTCGAAGTGGATGATCTGCACGGGCTGACGAATCTGCTATAGTGTAGGTGTGGGAGATGCGTGACTGCGGGTGAAGGACGACGTACGCGAGCAAAGAACCTCTGCCATGCTTCGCTGCCGGAACGCGGGCGCGACGAATGCCACTGGTTTACGATGACGGCAGCACTGCGAAGCTTGTCTGGCTCGGGTGCCCAGTTGCTGGACGCGTAGTTGACGGAGGACTGCGTGACGCTGGAGCGCTCGATCAGCAAGGCTCTTGGGGGAAGAGAGAAGTACGCACGCGCGAACGGAGCGCACGTCGGAGTAGCGGTTGCTAAACGTCATTTGTTCAGAACCGTAGAGCGCGTCGTTGATGAGAGACATGTCGGGGATCGCGTCCTTGAAGGCGTCGAACCAGTAGTGCATTATCTCCTGGCGTGCTTCGACGTTGCCTTCCGACTGGGACCACGATCAGTATCGCGAAGCCACTGAAGAGCTTGCCGCGTACCTCTTTCAAAGCGAGGGGAGAGCACAACGTGAGGGAGATGACCTTCTCTGGATGCAGGACGGCGAGCTCCATGCCGACATTCGCGCCAACCGCAAGACCGACGACATGACATGAGGGAATCGAGAGCGCATCCTGCGAGGCCTGTTAAGAGTGTACAGGGAAAGACGCGTGATGACGCACCAGGAATAGTGCCATGTCCTCCGCCATAGCCTGATGGGTGTAGTCCTCGGTCAGTGGCGGACTCTGGGTCGTGCCATGCCCGGGAAGCATGGGGGCGACCAGGTTACATTGGCGCAGGCCGGGGTCCGTGAACTGCGCTAGAGGGATATGAGCGAACGCCACTGCATAGAAGGGGATGACGCACCGACAAAGATCTCCGCCCCAATGAAGACCGAGTGAATGAACAGTATCGTCGGCTTTGAGCGATCGATGTCGCGCGCGTTACTGTCCGTCGGCGTCGCGACAAAGTACTGCATCTTGACGGGACCGGCGGCGGTCTTGAGGTCGACTTCGGGCATGTTGACGGTGGCGAGAGGGGAAGAAGCAGGGACGTGAGACGCTCTCGCGCACGAGCCTGTTATGCAGGGCGCCTGACGGCGTGCCCCCGCGGTGCGGTCCTGGTGTTCATCGCGTGCGACGGAATGATATACCCGGATGGCGCCGTGCCCCCGAAGAAGCAGAAGATGCCGACTTCGCCGTCTCTCCGAATTCTCAGGCGACGCGACCCGGGGTGCCGCCCTCCCCGGTACCTCCTATACCAGGCGCTGCGATGTCCTCAGGACGCCCGCTATCGGTATCCGGCGGCCCAGCGTTGCCTGAGCTGTCTGGCGGCGTCCCCGAGTACCTTGCCATGGTGGTCGAAAGAAAGGTGATTGGGGAATTGATTTTTGTGACTGCCTAATTCGATTCCGCGGAATCAATTTTGCGTGGGTACCTGATTTCGCCGTAGAAGGAAAGAACCCTCAAAAGGCCCAATTGAATTCATAACCTGCGTCCGCGCGAGCGCAGCGCGCCCGTCGATGTTGGGCGAGAGCATCGCGCCCTGCAGCGCTCGACGGAGGGGTCTAGCTCCGAACTGTGAGAAGAACAATGTCGAAGGCGCTTCGCCTGAGAAAGGAAGGGGAACTGGAATTCCTGGCGGAACTTGGAGCGAGGTGGTATCGGACCGGCACCGACACCGCGTGCGAGAAGCCCGCCAATCAGCGACACCTGGACCTACAATGCGTACACAACGCGGAAGACAGCTTTCGAGTGATACGTGGGCAGCGCTGTGCGAAGCGCTCTCGTAAAGTAGAAGTGTTGGCGCTGTATTCCCATGAACTGGTCTATATTCAACCTCTGTTGAAAGTGCGGTTGATTTTGACCGAGCTCGCTGCGTACTCCTCGTTGGACGTGGCGAGTATGAGCTGAATGACCGCAACCCCTCCGCTTTAGCTCGAGACAGTCATCTACACAGGGACGTCCGGCTCATAAAGTCCGCTGTGCAAAAAAGAGAGCGAATACTCGAAGTAAGACCGCCGGGTTATGCGAAGCGCCGCCGAAGGTCTATGAGAAGCCAGCGAGAAGGGCCAAGTACGATTGATAGAGAAGGTCGAAGATGAACTTCCTTCAAGTCTGGCGCCCTTGAGAGCTTCATTTATGAGTCGCCGGACCGTCGGAGCTCAAAAAACTGATGTACAAGAGGTCGATGTCAAAGTCATATTACAGCCAGCTCTCGGCGACGAAGATGAATAATCAGCGCAGGACGAGGACACTGTCGGAAGCGTAGGGCAGCGCGTATGTACAAGCATTATCCATAGCGTCCCGGGATTATGAGAGCGCCGAGATGGATACGGGGAGACGTCACTTTTAGCGGATTTTAATGGGACATTGTCGACGGCGAGTTAGATGCAAGTCAGTACCTGACGTTGGTGTTCGCGCCTCGAAGCGCAGACGCTATGCCTCGGCAAGAGCATGGTGAGGTGAAGCACATCTGCAGAGCGTAAACCAAGCCAAAAGGCCAGCGCCTCCGAGGTGGCTGACTTGAAGATCCCATGACAAGAACTCGAGGCGAGCGGCAGGCGAAGCGTAAGCAGATCCTACGAAAGAGCAAAGCGGCATCTAGGGATCGCCATCTCGCTCGTAATCAGATAGCCGACGTTGAGAGAGGTGGCTTGGAGAAGCATCGTCAGAGCGTCCCCGTGAGCGGGCTAATTGCGAGATAGATGGCAGTCGCGCGTCGAAAATGCGGCATTCATTCCAGCCTCGGTAGGCGAGTACGTGTCGGGGGCGCATTGTAGACGAGTGAGGGCAGCGCTTCGAGAAGGAATCCCGTATAGACGAGATAGAGCACTTGGGTTAGCCCATCCGCCAGAGGACGTATCACGGAGCAGTCAGAGCGCAGTGGCAGGAGGAGACCGGAGGTATAACCGACGTCAGTCAGTCAAAAGGCAAGCCAAAGACCAGGCTTCCGCGCGTCAGGGAAGACGCTGAGCGATTGCAGCCAGCAAGTAGACGATCGAGCGCCATGGGGGTCAAGAACAAAGAACAATGGGTGCCGGATCGGGCCGAGTGGCCGCCACACGGACGCCACAAAAGCAAACTTGAGCACCGCTGAGCAGCAGTCAACATCGCCGCTGCCTACTCGGCTTCGGCTCAGAGTGTCTACTGTGGGATCCTGCAATCCGACTGTCCTTCTGACTAGCTCATCTTAACACTCGAATTGCCCTATACGTCGTGTCCACAACCATCATTTTTGCATTCGAATCGTAAGTAAAATGGGCTACCAGGAAATCAAGTAGGTAAAGCCCCGGATTGGCATCGAGTAAAGCCGCCACCGCACCCGGTGAAGATGGTGTACGCGCGGACGCGATGAGTCCGAGTCCGACTCAACCCCCAAGTCGATCCCGAACTCAAGAGATGAAGCCCAAAAGGAGCTATCGACGTATACACATACATACAACAGAGCGAGGGGCGGCGGCGCAGTTGGCGGGTGCGATAAATACAAAGCGGGAATAGGCGGGCACAAAGCAGGTGTAAGGTGCAACGGGGGGTATGGACAAAGGGGTGGCGAGACATGCGGGGATGCCGAGGTAGAGGTAAGTATGGACGAGGAAGACGAAGAGGAAAGGGAACCTTGTACACAGAAGACCGGAAAACGTGAAACGAGCACATATACACGGAGGAAGGGGACGCATATGGAGTCGGGACGTTGATGAGGGCGTTGTTGAGGATGAGGCAGTGGGTGCGGCGACGCTTTACAGCGGGATGCCTGCCTGCCAGCGCCAAAGCAGGCCGTCGGCGATGAGGCCGAGCAGGACGAGGACGCCGACGCCCGGCGTGAGGAGGAAGAACTGGAGGCACGACCGCGGGTAGTCAATATCGACCGTGCGCAAGCCGTTGAGTAGGCGGAGCGTGCCAAGGGCGAGACCAACGAAGGCGGCGATACCTGCGAAGCTTGTCAGCGTACCAATCCGAGCGCAGACATCTGCTACTCACCTTGCCCGTTCAGCCAGAAAGCCCAACCGAGCAAGCCGCCGAAGCCCAGCGTGGTCAACGCGCACACGGCGACGGTCGCCTTCCCGCAGAAGATGGCGAGGGAGCGGAGACCGATGGCGACGTCGTCCGCCTTGTCCTGGTGTTGGTAGACGGTCTCAAAGGTGACGGTCCAGCAGCAGCAGCCAAAGAAGAGGGGGAGGAGGATGTCGAAGGGGATACGGCCGGCAGCGGGGGAGCCTAACGGATGCATCAATACGAAGATCAAGGAGGAGGTGATAAAGAACGTACCCTCGCCGAGGACGTAGTGCAGGCTGCCGTTACCGGGCGCGAGGTCAGACCAGCCCATGAGTGCGCCGATATTGAACATGATCGCGAGGGGGAGGGGCGCGAAGGACATCCAGCGCTGGGAGGATCGCGTCAGCCTGTGAATAGAGACAAAGGGAATGAACCCTCATAGGAAGGGCGCGTGCTACGATCGACACGCGCGCGAGGGATATGAAGGTGCCTGACGATCGCTCACCTTGCACGTCGGGTAGATCACGAACAACGGCCAGACGAGCATCGAGATGTATAGCCTGGGATCGACGTGAGGGACATGAGGGGGGCAATGTAAGGGTGACGTACGTGTACGGCTTGAGAATCGCATACGCGAGGCCGGCGCCGACGACGCACTGGATGGCGAAGAAGAACCAGGCCCGCGCCATGGAGATGTCGCCGCGAGGGAGGACCCGGTTCTTGGTGCGCTCAACGAGCGCGTCCACATCGGCGTCGAGGATGTCGTCAATGGTCATGATCTGTACGACGTGAGTGTGAATTGCGGGGTAGGTCGGACGATGTAGACGCACCAAGCACTTGACGCCGCAGCAGAGCGCGATGAAAAGGATACCGCGGTAAGCTGCGTACCAGCCCGGGAGGTCTGGCATCGCGTGGTACGCCATCGCCATCGAGAAGGCGAGCGGGAACCAACAGACCCAGCATCCCATGCCATTCGAGAGTCGCCCGAGCTCCCAGCAGGCATTGAGCTCGGTGCGCGTCGGGATCGCGAAGAGGAAGCGCGACTTGGTGGGGGAAGAGGTTGCGGCGGACATGGCTGGCGATGCGGGGGAAGGGGAACGGGGATGGAGGCGAAAGCGGAGACTCGGAAGCGTCGGCTGGACAGAACGACGGGCGCGAGCTTATAAGCAGCCTTCCCGCACGCGGCTGCTCCTACTGGGATGTCGATTTGTTAATAGGATGCAATCGAGAGACGCACGGCGCGCCGCTGATCTGGGGTCTCTTTCGTGTACGTTCACAGGTACCCATACTCATATTGGTTCACGTCGACGCTACTGCTCCGGCCAAGCTTCCCCGAGCGTTCTCTACGTCGTATCTGACGCTCGTCGATGGTGGTCAGCCCATGCGTCGCGCTAAGTCGGGCTGAGAAAGTAAAACGCGCGCCACCTTCTGAATTCCATCCCGCGCAAGGATCGCGGTAGGTCAAATCTTCAGATGTAGAGAAGAAGGTGGAAGAGAAGAAGCCTGATGCTACCGATGATATGGGAGTTCAGGAAAGGAAGGTCTTCACCTTTACCGCAGGCCCGAGCCAAACACGTGGCTGCCGGCGGTGCCTGCCGCTGCCGCCCAGTCCCGACTTGCATCTCGTCATCGCGGCCATCTCGTCCGGCCATCTCTCTTAAGCGGAAGAAGGTGTTCACGAGTCCGTACTAGCGCAATTGAAGGAGTAAATCTGCTCAGGTTCGTCTATCGGCTAGGACTTTGCTCTCATGAGTGGAAGAACGGCTTGGCCATTCATCCGACCGTGGGCGCCTCGAATGGAGAAGGCGACAGAAGTACAAGCCGAAGCTCTTCGGGAGGACACGTTCAACTTCTCATGCGAGCCCGAGACGGGCCTATGTTGGTCCTCCGCCCAGGGTACGCGCTCTAGCGCCCAGGTTAAGCGCGCTCTCTCCCAGGCTGCACATCCTCTCCCATGGTACGTGTCCGCAGCCTCTCCCTCTATCTTACCCCCTTACACGATTCCCTTCCTCAAACACGCGCCTCTCCCCCCTGCATGCGTATCTTTCAATTAACGCTCCTGATGCACCCCAGTCCTACATGCGGGGCGCCCACAACCAGGCTATCGACTCCCGCGCCGCTAGCGGACTCCCACGCGTTCTGCCGCATTCTCACCGCTGATGGTTCAATTTAGGCCATTTTGCCCTTGATTGCTCTTCTCCCACGGCAGTTGTACTCGCACGGGAAGCGGTTCCGGACATCCTATCCCACGGAATCGTCTGCGGAAAGCGCGCACCGACCATATCGGACGATGTCCCGCTCACCGTGCAGTCGAATATCGACATCACCGACATATTCGTGAGGCGGCGGGCGACGTTGGGAACTCAATCGAATATTCCTCCCAAGTTTCCATCATGTTTTAGCCAAGCTTTACGGCCCGCTGACATGGGAATAGGGGAAATCCACGGAAGGACTTCGTCACCAGATCTGCGCGAGCGCGGATGGGAAAGGATTGAAGCTCGCCGGTAGACAGTCGCAGGGAATCTGACCCCCACGAGGTAAGCTAGACGCCGCGGTCATCGACGGTACCTGCAAAGCCTGACGTCTATCGCAGGGTCTGACGCCTCCGTAGGAGTACAGATCTCCGCATCTGCGGTAAGTCCTACTCAACCGTTCAGCCAGGTCTACGCTAATCCAATCTTCCTAGTCCGCGCAAAGTCAATACTCGCTGCACAATTGACATGCGCTGGGAGTACGGCACCACTATCCTGGCGCGGAGGAGCCCTTCTCCCAGCGTCGCAAGCTCTGCGTTCTCAGGGTGCCCGTGACTTTGCCGCTCAGCGTCTACCGCGCGGTCTTTCGATCTCAGCGGCGAAGTCCTTCGCGTCTCATAGCATTCGCGCTTCGTCCTTCGGCGCATTCCCTTCGCACTTCATCTTGCCTGCTGAAGTACTTCGCATGCGGTGAAGCTCTTCGCGCTTCATAGTACGCTTCCAGACTTTCATAGTCTGCGTCCAGGCGCCTTAGACTCGCTCCGAAGATCATTAGACGCGCAACGAAGACGATTAGACGCGCACCGAATCACCTCAAACACGCACCGAAGTCCTTCGCGCTAATCCGCTCTCGCCGATCATGAAAGTTCTTAAGAGTTCTCTACCGTCTATCTACGTTCGTCTATCTACGTTCATCTGCGGTCTATCTGCGCTGGTCTCGTGGAGATTTTCGCCGGCTTCGAACCTCACTGATCCACGACACGCTCGTCTGACGGGCGTCTAGCTGGGAAGTCGGTACGACTCTACGACCGACGTCGGACACGACTTCGCTCCACTGACTTCTTATTTGCCAACCGTACGGCCACTGCGCCCCGTACCGCGAACAGACCTCGCGCACCTCGCGCACGACCCCGTTACCGTACGCGACCCATTCAAGCTTCCCGATAGACTCCCCTTACGGTCCTACCCGAATAGTCCAGCTTCGTCGGTCGTTTCCCTTCCCCGCATGACGCGCATTTCTGCCTCGTGCTGGGGGCGAACTTCGTACAGAGAAGGCCAGTCCGTGCGGAGACCGACTACCTCGTGTTCGCTATCGTTCTCCTCGTGTCGCTTTATGCACCTCGCCCGCGAGCTAGACTCTGACATACGCCGTCGGTCCGTCAAACTACCGTCATCCCAATCGCACTCAGCATGACGAAGCGGCAAACATCACACGAAGCGAGCTTGGACTACGATCTGCCGTCTAGCGATGACGAGTTGAAGCGAGACTTATGCAGTACTATGCTTGCGATAGTACGCGAACGAGTTTGACAATGTCTAGACGGTGGAATCATCGACCGTCGCATATGAGTAGTTGGTCTGACCGGCATCGGGTCTTCACCGCGAGGTAATCTTGTCCGCATTCGTCTTTACTTGAGCTTGAGATCGTGTCCTTGTATAACTCAAGATATGCATGCTGTTGAACCATAAGCCCGAACGTGCGCGTCAAGATCTTCACCATGGGCGAATGCTTGCAAGGACCAACTCACCCTCAGCCTGCACGGTGCCGCGACGCTGACCTCAAGTCAACGAATCTTGTACCGCAAGTCGCCCCATCGCAGCTTTCGTCCGATATCAGGGAGACAATTTATTGTTCACAACTAACAGCCCCTTTGTACATTTTCGTGCGCAAGTTCATACGGTTCCCTACTCGTCCACCACCCCTTCCACTGTCCAAGCCGTCCTTCTCGATTTGTAACACCTGAGGTCCCGCGCCCTCGTCCAAACTTCGCTCGTCGTTCCCGCTCGCACACTCCCCTAAACGGCCTCCAGCACCCACTCCCGCACGCCATAATGACACCCCTTCGCCTCGAACTCGCGCCAGACGCGCTCCCCAATCGCCTTAAACCTCGCCTCCTTCTCCGCACGAGTGGCCTCATCGTCCCCGTCGGTCGCCGCTGGGATGAGCTCGCCGCCGCAATCCCTCAAAAACCCCATCTCCCACGCCTCGCGCATCATCCCCACGAAGTGGCCGAACATCTTCGAGGTCGCGCCCTCGATGGTGCGGAGGTCGGTGGGTGAGAGCGGTGGCGACAAAGGGAGGGGCGGCCGGATGTGGGGGTGGGTGGTGAGGGTGGTGGCGCGCTCGTCGACCGTGGGCTGAGCAGTGTCGGAAGTGCGCATGCCTGCGGGGACTCTTAGCACGGGGGAGCGGGAGGCGAGCGAGAGACGAGGGATCGATGGGGTGGAAGTAGGGAGACTCCGTAGGCGAAAGGATGCGGAAGTGATATTCAAGACCTCGACTCACCCTTCTCCCCAAAGTCAAACCCTGTCTTGAGCGCGGACGGCGACGGCGGGCCGAAGCTCTTAACGCTGTAAGGGACGTGGCGGGAAACTGGAAAATCGTCAGCGTCCGCTCTGAGCCCCCTCTCGCCCAGCGTGCTCGCATCTCCGAAGGGGGCCCGCCGCAGGAGGGAGCGAAAGGTAACAAACGTACCGTCAAGCTGCTCGCCCTCTTCCCCTTCCTCCGCGCGCGCATTGGCATCGATACCCTCGGCACCACCCAACATCTCTCCTACCATCTTCCCTACGGGGATCGTCCCGCGGTCCTCCGCCAGGACGCGAAGACCGGCCTCGGCGAGGAGGGGCGGGAGCTGGCGGTCGGTGCTGGGAGAGAGTCAAGGTAAGTCTTCGTGTTGACGTAGAAGGACGCGATGAAGGGGGGACTGGAGGGAAAAGGAATGGTGAGAGAGGGTGTGGGAAGGGAGGGAAGGGTAGGAAGGGTGGCTGGGCAGAGAAGGGGAGGCTGGGTAGTGGATGGACGCCGGAAAGAAAATGACACGACTAAGAAAAACCACTCACTCCACGACCAACCCCGCCCGCCGCCTCCCCTCCTGGATCGCGACGTTGACCGGGTACAGATACGACGCGCGGTTCAACTGCGGACTCGTGTCTCCGCCGCGTCTATGTGGTGCGCCGTCAGCGATGCTATCTGCCGCGCAAGACGCACGAAAGCACCCAAACTCAAGCTGCGCCTCCTCGGGCGCGTAGAAGCAAAACATCTGCGCCTCGGTGAGGTGGATGCGGCCGCCGGGAGCTACGAGGGGTGGTCAGCTGCTCGTTCTTGCCTGCTTGTTGCTCGTCGTTTACTGCTTGTCGCGCAAGTCGCAGGACAGGGGAAGGTGCAAGGGAGCGAGGATCGAAAGGGGCGGAGGGGGGGAGTTCAGGAGGCTCTGAGAGAGTCGAGCATGCCGAGAGAGAGGTGAACCGCGACAGGGGGGGCAGAGCTATCGGGACACGAAACAAACGCAGCGCGGGGGAAGGGCGAGGGAGAGCGCCGTCAGCGCGCAACTTCCCTTTGGAAGCGACATGGGCACAACCTCCGGAGGCGAGACGCGCAGAACCCGCACCAGCATCCACAACACCTCACCCAAACCTCCCATTCCCCCCCCCACCACCACCCCTTCCCTCAATCCCCCACCCCACCACCACCACCCCTGCCTTCGTTCCCCCTGCCCAACCCCAAAAAAACCAAACCCCCACTCACCCAACGCCCTCCTCACATTCGCGAGCGCGGCCCGGATCTCGTCGACGGTGAGCCACACGAGGACGAGGCGGATGGAGATGAGGGAGAAGAGGCCTGGTTGGGGTTCGTTAGTGAGTGTGGTCACGCAAGGGCGTTAGCGAGTGTGGTTGGCGAGAGCGTTAGCGAGAGTGTTTGGCGAGGGCGTTGGCGAGCGTCAGCGGAAGTGTTTGGGGGTAAGTAGGGGGGCGTGAGGGGGAGGGAGTGGAAGGGAGAAAGAGGGAGGGAGGAGGGAGGAGGGAGAAAGAGGGAGGGTGGAGGGAGGAGGGGGAGAGGATAGTGGAGGGAGGAGGGGGAGAGGATAGTGGAGGGAGGAGGTAGGGAGGGAGGAGGGGGAGAGGATAGTGGAGGGAGGGGTCGAGAATAATGAGGGAGGACGGCGCTAAGGGGGTGGGGAGAAGGAAGGGAGGAGTGCGCTCGTTCGCTCGACGGCCTCGATTGCGCTCGCTCGCTCAAAGAACCCCAGTGCGAGCTCAAAGGCCTCGAGTGCGCTCGACTGCGCTCGCTCGCTCGACGGCCTTGAGTGCGCTCGCGCGCTCGAAGGCCTCGATTGCGCTCCCTCCCGCACCCTCCTCCCCTCCCCCGCTACAAGCGCGCACTCACCCGCCATCCCCCCGGGCAGCTCCGTCCTGATATCATGCTCGAACGCGCGGATCCCCAGCTTCTGCAGCGTCTCCTGCGGCGGGAACTTGGCCGCGGTGATGTCGCAGGCGAAGAGGGCGGGCGGGGGCGAGGGGGCGGTGGCGGTGGCGGTGGGGGTAGTAGTCGAGGTGGGGGTAGTAGTCGAGGTGGCGGTGGGGGTAGTAGTCCAGGTGGACATGGCCGTGGAGGGGGCCAAGGCGGTAGAGGCCGTGGAGTTCGTGACGTTGGCGTTTAGACCGCTGCCATCCAAGGCGGACGAGGCCGAGGGAGACGCAATCGCCGCCGACCGAGCCGTGACGGCGTTGATTGAGGCGCCGATGGCGGGCGAGTCAGAAGACGCCGGATACGCGCCGGGCATGCCCTTGCTCGCACCGTCGATCTTCCCCTGCCCCGCCCCGCTCCCCTTCACACCCTCCCTCCCCACCCCCACCCCATGCACCAACCGCGCCACATCAACGATCGCCGCGCACGTCCCCGCGCCGACGTCGAGGACGGCGCGCAGCGCGCCGGGGTCGATGAGCGGGTGGAGCGTGAGCGGGTGCGGGCGGCCGTCTGGGTGCGCGGTGAGTATCGAGAATAGAAGGGGGGGCGAGGAAGGGAGGGGCGCTGGAGGTGCGTAGGAGACAACACAGTATACGTAGAACAGAACGAAGCATACGTAGAATAGAACGAAGCATACGCACCTTTGCCCTTCACAATCTTATCCCTTCCGAACGCGCGCTGGACGATGAGGTGCTGGCCGTCGAGGCTGGGGGAGGGAGCGTCAGTACGGCGATCGGGGGGCATCAGTACGGCGATCGGGGGGGGGAGGGGTCAGTACGGCGATCGGGGGGGAGGGGAGAGGGGGGAGAAGGGAAGGAGGGGAGAGGAGGGCCGGGGAGGGGGGAGGGGAGAGAAGGAAAGGGGAGAAGGGAGGGAAGAAGGAGGGGAGGGAAGGAGGGAGGGATGCGGGCGCGTCCGTCGGACGAGGACTAGGGCGATGGGAAGGGGATGTATGCGCCCACGTCGACGAGGCGTAGCGACGTGGGTGAGCGACGCCGACGACGCGACGCCCTCAACAGCGCCGCCGCCGACGCGACGTACTCTACAGCGACGCCGCCGACGCGACGTCCTCAACAGCGACGTCAAAGACGCGGCGTCCTCTACAGCGACGCCGACGATCTACAGTGCCGAGCATGGATCTACAGTGCCGAGCATGGAGACGGATGCAGAGCAAGCACTCACCGCCTCCGCTCCTCCTCGTCGTGCGTGAAGACGTAGGCCTTGATGTCGACGGGTGCGGCTGCCATGGTCGGGTGTGACGGTCTGGCGGTGGTTGTCTGCGGTGGTGGTGGTGTAGTTGAGGGTATTGGACTGGTAGACCCTGGCGTCGCCGGTGTAGTCGGTAGGGCGGACGATGCTGGGCTCCCGGGAAACCCTAGCGTTGAGGAAAGCGTCCACGATAGGCGTCTAAGAAGGACGGCCGGTCGCAATCCCAGTAGTCCAACCGAGTTCACGGCAGACTCCCGCGGTCCGGCGTACATAGGCCCATCTTCCACGCCCTGCATCCGGCGAGCGCACGGCAGTGGTGGGAAGGCGACTCGGGTGGCGTACTTGAGCTATGTGGGTGCGCGTGGGTATGTGGGCGCCTCGCGTGGGTGGTTCGCGGACATGGGTACGTGGTCGATTCGCGGGGGAGCAGTTTGGAGTGCCTGCGTATGGAGGGGTCCACTTGGGGACCATGCCGGATAGAGGTATGGAAGGGAGACCCATCGACGTAGGCGAGAGGGGTTCCGGCAGACAGCGTGAGTTGTGTGCGCAAGGGCGGCGGAGGGAACCGCGTACGCATCCAAGGGGTCGCGTCGCGTATGCGCCCGAGGGGTCCTCCTTCCCACCAGGTCAGCCCGAGCCAGGGTACGCAGCAAGGCGAGACTTTACGCACCTGACTGACCGGCGATTCGAGCACGCCTATCCAGCCGCTTCTTCGCATTACGTGCGCGGGTGCGTCCATTGAGTTCGGCTACGCGTCTGTTCATATCGTCTGCATGGTTGGCTTTGGTTCGAGAAGCTCACCATCGTCCTTCTCACTCACCCCTTCTACCTCTTCACCCTCCCCATCCTAGACCGCCCGCCAAGCCTCCCGCTTTCCCCTCCCGCTCCTCCCGCGTCCTTCCTCTCCATCTCTCCCAACCCAAAGTCGAACATGGTGGCGGGAACGATGACGCGTTCGCCGTGTCGCGATCGGGCCGTACGTGCCCGCCGCATCTCCGCATCAGCCAAATCGAGATCGCCGCTTGTCATTTTGCTTCCGTGTTTGCTTCCGCATTTGCCTCCGTCCACTGCGTGCGGCCCCCACACTCGCCAAAGATCGAGTCTGGAAGATGATCAAGCAGTGAGCCTGAAGATCCGTACGCCCGCTCGTCTGAAGCGCTCATCATGATCCTGATCTTGCAGGGCAGCGCGCGTCCTGTCCTTCGCACTCGGCGTCCTCTGCCGCTTGGTCGGTTGGGCTTTTACCAAGAGGACCCCCTTCGGCTAGCCTCCGATATTATTATCTCCTCTCATGTCCGAGTCCGAGCCGCCTTCGTCAGCGCATTGTACTATCCTTCGTCCAGCCTATTGTACATCCTTCGTAAGCCCATTGTACTATCCTTCCTTTCTCTTTAAGTATCAGGCTGCTCTCCTACGCTCTCCTCCTCATCCTCCTACGTCCTCCTCCTCATCCTCCCCACCCCAACGTCCTTCATTGGCATCATCATCACCCACACTTCGAGCTTGACGGAAGCAAGACGGAAGCAAAGCGGAAGCAGATTCACCGCCACCAGATTGTTAGTGCCGCGTGTTATCTGATTGTTAGTGCCGCGTGTTATCTAGATCAAGTAGTACCATGCGTGTCCTCGTTGGGCGACGTGACAGACATGTCCTCGTTTGGCGACGGACCATGCATGTCCTCGTTTGGCAACGTGCCATGCATACCGACGCGTTCAGCAAAAAGACATGCATCTCTTGTACCTCGTGTACTTATGACCTCGTTTGGGCGACGTACCATGCATATCGTCGTACCTCGAGCTTGAATGCTTATCATCGGCTGGGGGCGTAGGGATGAGGTTCGAAGGCGGAGGACTGAGGCTCGGGGGCGTAGGGATGAGGTTCGAGGGCAGACGAGGGAGATTTGAAGAGTACGGGGGAGGAGTAATGCCGAGCGAGAGGGCGAGACGCATAATGCCGAGCGAGAGGGTGAGACGCATAATGGCGAGCGAGAGGCGGAGCGCAGGATAGAGTAGAGCTGTGGAAAGAGAATTTCGGGTCGAGTGGAAAGAGAACTCCAGACGGAGTGGGGGATCATGTAAGGTCGAGTGGGGGACAATATGCATGCGTATCCCTCGTACTCGTCTTCGACGGAGCGGGAAGCGCGTCGTCCTCGCTCGCGTCTTCGACGGAGTGGGAAGCGCGTCGTCCTCGTCTTCGCCATCGACGCAGACAAAAGCGCCTCGCCCTGCGTTACAAAGAAGTGTGGTGCGCTTCGTCTTCGCCTTGGACGGTGAGGGCAGTACCCCTCGTCTTCGACGTCGTCCTCGCTCAGTCTTCGCCATCGACGGGGGCGAAAGCGCCGCTCGCCTGCGATGAAGAGGGTGAAAGCGCCGCTCGCCATCGACGAAGTGTGCCGCGCTTCGACGAAGACGAAGGTCGAAAGCGCCCCTCTCCACCGACGAAGAGGGTGAAAGCGCTCCTCGCTCTGGTCTTCGACGAAGGGGGCAAAAGCGCGCCTCGCCATCACCTTCGCCCTCGCTCCCCGCCTGCGACGAAGTGTGCTGCGCTGCGTCCGCGGCGCGCGCTAGGGAAAGCCTCGAGTCGAGCACGGCGGCCTCGCTCACGAGTCGAGTCGTCGAGTCGAATCGAGTCGGGCGAGGAGAAGGAGGACGATGTCGATCTCGTCGTCGGCTCGAGCACGCTCGATGCCGACCTCGTCGTCGACTCAAGCACGCTGACTGCCGACGCGAGGTCGACTCGAGCACGCCCGCTCACGAGCTCGTTATCGAGGCGAGTCGAGCACGACCTCGTCGTCGAGTCAATGTCGAGTCAAGTCCAGTCGAGTCGGCTCGAGCTCGTCGTCGAGTCGAGCACGCCCGCTCACGAGCTCGTTGTCGGCTCGGGCGAGGGAGAAGGAGCACGCTCGTCAGCTCGAGCACGGCGGCCTCGCTCACGACCTCTTCGTCGGGTCAGGTGCTAGTCGAGTCGAGTCAATGTCGACCTCGTCGTCCGCGACGCGCTGGGAGGAAGCTCGAGTCGAGTAGTCGACTCGAGCACGCTCGCTCACGAGCTCGAGCAGTCGACTCAAGCACGACCTCGTCGTCGATTCGACTCGAGCACGCCCGCTCACGAGCTCGCCGTCGCCTCGAGCACGCTCGCTCACGACCCCGTCGTCGACTCGAGTAGTCGGCTCGCTCACGACCTCCTCGTCGAGTCGAGTCGAGCGAGGGAGAAGGAGGAACGATGTCGAGGCGAGCACGCTCGCTCATGAGCTCGTCGTCGACTCGAGTCGAGCACGCTCGCTCACGAGCTTGTCGTCGACTCCAGCACGGCGGCCTCGCTCACGAGTCGAGTCGAGCACGCTCGCTCATGAGCTCGTTGTCGAGTAGTCGGCTCGAGCACGGCGGCCTCGCTCACGGCCACGGTCGTCGAGCACGACCTCGTCGTCAAGTCGAGCACGCCCTCTCACGACCTCGTCGAGTCGAATTGGACGAGGGAGAAGGAGGGCGCTGCCAGCCGAGAAGGAGGGACGATGTCGACCCACGTCGTCGAGTCGAGCACGCTCGAGCACGACCTCGCTGTTCGACTAGGGGCGAGTCGAATCGGACGAGCATGAGTCGAGTCGTCGAGTCGAATGCGCTCGTCCTCTCCCTCGCCCTTCCTGGCGAAGGCGAACCTCGTCGTCGGCTCGCTCACGAGCTCGAGTCGGCTTGAGCACGAGTTCGTCATCGAGTCGAGTCGACCTCGAGTTGAGTAGTCGGCTCGACCTCGTCGTCGACTCGAGTCCTGCTCGTCGTCGACTCGAGCTCGTGAGCGAGCGTGCTCGAGTCGACGACGAGCTCGTGAGCGAGCGTGCTCGTCGTCGAGTCGAGCACTACGAACCCCGCCGTCGAATCCCGCGTTGTCGACCTCGTCGTGACGAGGAGGAGGGCGCAGTGCCGACCTCGAGTCGGGTCGCTCGCAGTGATAGAGGAGGAGAAGGAGCGCTCGATGCCGACCTCGAGTCGGGTCGCTCGCAGTACCAGCCGAGGAGGAGGGCGCCGTGCCAGCCGAGTCGAGTCAATGTTGACCACGTCGTGACGAGGAGGAGAGCGCAGTACCGGACGAGGAGGAGGGCGCAGTGCCAGATGAGGAGGAGAGCGCAGTGCCATATGAGAAGGAGAACGCAGTCTCGAACCGCCCCCCAGGACACAGTTTCGGACCGCCTCCGAGGACGCACTTTCGGCCAGCCGCGCAGACGCAAGCACGGACTGGTCGGCGCGTGGACTCCGCCGTGAAGGAAGGGGCGTACGTTGTCATGCAGGAAAGGGCGTACTTCGTCGCGAAAGAGCGACAGCATTCGTACGCCATTGCGAAGGATGGCGGCGAGAGAGCGATCCGGTAAGGGCGAGATGGGGGGAAGCAAGGGGGGGGGGGGGGGCAAGAGAGACGGGGAGGAGGCCGAGCCGGCCCGGGGGAGGGCGAAGGAGAAGGGAGGGCGTACGTCGTCGCGAAGGAGGAGGTGAACGTCGTCACGAAGGAAAGGAGGGCGAGACGAGGGCTGATGGACGAGTCAAGGGAGGAGGAGGACGTAGGTCACCGTGAAGGAGTGCGTACGCCATCGCGAAGGAAAGGGGGCGTACGCCACCGCGAAGGAGGACGTACTTCGTCTCGAAAGAGGAGGGCGTCCTTCGTCGTGAAGGAAAAAGGGGCGAGAGAGCGGAGGAGGGAGAGCGAGATGCGAGGAAGAAAGGGCGAAGGAGGGGAAGGAGGGCGCCCTTCGCCGTGAAGGTAAGGGCGTACTTCGTCATGAAGGAGGAGGGCGTCCTTCGTCGTGAAGGAGGGCGTACGCCATCGCGAAGGAAAGGGGGGAGTGAGGGCGAGATGAGGGAAAAGAGGGCGCGAAGGAGAAGGGAGGGGAAAGAGGGCGTGATGAGGGGAAGAGGGGGGGGGGCAAGAGAGACGGGGAGGAGGCCGAGCCGGCGCGGGGGAGGGCAAAGGAGAAAGGAGGGCGCCCTTCGCCGTAAAGGAATGGGGGGCGTACTTCACCGTGAAGGAGGGCGGACGCCATCGCGAAGGAGGGCGTACGCCATCGCGAAGGAGGGCGTACGCCATCGCGAAGGAGGGCGTACGCCATCGCGAAGGAGGGCGCACGTCGTCGCGAAGGCGTACGTCGCTGCGAAGGAGGGCGTACGTCGTCCCGAAGGTGCGCCATCTAAGTACTTCGGTGCGACGGAGGGCGGGAGCGCTATCGACTTCATCGAGAACGCTATCGACTTCATCAAGAACTCTATCGAATTCATCGAGCGGGCAGGGCGGATTGAGAACGCGAAGTATGGCGAATAGAGAGGGTGCAATATGACAAATGGAGAGGGCGAGCGAGGGCGAGTTGAGAGCGCGAGCCGAGAAGTGGGGGCGAACTGAGGAGAAGTGGAGGTGGAGGAAGGCAAATGAAGAGAGCGAGCAGCGGAGGAGGAGGGCGAGCCGGGCCGGGGTGAGAGAAGGTGGGGGTGCCGAGAAGGCGGACAGAGAGGGTGAGCAGCGACGGAGGATGGAGAGAACGAGCAGGGGGGCGAGAAGGCGGGAGGGAAGAGTCGAAGGAGGAGGAAGGGAGAGGGAAGGGGACCGCCCCCGAGTACGCCCTCTTGAACGGCCCCCGAGTACGCACTCACGGATGCCCGTGTAGACATCGCGAATGGAGGGCTGATCAAGGGAGCAAAGGGAGGGCTGGTCAAGAGAGCAAAAGGGAGTGCTGAACAAGGGAGCAAAGGGAGGGCTGGTCAAGAGAGCAAAGGGAGTGCTGAACAAGGGAGCAAAGGGAGGGGTGGTCAAGAGAGCAAAGGGAGGGCTGATCAAGAGAGCAAAGAGAGGACAGCCCCGCAGATATCGCGAAGGAGGAGGAGGACGTCACCACTGCGAAGGAAAGGGCGTACTCCATTCGTAAAGGAGGGCATACTCCACCGCGAAGGAGGACGTACGCCACTGCGAAGGAGGGTGTACGTTTTCGTGAAGGAGGGCGTCCTTCGTCGTCGCGAAGCAGGGCGTACGCCACCGCGAAGGAGGCCGAGGCGTCCCAGGCGAGGGCTGATGGACGAGTCGAGGGAGGAGGAGAACCGGTCGGCGCAGGGAGGACCGGTCGGCGCATGGAGGATCGCTCGGCGCGTGGGTTCCACCGCGAAGAAGGGCGTACTTCGTCGTGAAGGAAAGGGGGGCGAGAGGGCGAAGGAGGACGTACGTCGTGCCGAAGGAAAGGGCGGAAAGAGGGCGAAGGGGAACGTACGCCACCGCGAAGGAAAAGGGGAGAGAGGGCGAAGGAGAACGTACGCCACCGCGAGAGAAAGGGGGCGTGAGGCCTAAGGAGGGCGGGATGCAGAAGCGCGAAGGAGGAGGATAGGAGAGAAGGGAGGGAGGATGAGAAAGGGCGAGGGGGGAGGAGGATGGGGAGGGCGAGGCTGCACAAAGATATTGGGTGATTCAGTGACATCCTGCGTCCAGAGAGGGATGGTGTTCAGCGAGGGACAGGGACCGGCGTTCGGCAGCATGCAGCGACCGGCAACACACGTTCAGCGACGTTACCGAAGGCACCGACGAGCACGCGGCAGCCCGCAGTCGGCGAGCGCGGCCGGATAGAGCGCGAATACATAGATATTGCAAGGTATATGCACACTCGCGAACCTATGCGAATATCTCACCTTCCGCGCTCCCGCGAGCGGGGGTTCGCAGCAAGCTGAGCGAACGCATGTAGCTGAAGGACATCCGTCGCATGCAGCGAGGCCGTCCGTCGTAAGTTACGCCCCTGACGGGCAGTGAGTGGGGAGAAGCAGATCAGGCAGAGCGCGCGTCACCGCCCACGTCATCCGGTGCGTTCGTGCGAGGTCATGCGGCGAGCCCGTGACCGCGTCGTCCGGCGAATCCCGACCCTCGGCGACGCGACAAAACGTGAACGTGACAGGCGCGCGTGAACAGCTCGAGGATGACGGGGTCGAATTCCACCCTCGCGTCGCACCCTAACCTCGCCGACGCGCCCCAGCCTTGCCCGCCAGCCGCCCCAACGTTGCCTACCTCACGCAAGGGTTAGCCGACCGGGCGCGCTCTCCTCACCAGTCAGTCGGGTGCGTACGATGACTCGCCTTCCTACGTATTCTGACTCGCTTGGCTGAGTATCGTCGCGTGCTGACCTGGTTGGAAGGAAGGACAAGAGGTGGGATACTTACCAAGTCGCGGACGCGAAAATGTCTTCGCGCGAACGCAGATGTGTCTCCATGCAGACGCAAACATGCCTTCGCGCGGACGCATGTACCCGCGCTGGAGCCCCTGCATCCGCGCTGGACCCCATGCACCCGCGTGGGATCACCTGCATTCCTCGCTGACCGCACCCAACCCCCGCTCGTCGTCTTTGACGCCAACCTGTCGGACGTCAAGCGCATCCCATCGGACGTCGACCACACCCCATCTGACAACAAGCGCATCTCGTCTGACGTCGAGCGCACCCCTCCGGACGTCAAGCGCACCCCTTCGCATCCCATGACGAGCTCCGGGTTCAGCTTGCATTTCCGCGTATCTTGCATGTCCACATATCTTGCGTGAGCCCCCTTTCCGCATATAGCACGCTCTGTCTCCCCTTTCGCTCTGAACCCTCCTCCCCTACTCGCCCATCACCCCTCTCCCCTTCCCTCGCGCCTCCTTCCCTTCCCCTCTTCCTTCACCCCTTCCTCCCCCCCTCTCCCCTTCCCTCGCGCCTCCTTCCCTTCCCCTCTTCCTTCACCCCTTCCTCCCCCCCTCTCCCCTTCCCTCGCGCCTCCTTCCCTTCCCCTCTTCCTTCACCCCTTCCTCCCCCCCTCTCCCCTTCCCTCGCGCCTCCTTCCCTTCCCCTCACCCCCTCCTCACCCTTCCCACTACTCCATCCCCTCGCCCCCTCCTTCTCCACACCCCTTTTCCCCACTCCTCACCCCCTCTTCCTCGCCCCTCCTCCCCCTTCTCCCCCTTCCCCTCCCCCTCCCCACTCCTTCCCTCCCCTCTACCTCCCCCCTCCCCACTCCTTCCCTCCCCTCTACCTCCTCCCTTCTTCCCCACCCTCGCCCATCACCCCTCTCCCTCTCCATCTCCTCGCCCCTTCCCTCACACCATCGCCCATCGCCCCTCTCCCTCTCCCCTCTCCCCCTCCTTCTCTTCCTATGTCTGGAGCTGGGCCGGTCATGGCGTGGAGATAGGCCGGTTGTGGAGGGGGAGGATGGATGGAGGAAGCGAGGAGGATGGAGAGGGGACGGAGGGATAGGAGGGGATGTAGGGTGGATGGATTGAGAGGAAGGGGGTGCGTAGGCGTGGGAGGGAGGTGGGTGCGTGGGGGTGGGAGGGAAGTGAGTGCGAGCGGTGGGAGGGAAGTGGGCGCGGCGAAGGGGGACGTGGGTGCGGCGAGGTGGGAGGGAGGTGGGTGCGGCGAGCGCGCTTGCCTCGCCGCCTGGATCGACTCGCTCAGCAACGCCCGGATCGACTCGATCAGCAACGCCCGGATTGACTCGAGCAGCAACGCGTGACTCTCCTTCTCCCTCTCCTTCTCCCTCGTCTCGACTCTCCTTCTCCTCGCCTGGTACTGCGCTATGGGCGGTATACTGTAAAGAAACCTCGAACGCGAATTAGCGACACAATCCTGACAATTCGATGCAAAACGACGCACCGTAGTGTTGAGTTCGCTCAATCGGTGCATCTGATCGATTCCGCTCCCCCAGTCGGGTGTCGTGCTCAAGCTCTCCCAGGGGAGAAGTTGGGCCTGATGGTCGACGGGCGCGGGAAATTGCTGTCCGCGAAGATCGGAGGCGGTGGGCTCTATGCTATGCGCCTCAAGCATCTGGCCCTCCGCGAGGCGCGGCTTGCCATCCAAGGTGAGGGACTACCCCTTGCTCACCGATCATCTACCAAGATGAGATTACCTAAAGGTGCTATGGTCAGGCAGTGATGGAAAAGTCGGAAGACTGAGCCTGTTACGAGCTAGTTACGGGCTAGTCACGGTGGCGCCCTCGGCTCCGTCTCCAAGCCTTGCATCCTCGTCCAGTGTCGTCCTAAGCACGTACCCTTATTGACCTACCCCCAAGATATCCATACGGTTGGCTATTCTGACGAGGTGGCTCCTGGCTATACCGAGATGCGACGGGCCTCTGCTCGAAGGTAGTCCAGCACGACCGGAAGTTGAACATGTCACGTGGCCGCGCGCGGCCCTTGCCGCTCGACGTCCACGAGCTGACGCCATTCGCAACCTCAGCGCAAGAACAAGTCGAGTACAATGGGCTCAGATAGCGTCAGCCTCGATCACATGTGCCGATCCATTGAGCTCGCCAAGTCGGTGCGTCGTTTTGCTTCGGAGTTGCAAACTTGCGTCGCTAATTCGCGTTCGAGGTTTTTTTACAGTATACCGCCCATACTGCGCGACTGAACGACGAAGTGTACAGCGCGCCTCTCCTTCTCCTCGTCTGGCACTGACACTGCACCCTCCTTCTCCCCGTCTGGCACCGCACGCGACTCGATACGACGAAGTCGACAGCGGGCCTGGACGAGGAGGTCGACAGCGGGACCCGACGACGAAGTCGGCATCGAGCGACTCGACGACGAAGTCGACAGCGGGACTGGACGACGGAGTCGATATCGAGCGACTGGACGACGAAGTCGACAGCGCGACTCGACGACGCAGTCGACAGCGCGACGCGACTCGACGACGAAGTCGGCATCGAGCGACTCTCCTCCTCCTTTGTCTGGCACTGCGCTCTCCTTCTTCCCCGTCTGACACTGCGCGACTCTCCTTCTCCCTCATCTGGCGCTGCGCGCGACTCTCCTCCTCCCCCGTCTGACACTGCGCGGGACTCTCCTTCTCCTCGTCTGGCACTGCGCGCGACTCTCCTTCTCCCTCCTCTGGCACTGCGCAGGACTCGACTCGAGGTCACCGGCGGGACTCGACGACGAAGTCGACAGCGGGACTCGACGTGACGACGAAGTCTACATACAGCGGGCCTAGACGAAGTCGACAGCGGGATCGACTCGACGACGTCGACAGCGCGGGACTGGACGACGAAGTCGACAGCGTGACTGGACTCGACAGCGAAGTCGACAGCGAAGTCGACAGCGCGCGACTGGACTGGACGACGAAGTCGACAGCGCTCCTGGACGACGAAGTCGACAGCTAGCGACCCGACGACGAAGTCGACAGCGCGACTGGACTCGACAACGAAGTCGACAGCGCAGGACTCGACGACGAAGTCGGCAGCGTACGACTGGACGACGAAGTCCACAGCGGGACCCGCGGACGACGAAGTCGGCAGCACCACTGGACGACGAAGTCGACAGCGCGACGCCACTGGACGACGAAGTCGACAGCGGGACTCGACGACGAAGTCGACAGCGGGACTAGACGGCTCGACGAAGTCGACAGCGGGACTCGACGACGAAGTCGACAGCGCGACTGGACCTCGAGGTCGACAGCACCTGACTCGCCGACGACGAAGTCGACAGCGCGACTGGACTGGACGACGAAGTCGACAGCGGGACTGGACGACGAAGTCGACAGCGCGACTCTCCTTCTCCTCGTCTGGCGCTGCACGCGACTCGACTCGAAGTCGACAGCATGACGGGACGACGAAGTCGACAGCGCGACTTGACGACGAAGTCGACAGCGGGACTAGACGAAGTCGACAGCACAGGACGCGACGACGAAGTCGACAGCGGGACGCGACGACGAGGTCGACAGCGCGACTCGACGACGACGTCGACAGCGCGCGACGCGACGACGAAGTCGACAGCGCGACTCGACGACGACGTCGACAGCGGGACTCGACTCGAGGTCGACAGCGCGACTCGATGACGACGTCGACGGCGCGACGCGACGACGAAGTCGACTGCGCGATTGGACGACGACGAAGTCGACAGCGGGACTCGCCGACGAAGTCGACATGGCGCGCGACTGGACTCGAAGTCGACAGCGTGACTGAACTAGACGACGAAGTCCACAGCGCGCGACTCGCCGACGGAGTCGACAGCGCTCCTGGACTCGAAGTCGACAGCGGCGGGACTCGACCTCGAAGTCGACAGCGGGACTCGACTCGAAGTCGACAGCGCGACGCGACGACGAAGTCGACAGCGGGACGCGACTCGAAGTCGACAGCGCGACGGGACTGGACGACGAAGTCGGCAGCGAGGTCAAGAGGGATTTCGACTCGACTCGGGTCGACAGCGCACGACTGGACGACGAAGTCGACAGCGCGACTCGCCGACGAAGGCTACAGCGCGACGCGACTGGACGACGTCGACAGCGCGTCTGGACGACGAAGTCGGCAGCGGGACGCGACTGGACGACGAAGTCTACAGCGCGACTCTCCTCCCCCGTCTGAAGCTGCGCGCGACTGGACGGTGAAGTCGACAGCGTACGACTCTCCTCCTCCGCCGTCTGATACGCGACTGGACGACGACGAAGTCTACAGCGTGACTCGACTCGAAGTCGACAGCGCGACTCTCCTCCCCCGGTCTGACAATGCGCGGGACTCGACGACGAAGTCGAGGTCGACAGCGCTCCTGGATGAAGAAGTCGACAGCGCGACTCGCCGACGAGGTCAACAGCGCAACTGGACTCGACTCGAAGTCGGCAGCGCGACTGGACGACGAAGTCTACAGCGCGACGCCCCTGGACGACGACGTCGACAGCGGGACTGGACGACGAAGTCGACAGCCAGCGCACGACCTCGAAGCCTAAAGCTAGCGACTCGACGCCGCAGTCGACAGCGCACAGGACTCGATGACGAAGTCTACAGCGCGCCTGGACTCGAAGTCGGCAGCGCAACGCGACCCGACGACGAGGTCGACAGCGCGGCTGGACGACAAAGTCGGCAGCGGGACTCGAAGACGAAGTCGACAGCGGGACTGGACCTCGAAGTCGACAGCACGACTCTCCTCCTCCCTCGTTGGGCACTGCGCGGGACTCGACGACGAAGTCGACAGCGCGACTCTCCTTCTCCTCACCTGACACAGCGGGACTCGACTCGAAGTCGACATACAGCGGGACTCGACTCGAAGTCCACAGCGCGACGCGACGAACGAAGTCGACAGCGGGACTCGACGACGAAGTCGACAGCGCGCGACCCGCGGACGACGAAGTCGACAGCGCTCCTGGACGACGCAGTCTATAGCGCGACTCTACGACGAAGTCCACATCGAGCGGGACTCGACGTCGAAGTCGACAGCTGCACTTCGACGACGAAGTCATCTGACACTGCGCGCAACTGGACGCGACTCGAAGTCGACAGCGCGACGCCACTGGACCTCGAAGTCGACAGCTAGCGACTCGCTTCGACGAAGTCTACACTGCGCGCTCCTGGACGACGACGTCGACAGCGCGACTCGACGACGAAGTCAACGGCGCGACTGGACGACGAAGTCGACAGCGCGACTCTCCTCCCCCGGTCTGACACTGCGCGGGACTCGACTCGAGATCGGTAGCGCGACTGGACGACGAAGTCGGCATCGAGCGACTCGACTCAACGTGGTCGGCATCGAGCGACTCGACGACGGAGTCGACAGCGGGACGCCACTGGACGACGGAGTCTACCGTGCGAATCTCCTTCTCCCTCGTCTAGTACAGCGCGACTCGACGACGAAGTCTACAGCGCGACTCGACGACGAAGTCGACAGCGGGACTCTCCTTCTCCTCGTCTGACACTGCACGCGACTCGACGACGAAGTCGGTGGCGCGACTGGACGACGAAGTCTACAGCGCGACTGGACGACGAAGTCGACAGCGCGCCTCGACTCGAAGTCGACAGCGCGACTCGACGGCGAAGTCCACAGCGCGCCTGGACGACGAAGTCGACAGCCAGCGACTCTCCTCATCCCTCGTCTGACACTGCGCGGCTCTCCTTCTCCCTCGTTGGGCACTGCGCGGGACTCGCCGACGACGTCGACATCGAGCGGGACTGGACGACGAAGTCGACAGCGCGACTGGACCGGACGACGAAGTCGACAGCGCGCGCGACTGGACGACGAAGTCGACGGCAAGACTCGCCGACGAAGTCGACAGCGCTCCTGGACGCCGCAGTCGACATTGAGCGACCGAACGACGAAGTCGACAGCGGGACTGGACGACGAAGTCGACAGCTAGCGACTCGACGACGAAGTCGACAGCGTGACGCGACTGGACGACGAAGTCGACAGCTAGCGACTCGACGACGAGGTCGACAGCGGGACTCTCCTCCCCCGGTCTGACACTGCGCACGACTCGAGGTCGACAGCTAGCGACTGGACCTCGAAGTCCACAGCGCGCGACTCGACTCGAGGAGGTCGACAGCGAGACTGGACAACGAAGTCTACATACAGCGCGACTCTCCTTCTCCCCCGTCTGACGCCGCGCACGACTCCCCTTCACCCTCGTCTGACACTGTGCGCGACTCTCCTCCACCCTCGTCTGACACTGCGCGGGACTCGCCGACGAAGTCGACAGCGGGACTCGAAGACGAAGTCGACAGCGCTCCTGGACTGGACGGCGAAGTCGACCGCGCGACTCGACGTGACAACGAAGTCGACAGCGCGACCCGACGACGAAGTCGACAGCGCGATTCGACGACGAAGTCGACAGCGGGACGCTCCTGGACGGCGAAGTCGACAGCACGACTCGAAGTCGAAGTCTACTGCGCGCGACTCGACTCGAGGTCGACAGCGCGAGCGCGACTCGAAGTCGGCAGCGGAACTCTCCTTCTCCCTCGTCGGGCACTGCGCAGGACGCGACGACGGAGTCGACAGCGCGATTGGACGACGACGTCGGCATCGAGCGACTGGACGACGAAGTCGACAGCGCGCGGGCCTGGACGACGAGGTCGGCAGCGCGGCTGGACGACGACGTCGACAGCGGGACTGGACGACGCAGTCTACAGCGGGACTCGCCGACGAAGTCGACAGCGCTCCTGGACGACGAAGTCGACAGCTAGCGACTCGACAATGAAGTCGACAGCGCGACTCCACTTCTCCCTCGTCTGACACTGCGCGGACCTCGACGACGCAGTCGACGGCGGGACGGGACGACGAAGTCGACAGCTAGCGACTCGACGACGAAGTCGGCAGCCGGCGACCCGACGTCGAAGTCGACAGCGAGCAACGCGACGACGACGACGTCGACAGCATACGACCCGACGACGAGGTCGACAGCGGGCCTGGACGTCGAAGTCGACAGCGGGCCTGGACGACGAAGTCGACAGCGCGACTCGACGACGGAGGTCGACAGCGCGACTGGACGACGAAGTCGGCAGCGCAACCAGACTGGACGACGAAGTCGACAGCGTACGGCTCGACGACGAAGTCGACAGCGTAAGACTCGACAAGGACGAAGTCGACAGCGGGACTCGATGACGAAGTCGACATCGCGACGCCACTGGACGACGAAGTTTACAGCGGGACTGGACGACGAAGTCGACAGCGCGACTCGACGACGAAGTCGACAGCGCGACTGGACGACGAAGTCGACAGCTAGCGACTGGATGACGAAGTCGACAGCGCGACTCTCCTCCTCCTCGTCTGGCACTGCACTCCCTCTCCTCGTCTGGCACTGCGCGGGACTCGACGACGAAGTCGACAGCGCGGCTCTCCTCCACCCTCGTCTGACACTGCGCGGATCGACTGGACGACGAAGTCGACAGCGTGACGCGACGCGACGACGAAGTTGACAGCGCGGCGCGACTGGACGACGAAGTCTACATACAGCGCGACTCGACGACGAAGTCGACAGCTAGCGACTGGACTGGACGACAAAATCGACAGCTAGCGACGCGACTCTCCCCCTCCTCGTCTGGAACTGCGCGCGACCGGACGACGAAGTTGACAGCGCGACTCTCCTTCTCCCTCGTCTAACACTACACGCGACTCGACTCGAAGTCCACAGCGTGGCTCGACGACGAAGTCAACAGCGGGACTGGACGACGAAGTCGACAGCATGACTCGACGAAGTCGACAGCGCGCGACGCGATGACGCAGTCTACATACAGCGCGACTCGCCGACGACGAAGTCGACAGCGCGACCAGATGACGAAGTTGACAACGCGACTCGACGACGAAGTCGACAGCGCTCCTTCTCCCCCGTCTGACACTGCGATTCGAAGTCGACAGCGCGACTCTCCTTCTCCCTCGTCTGGCACTGCGCGGGACTCGAGGACGAGGTCAACAGCGCAGGACGCGACTCGACGATGAAGTCGGCAGCGCGACGGCGGGGTCGACACCGTACGACCCGACGAAGTCGAGCGGCGCGGGCCGACGACCATGAGTCGAGGGCGCAGGCCTACGATCCACGAGTCGGGGGCGCAGGCCGACGACCATGAGTCGGGGGCGGTGCTCGGGTGCTCGGGCGGCGAAGGGAGAAAGAAGACGGACTCGCGCGACGGAAAGTATACGGGCTCGAGCAGCAAAGGGACCACGGACTCGAGCAGCAAAGGGACCACGGACTCGCGCGGCAAAGGAAATACGGACACGCGCGGCGAAGGAAAGACGGACGCGAGCAGCAAAGGAAATACGGGCTGGCGAAGGAGACGCGGACGCCTCGCGCATGATGGGCAGAGTTGACGTCAACTCAGCACAGAGGGCTTCCTTCGCGCTCAAAGGGCTTCCTCTGCGCTTGCTACATCCAGTTACCTTCTCTTGAGTGCATCCAGTCGTTGGTGCATTCAGCCGTTCAGCCATGGGTACATCATGCAAGACAGAAGGAACCCATTGACGAGTTCAAGATGTGCGGCTAGGGTCTGACAATGTTCGGCCCGGGTACGACGATGCTCAGTCCAGAGACCTTGAGAGCAAGTTGCATGCCAGCAGGCAGACAGAGGTGGACGAGCAAGAAGGTTAAGCACGGCCGTGTAGAAGATACGAGCAGCAATATGGGGGAGTGATGAAGGTCGAGGGTAAGATAATCGTGCGAAGGCCACCCCTGACCTGGATTGAGAAGTCCACCTCGGCAAAGCCCGGCGGCGCTCACTAGGCGCTTAGGTCACCGTCTCCCTTCGTCCTGCAGCTGCGTTCCTACTCAAGAGACCAGAATGGACGTTGACTTGCATACACATACGAAGGCCCATGCTGCGCTCGCTATTCCCGAGCTCCGGGGCGCCATCTGCGGCACAGGCATCCTCCATAAGACCGATCTTCGAAACCTCTGCCTCGCATCTCGTAGCTGGAGATCCGCAGCGGAACCTGAATTGTGGAAAGATCTGAGCAGCCTTAGCCCCCTCTTGAGTTTGCTTCCCCAAGACGCCCTGCACCAAGTAAGTCGGCTGGATCCGGCGGAGTCGACAGCGCGACTCAACGACGAAGTCGACAGCGCGACTGGACGACGAAGTCGACAGCGGGACTGGACTCGAAGTCGATAGCGGGACGCGACTCGACTCGAATTCGACAGCGCGCTCCTGGACGACGAAGTCGACAGCGCGGGACTGGACGACGAAGTCGACAGCGCGATTGGACGACGAGGGTCGACAGCGCGACTCTCCTCCTCCTCGTCTGGCACTGCGCGCGACTTGACGACGAGATCGACAGCGCGCGACTCGACGACGAAGTCGACAGCTAGCGACTCGCCGACGAAGTCGACAGCGCGCCTGGCCGTCGACGAAGTCGACAGCGCGGGACTCTCCTCCTCCCTCGTCTGGCACTGCGCGAGCCGCGGACGACGACGTCGACAGCGCGACTGGACGGCGGGGTCTACAGCGCGACGCGACTGGACGACGAAGTCGACAGCGCGGGACTCGACGGCGGGGTCTACAGCGGGACTTAATGGCGTGGTCGACAGCCGGACTCTCCTTCTCCTCGTCTTACACTGCGCGACCCTCCTCCTCCCCCGTCTGACACTGTGTGCGACTCGCCGACGAAGTCGACAGCGCGACTCTCCTCCTCCCTCGTTTGGCACCGACTCGACGACGAAGTCGACAGCGTGACTGGACTGGACGACGGAGTCGACAGCGTACGACACGACGACGAAGTCGACAGCGCGACGCCACTGGACGACGACGTCGACAGCGCGGGACTCTCCTTCTCCCCCGTCTGGCACTGCGCGACTGGCCGACGAAGTCGACATCGAGCGAATCGATGACGAAGTCGACAGCTAGCGACCCGACGACGAAAGTCGACAGCGGGACTGGACGCGACGACGACAGCGGAACTCTCCTTCTCCCCCGTCTGGCACTGCGCACGACTCTCCTTCTCCCTCGTCTGACACTGCGCGACTCGACTCGAGACCGATATCGCGACGCGACGACGACGTGGTCGACAGCGCGACGCAACGACGAAGTCGACAGCGCTCCTGGACGACGCAGTCGACAGCGCCTGACTGGACCTCGACGTCAACAGCGTACGACGCGACGACGAGGTCGACAGCGCGACTGGACGACGAAGTAGACAGCGGGACGCGACGACCATGAGTCGAGCGGCGGTGCTCGGGTGCTCGGGGTGGCGAAGGGGGAAAGAGGGGCGGACTCGAGCGGCGAAGGGAATACGGGCTCGCGCGGCGAAGGAAAGACGGGTGGTCACATAGAAGCGCCGCCGTCGCCGCGCCAAGTTAAATCTCGGATGCAGTTGCAGCGTCGCCGTCGCTGTAGCTGGGCTCAGCGGGTCAGACTAGGCGCTACTGGAGCGATTGTAGGGGGGACTGGCGAGGATAAGGAGGGACTTTCGTGGTGGCGTGCCATCATAGGGAGTCGCAAGGGTGCTTCCTTTCTAGGAGCGTGCAGAGTAGAACATTAAGGTGAAGAGCATAGGAATATCATTTGATGGAGTCGACGAGCGCACGTAGACCTTGTAGATTGGGCTTGGTTACGACAAGCCTTTTGGTGAGATTGACGCTCCAGGCGGCGTGGATGACGATTGAGACCTTGGCGAGAATCTGCGCGCATAGGAGCGGGATATCAGAGAAACGGCCATAACCAAACGGAGAAGATCATACCTCGATGTACATCTCTCTGTCCAGCCCGGACTGCGGGGAGGCAAAGTCTCCGCCAAGGATGGCAAGCTTCGGTGATCCCAGTGGCTGCTCGCCAAGCCCCTTTTCGCCCACAGTGCGCGTTCTCGCTCCCAGGGCGCAGCACCCTTCCCCTCGCGGCCCAAGGTGTAGATGTGCTTAACGCGCCCGTCCTTGAGAAGTAGCTCGAGGATGTCGGAGCCTAGATAACCGGTCGATCCAGTGGAAGAACGGTGACCGAGGGATAGAGCGGTGACTGCGGGATTGCGGTGACCAGTGTATCGAACTGTGGGTCGGAGGTGGTGGGAGCGATATAGCGAGGAAGGGTGGTTGCGTAGACATATCCTGGAAGCCCTTTTCCATGCTCAGTGGACATGGCGATGATCGCGTCTGTCGTTGAGGGAGGCGGAGACGCCATGTGGGAGATCATGAGAGACGTCTGATGAGCGGCCAAGCATTGCGAGCGTCCATCCCGGTGCAGGTACCCTTGTGAGCAAGATATAGTCGGCACGTGTAACCTGCGTTCGAAATCTAAGTCATTGGATGGGACATCGCTGTCGATTGAGGACCGAAGCTAACTCACCACCTCGATTGAGCCTTATTCGCTGCCGCGCTCGACTTTTCGATTTGCGGGTACACCAGCAAGCCATCTGATAGACCGGGAGCCGGCGGACATGACCACACATTGTTGAGTGCGCGAGTTCGAGTCCGTTTCCTTGCGGGTACTCGTCGTCTTTCGCAGTGCTTGCCGTCCTTCTGCATCTACGCTGCTTACTGTATCTGGGGAATATTCTAATGAGAAACCCAACTGTAGAAACCTTATCTAGAAACCCGGTTTCTGTCGGCGAGCATCCCGGCGACGCGCCGGCGAGGTCTTTGATGCCGCGCTCGGCATCACTGCACGAGGCTATCGGCCAACTAGCTCGACAGCGCCGGCCACCGCTGAGTACTTTTAGTAGGATATCCCCCTTATATCTGAGGCAAGGATGCATACATGAGTGTAAATAGTCTTATCTTGACACAGAATATACCTTAGGACCCTCTGGAGGGTGCTTTCCGAGGGTAAATGGTCGTCTTCCCATTGTAGTCACATGACCATTGTGTCTACCAGTGGACACAATGTCCTATGGGTCAGTGACGGTCCTGCTAGCTAAGAGGGCTGACTGAGTCGTATTGGAGTCAGTAGCCTGGTATCTTACACCCTACACCGGGCTACTGAGCTGGAAACAGGCTGTACTGTGGCGAACGGAGGAGGTGCCGCAAGCTCGACGGCTTCGGCAACGAGAGGCGGGATTGATGGCGCATCACCGTCTCCCGGGAGTACGGCCGGAGAGATGCCGGTAGAAACCCAGCCTCGTGTAAAGAAGTTGAGCGGGTTTCTACAGAATTGCCTTATAAGGAAGGCAAAACGCAGAAACCGGGTTTCTCATTAGAATATTCCTGTATCTGGCCCAGGATACTTATCAGCTGACAAGAGCGCCTGAGGTTGTATTTTTTGGTGCAGTTCAGGGCTTCTGAACTTACGCAGTGCCAAGTGCTAGCGGGCGAGTAATTCCGCCATGGAAGTGAGGACGAACAATCCGTGGGAAGAGTTTGCTCCACGCGGCATCGGCATCGCCCGAGCAACGTCGGGCCGGACGCGCGCCTTTCAACTCGCTTCCTCCCATGATCTCGCGCACAATGAACACAGAAACACCTGCGGACAGAACCGCGCATGCTGCTCCCAGCATTGCGCATGCTATGTTCTACCTTCCGGAGCTCCTGGACGCCATCTTTAGAGCAGGAGATCTCCCTAAAAGTGACCTCCGACGCCTTTGTCTCGTTTCTCGGGCCTGGAAGGACGCGGCCGAACCCGTGCTATGGGAAACTCTTGACAGTCTGCGTCCGCTGCTCAACCTCCTCCCCGATGACGCGATACCATCGGTGTGCTGTTGATCTTGGCTGTGTGCAGGGGGCCAGGCTAACTGAACCGCAGCGTCATGCTTACCGTTATACTCCTCCACTCGAGGTCTATCAGGATGAAGAGGGGGTCCTGCGCGAGCGAAGGCGGGAACTAGTGCCCGAGGACTGGTCGGTCTGGAGGAGGCTCGCGAGACTCGTTCGCTTCATTCACATCGACTTTGCGATTTATCTCGAGGACCAGCAGCGGATTTTGCGGTGTCCGCCTGGCGCGTTCCTTCTGCCAAGGCTGCGGGCGATAGAGCTGCGCTCGCGGCAATTTACCCCAATCGACTCTGCATTTCTCCGGCTTTTGCTCGCGCCTACGATCACGGAGGTCTGCCAGCATCAGAACTTCCTCCCCGCGACCTCCTGGTCATACATCGTTGCCTCCCTGCCTAGTCTCACTCACTTCAGACTGCGCACAGAAGATGCGAGCGCGGAATTCTGTAGTGCGCTCGTGAAGGCGCTGGATGCCCGTCCCACGCTGCAGCGCGTTTCTCTAACGTTCGATTCTGCAAACAGCAGCGCGGGCCTTCTTCCGAGCCTCGCGACATGTCCCGCGCTGCACGATCTGCGTATCTACGCGATGGACACGAACGATGACGATCGGCGTGCTGTTGTTCCATGCCAGGGCTTCAGCGCGCTCAAGCATCTTTCTTGCATCGGGACGTCGCTCCCCTTCCTCTACTCTGTCCTCTCCTCCCGACCCGCCCTCCCGCTCAGCACGCTCGACGCCGACGTCCGCATGCGCGCCCCCGCCGACCTTCACGCGCTCCTCAGCACGATCAGCGCGCACGTCGACCGCGGCGCGCTCACGCAGATCGAGGTCGCGAACGCGCGCTGGGATTTCGAGCACGTACCGACCCCCCTAAGTCCGGACGCCCTCCGCGCGCTCGCTGGTTTCCGCGCGCTGACCGTCCTCGCGCTCGGCAGGATCTCCGCGCTCGCGCTCGCGGACGCAGACTGGCGCGAGGCCGCGGGCTGGTGGCCGGAGCTGGAGCACCTGCGTATCGAGATGGACCGCGCGGCCGATCCCGCGGGCGCGTGCCCGCTCGCCGCGCTCGGCCACCTCGCGCGCGGCTGCCCGCGCCTGGTGCACCTAGAGATGCCCGTCGACGCTACCGTGGTCCCGGGCGCTGTCGATGCGTCGTCTGTCTCGCACGCCATCGACGCGTCGTCTGTTTCGCACGCTGTCGACGCATCGGCTGGGTCCCGTGCGACTTGCCTGGAGCTCTTCATCTGCCCGCGCATGTCGCCCATTGCGGACGCGGGCGTGGTAGCGAGATACCTCGCAGGGATATTCCCGGCGCTGCAGGCCGTCGTGGTCAAGTCATCGACGGTCTTACGACAGCACACGCGAGACGTGAGAGAGGTGTGCTGGCGTGAAGTTGATTCACTCTTGGTGCAGCAGCATGGTCGACTAGGCGCCAAGCAGGAGAGTGGTAGTCCCTTCGCGCATCTGTCGCGCAGGATCGTTGCTCGGGGGTGACGACGTATATACTGACCTGTAGTTTGTTACTGCCTACACGCTGAGATTGTGAATGCGCATGTAGCACTTCTCCATTCGTCACGGTGTTCAAGGTAGGGCCAGCGGTTTGCGTGCATATCAGGAGGTTGGCTGAATGCCCGCGAGGGTCATTGGATCGCTTGATTCCTGCTACTGTGGCAGTCGGCATATAGTAGCTCTTTCAGAGTTGATTCCTCAAGTACGTACGACTCAAGTGCGACAAACAAGAAATTATTGGGACAAGCTTGAAGGCGCCATTGCACAGAAAAGCGCCACCGGCCTTTGCCGGATGACGCGTTTTCCCACGATGCTGCTTTCTGCCTTTTTGTCATTTCCTTTATGCACGATACGCTCAGCACACAAGAACTTCTGGATACTGGGGCTCTATCCTCTTCAAGGCAAAGATACTGTCTGAAATGCCCTGGTTTGTCCTCAGTTGGCGGGATAGCACACTGACAGAAGCTATACTCGGGAAGGGTTTTCCGAGTTCGTGTCTTTTCTTCGGCTTATGCCCAGATCATCGCAACTCACTGAATCATGATGCGGTACGCTCTCATCCTTCTTACATTGTCTACTGACAGTGGTCCTTGCAAGTAAGAGTGTACAATCTCGCTCATCTTGCCTGACATAGCGCGTGACCTCTACCTTCCATACTGGCAGCATGGTCACGGAGAAATAGGAAGGTGTAGTACCTTAAGCGCCTAACTGACGTCTTTTGGAACCACCATGCAGGCCTGCGCGCGGATGCTTCTCTTGTTCGCAATCTGTCTACTCACCGCGACCGTCTGTTATGCCCCCATCGACCGCCGCTCCATTGTCTCGCGATACAATCCAGTTCGCAACGTGTCCAGTACATCCACACCAGTTCAAGTCGGAAACGGGAACTTCGCTTTTGGGATGGACGTCACCGGGCTGCAGACCTTCCAGCCATTTGCCATTCTTTCATCCTGGGGGTGGAAGAACGACTCGCTTCCCGATGGTGCGTTCTTTCGATGCTCTGTTGAGTCGAATAGTCACTGAACTCCCGAGTTAGGAACCACCGAAGCTGACGTCGAACGCTACCATGGTGCTAGCTGGCTCGACCACGGCCGCCCCGTCGAGTACGACTTCGGCGGCGAGCCCACCGCCATTGAGCAATGGCTCATTGCGAACCCCAACCGCGTCAACCTTGGACGTATCGGGCTGGCATTCTTCGACGACGCAGGGGCCCTCTTGACAAACGTCAGCGAGGCCGACTTGACTTCCCTCCGCCAGGAGCTCAACCTGTGGACGGGCATCGCGCAGAGCGAGTACGAGTGGGCCGGTGCAGAGGTGCGCGTGACCACATCCTGCGCGGACCGCGCGGATGCGGTGGTGATCACGGTGTCTTCGCCCCTGCTCGCGGCGGGCCGGTTGGGAGTCTTCTTCGACTTCCCGTGGACAGACGGAACGAACAAGTTCAGTGCGCCTTTCGTGGGCGTGTACAATGCGACGGACAAGCATACGACAACGCTGCGCACGGTGGACGACCACAGGAGCGACCTCACTCACGAGCTGGGCTCCAGCACCTTTCTCACATCTATTGAAAGTCAGGAGAACATCACCATCACCAGGGACTCCCCGAATGCTCATCGCTACACCCTGACCTCTCAGGACGGGACGGAAAACTTGGTCCTGGTGGTGACTTTCTCTCGTGACATCGAACGCTCGCTTGCTCCCGAGGTCGACTTCTCGCACAATGCGTCGGCAATGGCTTGGGAAGACTACTGGACTCAAAGTGGATTCGTCGATGTCATCAGCGGATCGTCAGACGAGCACGCCGACGAGCTTCAACGCAGGATAATATTATCCCGATACCTCGTGCGTGTTAATGAGGCGCCCGACGCCAGCGGACCTCAAGAGGTATGTCCCTTTCACCGAGTGAGCTTGAAGGATCCACGACTTACTATATGTAGTCCGGACTGGTCAACAATGGCTGGGTGAGTGCTCCTCGTTGTACGCATTGCTCTCACTGAGCATCTGATTACATGCCTCTGCTTAGTACGGGTGCGTGAAGCGATGCTAAAAAATCTCCCTTCTCACTGACTTTCCTGCAGGAAATTTCATATGGAAATGATCTTCTGGCACCTCCAACACTGGGCGCTTTGGGGAAATTGGGATCTCCTCAACCGCTCGACATCCGTATACTCGAATTTCTTGCCCTCCAGCATCCACCGCGCGCAAGTCCAGCAAGGCTACGCCGCGGGCGCGCGCTGGCCGAAGATGACCGACCCATCGGGTCGCTCCTCGCCCGGTGAGATCAACAACCTCCTCATCTGGCAGCAGCCGCACCCGCTTGTCTTCGCCGAGTACGAGCGCCGCGCCTTTCCGACTAGCGAGACGCTAGAGAAGTGGGCACCCGTCGTGCGCGCGACCGCCGACTGGATGGCGAGCTACGCGTGGTGGAACGCGAGCGCGGGCGTCTACGACCTCGGGCCGCCGATGTACGTCGTCTCCGAGGATACGCACCCGAACGCGACGAGGAACCCGGCGTTTGAACTCGCGTACTGGCGCCTGGGGCTTGGGATAGCGGAGCGCTGGATGGAGGAGCTTGGGGAGGAGGTGCCCGCGTCGTGGACCGAGGTCCGCGAGAATCTGGCTTCGCTTCCGGTGCACGACGGGAAGTACAAGGTTTACGAAGATATCGAGGACGACTTTTGGACGCGAGAGGAGTACACGAACGATCATCCCGCGCTCACTGGTCTATACGGCTGGCTGCCCGAGACCTCTGGACTCGACCTCGGCATAGCGAAGACGACCGCCGAAAGCGTCTGGTCAAGCTGGAACATCTCGAATTGCTGGGGGTGAGTGCACCCATCAGATACGCTCGACGAAGACTGGGACTCACATGATTCGAGATGGGATTTCCCCATGCTCGCTATGTCCGCCGCGCGACTCGGTGACGCGGACAAGGCGGTCGACTGGCTATTGCATCCGCTCTTCGAGTTCGACGACGTTGGAATGCCTGTAGGTGGGGTACGCGTGCCGACGCCGTATTTCCCCGGTTCAGGTGGGCTGTTGTACGCGGTCGCGATGATGGCCGCAGGGTGGGATGGAAGTCAGGGAACGGCGCCGGGATTTCCGGAGCAAGGGTGGAATGTCACCGTTGAAGGAATGAGTCGGGCGCTGTAGGTTATGGGCCGCCGTAGCCGAAATATTCACGATGTTCATCTTTCACTCTACCCGAGCAATATCCTACATGTTACATTGCAAGTACTCCTTCATCGTTGTCCACCGATGGCCCGGCCACATGTGATCAGCGCCGCCAGCCCCGTCATTCTCTCCAACCTTGGTATCCTGATTCATGAGCCCCTTCTCGATGCTAGTCTGCAGTCCTGACATGATGAACGGAGGCGGTCCTCCTGGAAGCGACGGCACCTCCTCCACTTTCTCTACGGGTGCCTTTAGGATAGCGCCGAGGCCGTTGAGAGTCAGTCGCTCCCCCTCGATGCGAAGCGCCTTGTTGGCGAGTTCGGAGAGGGGGTAATGCGTGACGACGTGCGCGATGAAGCCTTCGGAATATCAGCCGACGCGCGCCTTCAGGACGATAGGATTCAAAGCTCACCACCGATGTCAGGCGCAGATGTCGCCGAGAAGGGGGTGTCTCCCTGAAGAGGCTTGAAGATGTTGACCTTTTTGTTGACGTCGTAGCCGACGAGCGTGGTGATGGCTTCGATGAACATGCCGACCTGCAATTATTAGTCTATGCAGATTACATGGGCCATCACACGACGCTCACGAAGATGCGCAGGGAGGGTAGCCCTATGGAATCGAGATGGTCTGCCGCACACATGAGTCGGTTATGCACAAGGAAATCAGGAATGGACTGACCTGCGACCTTGATCTTCGGTGCCAGAAAGGAGGGTATAGTATCCTCTTCGCGCCAACCCATCGTGATCGTACCGAACTCGCTCGGCACAAACAGCCCTACACCTGCCGCCTTCGCGGCGTCCGCGAGAGGAATTTGAGCCAGGACGGCTCCATGAGAGACGGCGCTAATCAGGACCTCGACCTTGTGCTCTCGCAGCACATCCGCCGTGCCGTCGACGTCGTCGAAGTCGATGCCTGCGTGAGCAACGCCTTGGGGGAGCCAGTCCGAACGCGAGGCCGTCTTGCGTGTCAGCGCCAGGACAGAGACGCGGGGAACTGAAGCGAGGGCGAGGATTGTGGGCTTCCCGACGCTGCCTTGAGCGCCAGCGACGGCGATGGACTTGATTTCTGGAGGCATGTTCAGCGCTAAGGGGAAATGAAGGCGACTGACCTTCGACGACAGTCTTTATACTCGATAGGAAAGCCTACAGTCTGGCCTGGCATGAGTTGAAGGCCTGTCTGAGTAAAGTGCCGACCCGACCGCGGCGAGATGATCAAGCATGAGACAGAACTCATGGGCCGCTACCCAGAGAGTATTCCGATTCATCGGAGTTCGATATGGGCCTATATGCAGTCTAGCATAATATGCAATCCCTCATGGGGCAGGTATGGTGGTTCAAGAGATGAGAGAAGGAGGTCAAGCGTGGCGTGGGAGAGTGACGGTGATGGGCGCGAACCGGGAAAGACCGAAGATATACCCACGCGTTTGGCTTGAACTTCCAAGGTTCATCCTGTACGGCGCACGATGCCGCTGACGGCTCAGGATTGTCGACGTAGCGGCTCCAAGTACTGGACTGAACAGACGATTCTGGTAATCGTCGTGCTGTCTCGTATCTCTCCGGGTCTCCTTGTCGTTCTTGCCAAAATCCAGATACACCCGGTTGAATTACTCGCACACTGGCACAAACACGCACAGTAGATCGCTCCATACCTCTTTTCTCACTGCCGAGCCTCTGTTCTCCCTGTCTGTGCTGCCGATGAGCCCTTCAGTACCGGAGGAATTTTAACATGCGATTAGTGAGAGGACGCTTCCTCCTTGCTGACTCTTCACTCCGCTCCCAGCCCAATGGCTTTCTCAACTGAAGCGACGAAGCTGAGGTGAGGGATATCTGGATCACGGTCAACATAAGCTTTTTCTCAAAGCGGCGCAGATATCGATGCGGGACGAATGCTGCCTCTTGATACTCTGTGACGTGCGGCCGCATTGTTCCCTCAATACCCTCGCGCGTGGACAAGCGCTTTGCGCTTCTGTCCCCTTCTATCTTGGCTATCACCAGGCTCTCATCCTCGCCCAGCCGACCCACCCGCCGCAGAAGTGCCGCATCATGAATCGGCCGACGCCTCTTAATTCGGAACGCAGCTTGTCTTGCATATGTCGACATGCTCGATTCTCTGCGGCGCCAGTGCGACCGCACCCTGCGTTCAGCGGCTCATGCAGCGCCGCCGTGGCGCGCAGTCGCGCTCTATGTGAGAGTGGGGGCGTTTCGGTGAGTGCAGCATGTTCCGTTGCGAGGTGCTTGCAGGTGATACCACTCGGGACCCCCACCCGTCTCTGTCCAATCGCAGGTCTGACGTTAATCCGCAGGTCAGAGACTGCAGTATAAATCCCTTCGCGGTCGCAGGGACTTCTCAGACGCACCTTCCGCCTCTTCACCTTCGGCGACCTCCCGCCCACATCCCTTCCCGCCTTCAGCCACTCTTTTTTCCGCTCCCTCTTTGAGATACGTCATCCAATATGAAGGCCTCCATCGCATTCCTCGCTGCTTTCGTTGCCTCCGCCGCCGCGCACATGGAAGTGACCAACCCGCCGCCACTGCGCTCGAAGAGCAACCCGAACACGCCGGAGAACCTCATCGACTACTCGATGACGAGCCCGCTCATCTCGGACGGCTCGAACTACCCGTGCAAGGGTTACCTCGCGGACACCGAGGGCAAGGAGAGCGTGGCGACCTGGGCCGCGGGGTCCACGCAGAGTGTGACGTGAGTCCCTACCTCTTTTTTGCGCATCAGGAACAGCTCAGCTGATCGACATACAGACTCGAAGGCAGCGCGATCCACGAGGGCGGCTCCTGCCAGTTCTCGTTGTCTGAGGACGGCGGGGAGACCTTCAAGGTCATCAAGTCCTTCATCGGCAACTGCCCCGCGAGCACGGGCCCGCTCAACATGACCGTCGACGTCCCCGCCGACGCGAAGGACGGCGAGAACGTCTTCGCATGGACGTGGAACAACCGCGTCGGCAACCGCGAGATGTACATGAACTGGTGAGTGGCCGCATACTTCTCTTCTGCCTTACCCCCTGCCATCACCATCCCTCTCCGCCTCTTCCTCGCTCACGCTAACCGTACCCCTCAGCGCCATCATCACCATCGAGAACGGCGGCGCGGGCCTCAGCGCGTACCCGGACGTCTTTGTCGCGCAGCTCAGCGGCGTCAACGACTGCACCGTCCCCGAGGGCACCGACGTCGACTACCCGAACCCGGGCGAGCAGGTCGAGCGCGCGGACGGGGACGCCGCCATCGGCGCGCCCGCGGGCGACTGCGGCGCAGCGAGCGGGGGCACAAGCGCGACCTCCGCCTCTGGCAGCGCTACTGCGACGGCGACCGTGTCTGCCTCTGCTAGCGCAAGCGTTAGCGCTCCGGCGAAGCGCGCGCATAGGCGTCGTCGCGGGTCGTTCTGAGCGATGAAAAGTGTGGCTAGGGAAGGATAGGATTGGTGCAAAATATTTATTGGGGGGCGAATGTATTTATATGCCGCTATCTTGAGGATAGCAGATTGTATACCACTGGCCGTTGATGTATACCTCTATTTTCAGGCAGTTCATCGTCTGAACTCAATGTCGGCGAAGTTCAACATGCAAGTCAACGTGTATGCGTGACCGTGGGAAGGTGGTCGTGCTCGGCTAACTGCCTTTGTCTTGGGCTTCCACGCTTACCCCTTCATGTCAACAAGTCTCTGCTAGTCGTCCTCTCATCGCTGCCTTTCGGAGAGCGCATATCTATACTAGCTTCTCGTCTAAGTTCTCCCCGCGATCCTCTGGCAGCCTACGATGCATAAGCGAGCGGTTTGTTGCGCTAGCGCTGCATGGTAGTACGGCTGTGCATCCTCGGGAACTCAAGAGATGCGTGTTTGAGGCTTTTCGACAAGGCCGATACTCTCAATTCCTTGTCGCCCCAAGGCTACTCTATGTAGTGGCGTATCCTCTCAGTCGCCGACACGAGCTCTTTCGGTCGTTCAAGCCATGTTCGATCGAAGTGCTCGCGCTCAGGCTCTTGTGTCCTCACGTTACCTTGATCCCCTACAGGCATTCAGGCGACCCCATAATATGGCTTCGTCTTGCGCCCTCCGCATCGTCCCCTCTCAAACAGAGGAGTCGTCAAGGGTGGCTCAAGGGCAGACGTACATATCCTTTGGTGAATGTCCTCGTCGTTTCTGCCGCGCTTCATTCTTTCCCTTTACAGGATATTCCAGCCCTTATTGACGAACTTTGCAATGGCTTGCAGAATACCCACGTCACCGCGCGATTCCAGTCATGTAACCCGACATTGTTCATGTCGTCGGTGGCTTATCAGCACCTCTCATGCGACGTTGCTTCCAAGTCTTGCTTGTACGTGCTGTCCTCGCCGTCCCTCCTCGCGAGAGCTGACCTTCGAAGTTGTGGGTCCAGGTCGCAGGCTCCCCGTGCGTGATAGAAGACGTCACTCGGCCCGTCGGTCCTTCGCCCACGCCGGAATCGCGCCGTCATTGAAAAGCTCGGCACGGCCTGACCGTCTCTCTCTCACTTATCCTACCTTCATTATCCACCTATGCCCACACCCACCACCCTCAAGGACATCCCGCGCGCGAGTCAGGGCGCTGGACGCCATGCAGCAACCACCTTCGCGCGGGTAGTCCGGAAGGTGGTGGTGGAGCTCAAGACCGTGCGACTCTTCAAGCTTCTCCTCGAGTTGCGTAAGAAGCAGCAGGGAGCCAAGCTCGCGCTGCTCATCGGCATCAAGTACCAGGGCTGGGACAAGCCAGCAAGATTGCGGAACACTCAGGCGGACGTAAGGAGGATGCGGCAGCTTCTGATCGGTGCGCCGCTAGCAGCGACCTCACGCGACATTGAACTCTGGCTGATATACGATTAGACAAGTTCGGCTTCGAGGATGAGAACGTGATCGTCATGCTCGACGGCAAGAACGCCGATCCGCACGGCGAACCTACCCGGGCTAACATTGTTTGTCTTTTGCGCTCATCATGGCAGGCAAGTCACACTCACGGTGCACAGCTGCGGGAGATTCGGCGTCTGGCGGGAAGGGCTCAGCCTGGTGCGTGTTGGAGGCTCTCTACATGTCCCAACGAAGCTGACTGGTGGGCAGGCGACACTCTCTTCCTGCACTGTGAGCCGCTGTCGTCGCTTCAACAGCTTCGACTGATAGCTGTGCAGACGCAGGACATGGCTCGCAGCTCCCGCGGCGCTTTGAGGACGGAAACGAGCGCGGAGGACACGACCAATGTGCGTTTCGATCGAGCCCGATCGCTCTCGGCGGTGCTAAATGAGACCTCGTTAGACATCGTTCCCTGTGATGCCCTTCATCCCGAGGATAAGGACAAAATCATTAGGGACGACGTACGTCCCATATCTCCGCCCACACCTCCTTGGCTGAGCGTCCTCGTCTCTTCATCCAGGTTCTTTACCGTCTCCTTCCCGATTCCTTACCTGCGCGGTGTAAACTCATCGTGAGTGTCCCGACATTCGCACTTCTCGCGCTCATGCTCGAGTTCGCCAGGCGATAATGGACTGTTGCCATTCAGGCACGTCCCTAGGTGAGTTCCGCTGGACTGCATCACGGCGACCCAACTATAACGTACTTCATGGAAGATCTCTTTCATGATAAATGCAACTGCTTCCACGGCGTGGCAGCGTGCATTCGACGGGTCCTACGACGAGGTATGACTACCGGCGACTGCACACGTACTAGGTTCCAACTTGTCCTCCATAGGTCGCGAAGAGCTTGCCGCCATGGTGTCCCCTGAGATCATAGTGGAGAAGGGTAGCCCGGTGATGGAGTACAAAGTCGTCACTGCCGCACTTAAAAACTCCATCCTCGGCGAGCCTAAACCTTGCAGTGGCTTATGCATGCGCTCGCGTATGTCGGGGTCCACGGCGGTATGTCATTCTGTCGTGTTCTTGTGCTGAGTGAAGGTTCAAATGCTTTCAGATCTGCATCAGCGCATGCCAAGATGCTGAGAGCACCTTCGAGGCAGCCGGAATGTCGTTTACCACGGTGCGTTCCTTGAATGCTAGCCGAAATCGCTTCGCTCAATGAGCCCGAAGGCCATCATCTCTGTGCTCGGTCAGTGCTTTCGTGACAATCGCGACGCCTCGTCCTAAGCACCCTGCAGATGAGAATTCCAAAGTATCCTTCCGGAAGCTCGGCTCTAAAGCCCAGTGAGGACATACCATATACACCTTCTCCTGTCGCTCACAACATTCCCAGGTCGGTCATCGACAAGGAGCGCAAGAGGCTCAATCGAGAGGCAGAGCAACAGCGCGTGGAGCGCTATATGGAGCACCGCGCTAGCAGCGACGGTTCTATTCACGCTGCGTTCCGTCATCAAACGAAGCGATGGGACCAACAGGCGTGGTCCCCCAAAGTCGAGAAGCCCGGCATCTCGTTCTTCGGCCGGTTTCGCCATCCCAGCGAGTTGCAGCGGCAGACGCTGCAGGTAAGTCTCGATATCCACTCTAGAGGCCCGCTTCGCTCACATATTGTCCAGATCTCGAGCAGCTCGCCCTTGGTGCGTACCGACCCTCTGCATGCGGGCAACTACTGATGTCGTGCAGAATATGGGTGGGAATTTTCCGCTATGATTGGCTTCGATGATCTTCGTTATTCTGCTCCTTGGACACCTTCCATACGATTTCCTTTTCCAAACCGTTCTCATTTTGCACGCACCAGTATACACCAGCTTATATATCACACATACAAGCTCACGATGCCCTTTATCATTATTTGTATCATAGAAAATTCCGTCACGACGTATATTGTACTACTATAAGGCTGCGCCACGGATTATACTCGTCCGCAACTGGTTTTGTGCGCCGGACTATGGCCGTATCGGGTTCATCTTGAAAGGGGTGGGAATGTGCTCGGCATCGCCCGATTTTGAGCTGAGTCGCGCCACGCTCAATTTTTTACTCCCATTGTCATCGTCAGCGCAGCTCGCTCTTCACGTCTCCCCGAGGGACAACGATGCAAACCGCTCTGTCTACAGCTGATATACGCTACCTGATTGCATGGGACGCTACTCTTCGCCCTTGCGACCTTGCCCACCTTGCACGTGTCTCTCACGACTGGCAGGACGTCGCCGAGGCTGCTTTATGGGCAGATCTTCCTGACCTAACATACCTCCTGAAGCTCATGCCAAGAAATTTGTGGTCATATGTGAGGTTTACTCCTGCGCTGACAACCTGAATGAAGCACTAAACCTTGACATCTGGATAGGCGCCAAAGCAGCGGACATGGTGTTCAGCCGAGCCACGTTATCTAGTAAGTCATTATCGGTACCAGGGAACCCTTCGCTAAGGTCATATTCTGTAGCGCTTGATGCGCGCTCCCATCCCATCTGACTGGACACCCGCCCTTCGAAAGTCGGCACTTGTCAGGCGGTTGACTATCAACTGCGTTTATATGCTTTGCGTACAGCGAGCAATCTTGACATGCCCCCCGCCCCTTGGATTTCTCTGTCGATTGCGCTCAGTCCGCCTGAATGACCACTGTATTATTCTGGATAGGGTCTCGCTCGACTGTCGCTTCCTTTCTTCGGTCGTGCCCCTGGAAGCTCTGACTCATCTCACACTGTGTCCGACCAGCGTGGGATTCAATCATATACTCCCCCTTATAGAATCATGTACAAAGCTCCATGAAGTCTATTGTGACGACCACGCCAGTCTCGAGCTCGACGATGACCCTCGTATCTCCTTTGTCGACTCACTTCACGCCATTGGCTCGCGGATATCCTCCTTGCGTCTCGTCATCACCTTGGATCGTCAGTCAGACGTCGACATCCCATACCTCCAGCAAATCTCCAAAACTCCCTCTCTCAGCAGCCTACGCATAGCCACTTATTCTTCGAGCACTGCGTCCTTTCGTCAGCCGATATCATATGACGCGTCTGCGTTCGGCTTCCTGCGCACACTGCGCACCATTGGCTGCCCCGTCATCATGGTGGCTGATATAATCCGCTTGGCGGCGACGCGCCTGGAGTATATCGACTTCAATCATGGCGGCGCTGTGACCGCCGCAGAACTGGACTTGCTCGTCCGTGCCGTATGCGAGCGCTGTTCCGCGAGCACTCTACGGGATCTGCTTATCATTCCGAAGGATTACGCCGAGGACGACCCTCTCCAACATCTCGTCCCGCTCGCACAATTCAAAAGACTGCGATTGCGCTTTATGAACTCGAATTATGCGGTCAGAGACGGTCGCCTGTGCGTAACCTCCACCGAGGCACGCTCATTTCAACAACATATATGGGCTTAGAAGGTGTGTAAGGGCGCTCGAAAGCGAAATTTTCGATCTCTCAAAAAGTCCTGAACAGCGTATCCGAGCAGGGTCAGGCAAAAATAGTGGAGGGAAGTGATACTGGAGCATGGGGCTAGCGCCAGGGGTTTCATAATGCCATTGACATATCCAATCAACGAAATAGCACAAACTTCTCCTTCTGGGAAACGCATGACGCTCACGATAACGGGCTCCGAGTCGCCGGTGCGTGGTTGAACATGCGGATGATTTTGATCTTTGTGACATGTAGCTGGCGCTCGATATCCTTTTTGTGCTCCAATCATGCCCTAGACAGAGGGCTACTGAGCAGGGACAGGTAACATCGGTCGACATAGCAGGGCGTAGCGATAATGCCGAACTCGTCGGCACAGCTCTGCCAATCTCTACCAGCCACGTGGACGGAGAATACCGACTGGCTTGCCTCTTACCGTCATCCCGCTGCAACGCGCATTTTGCCCGTCGCTCAACTTCTCAATCTAGACTCATGCACATTGCACTCTGCATCCCGGAACTCTGTGCTCTCGTTGCCCGCGATAGCGTTTTAAGCAGCGCTGATCTCGCGCGGCTTGCCCTTGTTTCTCGTACATGGCGGGCAGCTGCCGAGGAGGTTTTGTGGGAAGACCTTTCGGACATCTTGTGTCTGCTAAGATTACTTCCCGAGGACTTATATTACATCGTGAGCAATGCATGTGCGCCTCTAGCATCTGATTCCTCACGACTAGGCGTAGGAGACAGAGCCGTCTACAGATGATTTATACCGTAGCGCGGACGAGCGGCGCGTCTTCGTCAGTGACAGTTCGGCTGGTTACATCGTGTCTTGCTTATCGAATCTCTAACGGCAGAAACTGAGACGCAAGCTTAGACCGGCGGATTGGACGTCCCTCCTGCGTAAATCGGGCTTGGTGAAGATTCTCACCGTGGCGTCCACTGTGTCAGCAGAGGTCCAGCAGGCCATCATCGAATGCCCGTCACCTCTGAAGGTCTTACCTCGACTAGAAACGCTATGTTTGGCCAAGTCGGCGAACCCAATTTTCCTTGGCGCCTTCGTCCCGCTGGATGCCATCACGGCTCTGCGCATCACACATTCTGGCGCCTCTACCTATTTGTCAAAAATTCCTCTTCTGCAATTATGCGCGAACATTGAAAACCTGACGCTGAGGCTGCATCTCGTTGGCGCCTCAAAGCAGGCCAAGGCCGAAGAATTATTCAAGGCGGTCACTGAGACCAAGCGGATTCGTCGTCTCTCGCTGCTCCTCACCATGGAGTTCGCTCTTCCCTCGGAGCGCTTCATGCACTTCATATCGCGCCTTCCAGCGCTCACGACCCTTGATATACGACTCAACCGATGCGACGGGGCTAGAGATTATCGACCTATTACCTACGCCTCCCACAGCTTCGTGCACCTGCGGACCCTCAAGTTAAGTCGACATAGTACGCAAATGCTGGCTGACATCCTGCGTGCGTCATCCCCATGCCGTCTTCACGTAATCGACCTCGTCTACTTTTCCCTCGAAGGCGCGGACATCGAGCCCCTCATCGCCACGATATGCACGTATTGTGCGCGAAGCGCCCTGCGCAAGCTGTCTATCGCTGCCTCGAACTTCTTCGGAAGCGCCGATCCGCAATGTCTGGCGCCGCTGGCGTCTTTTGAGCAGCTAGAAGTTCACTTCATGGACAGAGCTGTATCGTATACATAGACATATTTCGCATGATGCGTAGCAGGCCCGACGTCGCCTTTCTAGATTCTGCGTGACAGTCACATATCATACTTACTTCCTTAGGAGCAATCCAAATGTGTTGGCGCTTTGTTCTGAACCTCCATCATGCCGGAAAGATCGCTCACCTTTCCATCGAAGTGACCCTCTAGCGCAAGAGACCAACTTGCCTTCTTTCCTCGGACTCGCCCTAACCACAGCAGGAATTGAACTCGCGGCCTATCATCAAAATTCGAAATTGCCCTAGTCCCCAACGCCGACGCCGCCGCGATCGTCATCGGCTCTTTGTCTTCCGCTCATTGTCCTGAGCTTTCATGTCGAATGCACGCGACAGCCAGCATCTTCAACAACAAAGACACCCTTCATAACTCTCGACTTCGAACGCAGCGACATGTCTGTCGTTTCGACCATGGCGACCGCCAACTCAGCGCCAGCGTTCGGCCAGACGCTCGCCCTTACGGGCTCTACACTCCCTTCGTCTACTTCCGAGCCAACACGCCCCCTTACGCATCGCGACACCATCGATCTCGCTGCCGCTGCTTCGCTAGACGCACTCGCGGCCCGCCCGCGCTTCGCTGAACTGGCCAAGTCGATGCGCTCTCTGGCAGGCAGAATCAGACTCGGGGTGGCGGTCGGGAAGTGGGACGAGGAGACGCTGTCGAGGGCAGATGTGCCGGAGACGATAGCCCACGCCCAGGATACGGGGGAAGGCCCACACCGATCGTGAGTGGCGACTCGGAACAAAGGCAGTCACGACGCTGATCTACGTCTTGCGCAGGCCGCAGAATGCGGAGAAGGAAGCGAACGCAGACCCAGCCCTGCGAAGCGCGTCGATCAATGATATGGAAATGGCCGTCGACGACGATGAGTCTCGCGCCTCGGGCAGCCGCGTCTCCCGCTCGGGCTCAGACTCGGAGGAGGAGCCCCTGTCCAGCCAGCACAGGACGACGAAAGGTGCGTGCTGATCTTTGCGTTCTTGCGCTTGCTCACAATCATCCTCAGCTTTCAAGACGCATCCCCGAAGCCCGGAGGTCAGCGCCCCCAACTTAGGTGCGGTCTATCCCATCCGCCCTCACGTCTCCGCTCACAGATCCCCCAGTCCCCCTCTCCAAGCGCCAGCGCGTTACCCTGATCGTCAAGTCCCCAGCGCGCCGATCCCCATCCCCCTCCTCCTCTGCCGAAGACCGTACCCCCAGCCCGCCGCCCCGGCGCACCGTATCGTCTCCCTCCCCCTCCGACGACGGCTCGGACTACGACGCGGCTCGCGACCCCGCGCACGAGTTCGTGTGCGACGTCGCCGGCTGCGGGCGCACGTACAAGTACGCGGGCGCGTTCTGGAAGCACATGGCGCGGCACGAGCAGGAGACGCTCCTGCGCGACGAGGCGTGGGGCAAGATTTCGACCACGAAGAAAGGGAGGGGCGGCTCGGCGAAGCGGGGCAGTGGGATGCCACGGCGGGGAGGCGGCACATCGCACCGGGGCGGCGCGACCGCCCGCAGAGGCCACGGCTGGACGAAAGTTGGTCGGCATCGCGAAAACGAGGACGGGGAGTCGGACGCCGAGTCGGGCCCGGTGTACGACGATGGACTGGTCCGCCCGTTTGGGTGCGACTATCCGGGCTGCGGGCGCGCGTATACGCAGAGCGGGTCGCTGCACAAGCACCAGAATCAAAAGCACGGAAGTACGCGCGCTCAGCGATCCGCTCACGAGGAAGAGGAAGAGGAGGAGGAGGAGGACAGCGACGTGCCGTCGGAGCCGGTTCGCGCCGTGCCTTCCAAGCTCGTTCGCGATGTGCCTTCCAAGCCGGTGCGCTCGCTCGTGTGCTCGTGCGGGAGGGAGTTCAAGAAGGCGAATGGGCTGGCGATCCATCGAAAGGCCACGATGCACAGATGATATTGTCCGCATTGTGTCCTCTCAGCGCCACTACATGCCTCGAGGTTACTTCTAGGAGATATCGACCTGAAAGACAACGAAATTACTGGAGTCATCGTCGGCTCCCGTTGTACAGTATCTGGATTTTGTTATTCCGTATGTTATCCTCGCCTGGGCAATGTTGGGTACCATGTACTCTTTGTAAGATAAGTAGACGTGTAGCACTTTCGATACCTGACATCCTTTCCTTGGCGGGTGGTCTGTATGTTCGTAACACAACAGCCGATCTCACACGCGGCTCACGCGGTGGTCGTAAGGTAGGTATACGGGACGACTTTGTCCATGAAGCGCACCTCGAGCTTCTCAAATGTCCCTAGCGGCGCAAGGCGTCGTAATCCATGGTCTCCGGAATAGTTGGAAGCAGCAATAGACAACTGGCGCAGAGCGCTTCGCGCACAATACGTGCAGACCGCGTCAATGAGGGGCTTGATCTCCGCGTCTTCAAGCGCAAAGTATACGATGTCGATAAACTGTAGACGACACGGAGCAGACGCACGGAGTATGTCAACCAGCATCTGGGTGCTGAGTCGGTGCAGCTTGAGATATCGCAGGCTCGCAAAGCCGGGATATGTGTAGGGAATAGGACGGTAGTCTCTGGCGCCCTCGCAGCGGTTGAGCCGGATATCCAAGTCTGCGAGCGCTGGAAGCTGCGACATGAAATGCATGAAGCCGTCCGAGGGCAAAGCGAAATCCATGGTGAGGATCAGCGAGAGACGACGAATCTGCTTGGTCTCGGTCACCGCTCTGAGCAACGACTCGGCCTTGGCCTGTTTCGAGGCGCCTATGAGACGCAGCGTCAGCGTCATATTTGTGACGTTCGGGCATATTTGCAAAATAGAAATTGTCGACGAATAGAGGGAGGTGCCCGGATTTGCTATGCGTACGGCTGTGATGGCGCCTAGCGGGACGAGGGCACCAAGGAAGGTGGCGTCCGTGGACGTTGTCAGGCATAGCGTGCTCAGTCGACGTAGGAAATTTGGAGGTAATGGGCATTCGATGATCGCCTGCTGGACGTCCACAGGCAGAAAGTGTGTCACGGTGAGGATCTTTACCGAGCCTGATTTTTGCAGGAGGGACGTCCAGTCCGATGGTCTGATCTCGCGCCTGAATTTCTGTAATCAGATCAGTATGTGAGATACATCCGAGTTCGAGAAATACAATTGACATATACGCGCACTTCGTACGTGCTATGATAGACTTCATCTTGCGACTGATCTATCTCCTACGCTTGATTGTGAGCAATGGGAAGCGAGGAGTCACGAAAACTACTGACAGTATACCATAGATCATCGGGAAGTAGTCTTAACAGACACAAGATGTCCGGGAGTTCTTCCCACAAAACCTCCTCGGCGGCTTCGCGCCAAGTACGAGAAACAAGGGCAAGCTGCGCAAGATCGGCGCTGCCCAGAGCGCTATCGCGGGCGACGAGAGCGCATAGTTCCGGGATGCAGAGTGCAGTATGCATGAGACTAGCTTGAGAGGTTAAGCGACGGAAAAGATACGCGTTGTAGCGAGATGACGGTAAGAGGCAAGCCAGTCGGTATTCTCCGTCCACGTGGCCTGTATGAGAGCAGTGCCGACGAGCTCGGCATCATCGCTACGGCCTGCTTTGTCCGCACGGACATGCGCGACGGGGATGAACCTGGGAGTGTGATCCACGTCTTTATCGTGTCAAAATGACCTCGACCACCATGCAGCTTCCGTCGCATAGAAGAGAACGGCCTCGAAGTCTTCTGCTCTCAACACCTGCCACAGCGCGGCTATATTCAATCGTATGGATGGCTTGTACGGGTAGGGACGACTGTCATAGACATCTTCACTGACCGACACCAGTAGATCATATGGAATATCTGCGAGCGCGGCATCAACAAAATCTAATACAATGGGGGCGTGCGTACATGGACTAGCGCCACCGCTCGATATGCGGTTCCTCACCCGCCTGCTCCGTCTCGATCGCCTCGATCAGGCTGCGCGACGATGGGAACACCCAGTCCAGATAGCGAAATTCCAGCGCGTCGAAGACTTCCAACGGACGGAAGGCCTGCAGCACGGTCTGACCGGAGCTGGACCATGTATGCAGGTACAGCCGGCGCAGGGCGCCGTGCACGCAATGCGCGTTCAGCGCGCGACATATGGGCTCGATCTCCGCGCCGTCCAGGCTGGAGAATCGTACTTCTATATGTCTCATAGCGCGCCGGCTCGCCGAGCTGATGATGTCCAGCAGGGTTCGCGCGTAGCCGCCGCGCAGCGTGAGCTCCTCGAGCGACGCGAAGTCGGGCGTGGTGTACACGATGGGCGACATGAAATCGTCCTGGTGATTGTCGAAGAAGTTGAGCTCGAGGGAGACCAGGTTGGGGAACCGCGAGACGCGCTGGAGGAAGATATCATGTCCTGCCTCGGACCAGGGGAACTTGAAGGTGATGGATAGCCTGAGTACCGCGAGCCGACGACTGATGGCGTGAAGGGCGTCTATCAGATCCCCGGTGAAGCCGACGCGCACATGGCGAGTATTCGCCTCGAAGTTGAGTTCCTGAAGGCTCCGGCAGGACGAGAGCAAGCGCGGGATGTTGTTGGTGTGCATCTCTCTCAAGTCCAGGCGGAGGCACGACAGATTGCGCAGCGGAACGATGGAAGCTAGGAATCTCCGCCTGAGATATATCGTGTCGCCTACAGGGGGAGCAGAGACACATAGGGACCAAATGTTCGATAAGAAGACTTTGGGTGGAGGACATTCAATGATCTTCTTTTGCGTGTTCCCCGGTATTGATCCCAGCACGGTGAGTTTCCTGACAAGCAGAGACTTGCGCAAGAGCGGATCCCAGTCTGATGGCTTGAGCGCCCGACTAATTTTCTGAGGAGGGTTAGTCTTGGTGCGTGAGAGGTATCAGTCTAGGGCTCACGAATCGACGCGGATCCTTGCCGTTAACGGAATTGGCTCGAGTCCACTGCTTCGGATCCTATACGAGGCTGAGATCAGGCGATTCCAACGAACAACGCAGGATGCTCACCGCGCGTCCCGCAGGTCTCGGAAAGAGTAACAAGAGATACAAGATATCCGGCAGCTCCTCCCACAGAACTGCTTCGGCGACGTCGCGCCAGTGGCGCGAAACCAGCGCCAGACTGCATAAGTCCGCAGGGCGGAGGGCGACATCTCGGGCTATCGCATCGCACAGTTCTGGGATATAAAGAGCAACGCTCATGGGTCTGAGGGTTATGACTTCAGGTGGTGAGAGCAACTGGTGATGGATGGTGGCAAATAAGCCTGTTTCGAACAGAATTAGCCCTCCGGCACTTGCCGATGGAACTCGTCGCCCGATTTGCGTGGTCAACATCGGATTTCTGGAAGTCCTCTCAAGCGCATCGGATATTCAGTGCTATCATCATCCTTCGAGCAGGACACGTTGACTGCTTCGCACAAGATCCAGCGTTCACTTGGCGAGACTGACTGAGCGCAAGTACTGAAGGTATAGGATCGCTCGTGAAGGCATCGCTCGACAAAAGAAACCTGGTTCAGCGCTTGTAAGTATGTCGCATCTCCCGACATCGGATGCCGCAATACTCCTCCTTCTCCCATGCGGACCCACCTACAACACTGTAGCAAGAGCTGGATCTTCATGGGTGGCGTATGAGCGAAGGCCTTTCCCGGAAGATTGCACGAAAGTCTCACCAGATATAGTGCTTTCGCTCAGATGGAGCTAGTGCTCTCAGCGCCAGAAAGGCGCAAGGCGTTGGTGATATGCCAATGCCAAGTGTCGCGAAGAAAGACGTCGACATGCTCGAAATGCGCGAGGGGTCGAAAGTACTCTAGATAATCGTCGCCGTCGAGAGGTCCGGAAGTGATGAACAGCGTAAGCGAGACCTCCGGCGAGCAGCGATCGCGTATAGTTTTGACGAGTAACTCCAGCTGGGCGACGTCGAGGCTTCTGAAAGTCGAGTATATGCGCTCGAGACGAACGCCAGCAAGGCGGATGATATCGACAAGGGTCGCCACGGGAGTCCCGTTCGTGCTAAGATCGCGTAGATGCGCGAAGCTCGTGGGCGGATAGGCGATGGGCTCGGGCAGCGTGCTGCGCATATGGTGTAGACTCAGTCGCGCCAAGGAGGGCAGGACTGAGATGCGAGATAGATAGGCATCGTCCACGTCGAAGCTCTTGAAGGAGAGCAAGAAGTGAAGGTGGAGTGACGAGATCCGGGGGGCGAGTGTCTCCAGACTGCTCACGACCATGTCGTCGAGTTCGCGTGTCCTACGGAAGCCGAGGCTGAGAAAGGCGGTGACTGTATCGAGGTTTTGACAGAGTTCTGTCGCAGCCAGAATGTTGATGTCAAGTAGCACGGAGTCTTTGACGCTAAGGCGAGTGATAGCGCGCAGAGGCGCGATAGATTTAAGAAAGCCCAAGTCCAGGGGTGTACCACCGCAGGGGAAGGATTCGCCAAGCAGGAGAGCGCGCAGGTTTGACAGGAACCCATGAGGAGGTGGGCATGCCTCTATCGCCTCTTGGACAGAGCGCGTATAGGCGGACGCGATTGTGAGACGTCTGACGAGTTTCGATTTGGGAAGCACGAGGGCCCAGTCCCCTGGTAAAAGATCGCGTTTGGGTACCTGAGAACGCGCCCCGTGAGTTTGATGACAAGCTCGCAAGAGATTCACTGACGAGGGCTCGTGGCGTATGCCAGTCCCGCTTAGGGGTCTAAGATAGAAATTAGTGGCTCATTCCAGACTAGAGGAAAAGTGTGCATACGGTAGACCACACATCCGGCGGCATAAGCATAAGAAGGTGATCTAAATCTGGCAGGACCTCCCACAGTATCGCTTCGGCTACATCGCGCCAGTGACGGCAGACAAGGGCGAGGCAGTAAAGGTCAGCCCGATGCAGTACATCTGTTCGCGCTATCATAAAGCATAGTTCGGCAATATTCAGGGCGGGGTGCATGGCTGGGATATAAGTCGACCACGGCGTCGTGACGGCAAGAGACAACCTCGCAGATGTCACAGAATTCGATTATGCCCCTGACGGGAGTTGCCGGTTCTATTCACACGGTTGTTTGTCACTGTGGGTCGGTGGAAGCGAACATGAATGCTCGGTCTACCGCTGTTGTATGGGCTACAGCTACTACATACGACTATTCAGAGGTTTGTCCGACTATTTTTTGCCTTGAAGAGGCCCCTCTGCGCCCAATAGTCTACCCAAGCGTCTGCGTCGCGTTGTTTGAGGGTGCGTGTATTTCGTAGCGTCTCGCTGAGGGATTCCGCGTTCGCCGTTGCGAAGCGCCTCAAGAACGCCTCCCCGGTACACACTTGTCGAAAGAACCAGAACAAATTAGTATCGCGCTATGACATGTGTCAGACGTCGGACGTATCGCGACTGCAAACAAAGACTCACCGAATCTCGCGCGTCCACGCTGGACTGAAGAGCCGCGGCCTCCAACCTTATCATCCACTCGTGGAAAGAGATGATACGCAGGTTGCGGTGTGTCACTCTCTTTAGCGATAACTGAACATAGTTGATCATTTGAGACCAGGGGATCGGCCGCGGGTGCGCGATGCCGAGCGAGGGAGGAAGAGGCATCTTGCTGAACACCAAGTCGACCGTTATCTTCGCAACGACATCCATTGGTAGCCACGCTACAGGCTTTCAGAAGCGTCAGCCCAACATGACTTGCGCGCAGGACAGCATCCTTACCTGCTCATCGCTCGGCAGCGCGCCCAAGTGCAGACTCAGCTTCACAAGGGTCGGGAACCACGCCGACGTCGCCCACGCGCCGCGCGGCATCCCGCCGCTCGCCTGTCCGATGCGCACCGAGCTGAAGGTGATCCCACTGGCCGCCAGCACGCGTTCAGCGACATACTTGCTCTGGCCGTATCCGTTGCCGCCGATGCATACTGCAGGGTCCTCGATCAGCTCTTCGGGTACCGGTCCTCGCGCGGCAGCATCCCAGGAGTGCGCAGAGCCGATTGAGGAGGTGAAGAGGAAGCGGATGCCATCGGCGTGCCTCGCCATCCGCGCGAAGTCGACGAGAGCGCGGGTAGCACGAACATTAGGTTCGAACGCGTCGAGGCCTGCATTCCAGTTGAGGCGCCAAGCAGCGTGGATGATGACGCTGACTTCGTCGAGTAACTGCCAAGGGTGTCAGCAGAGGTCTGCACCATGTCAAAGTATAGTTTACATCAGCGTAGACCTCCTTAGTCTGCCCCAAATTCTCCGCGTACGCGTCGCCCTCCAGCACGACGAGCTTCGAGGACGCGAGGATGATGGGATCAAGTCCCTTATCCGCGAAGGACGCCAGTTGCCGCTCAATTACTGCAGCCTTTCCAGCCCGGTCCAGAGTGTATACCCGGTTCACGCGAGGGTCTCCCAAAAGTTCGAGGAGGAGGTAGGTCCCGAGATTCCCGGTCGAACCTGTGAGCAATACGGCGACGGGAAGGGCAAGCGGACTTTGGATCGCCGGCGGGACGTATCTCGGCAAGGTCGACGAGTCAATGTATCCGCGGAGTCCTTCGCTGTACTTCGCAGCCATTGCAATTACTGCATCTTCTGCGGTTTGCGTCGAATGCTTCATGGTGAGTCGTTAGCGAGGCTGCCGCATGGCCACCTCTTATACGCATTGAGGACTGGGACGGAACGTCGGAAGTTGCTTGCAAAGGCGGATCCGGGCAGCGTTCTTTGCAAAAGGAGTCGCTCCAGACGCATGCACAGAAAAAATCGATTGCCAGTAGCCGCTCAGTACCTCGAAGGGGTTTGATTTCGAAAGTAAGCGGTCACAAAGCGGAGTCCGTATCCGCGGAGGCGGTTGTGCGGGTGTGCGGATATCTTGATTTTCTTTCTCGAGCTCAACGAGACCCCCGCGGTATCTGAATGTGAGTTCGTCAAGTTCTGGCTGCCCGACATGATGTTTGGTGGTAGGAAGCGCGTGGGAAATATTCCCCTTTTGGTCATGGTCGCGAAGGAGCACGGCATGGCACGTAGCCATCACCTCCTACCATTTTCGCTCGAGGGCTACGAGTTCCTCAGCTCAGATGCACCCTGCTTTAGATGTCTATGACATCCAAAGATTGATTGCGCTTGATGGCAGCCTCCAATCCTCCGATTTGTACCATCTCGCCCTGGTTTCCCGCTCCTGGCAGGATGTCGCGGATCCAATCCTATGGGAAGAGCTGCCGAGCATTACTCCTCTGCTCAAGCTGATGCCGAAAGATGTTTGGACATACGTGAGCCATGCACCTTCTTCTTGAGAACCAGGAATATATTGACCTTAACTCAGGAAACCCGCTTCAAGTTTTGGGTTACATTCGATGTTATCGTTCGTCCGTTTACTATTTTTCATCTGCGCAATGTCGCTCATCGCTGGGAGCTAGGTATCCGCTCGCAAAATACGACTCGAGGACTGGGATCCGATCTCGCGCAAACTAAGGAACCTGCGTACCCTTCGCGTACACCCGGATTGCGAACGCGAGGACTGGGCGTCCATCGATCTGGCCATCTTGGAGTGCCCGCCTCCGGCAGGCTTCCTGGCTCTGCTTAGGAACTTAAGCGTATCGTGCACGTGCTGCGACGGTCATGGCATTGACTGCTGGCTAGAATACAAGATGCGGCCCAACTTCCTCGCCATCCTCTTCGCGCAGCCCCAGCTTCGTGCGATCCGCATCGAGAATATATACGACCGCCTCGTCCCACGTCTTCCCTCCATGATTCTTGCGTGTGATAACCCGGTCTCGCTGGACATCGACGGTGGTTATCTGGGCGAGGCGAATCGTATCTATAATGAATTTCTAATAGAGGCCATGCTCAGCGTTGACTCGCGGTTGGCGGACCTGTCTCTGCATATCAACATCTCGCACCCCGCGAGCGCGGACGTGTTAGCTCAGATATCGCGCCTCCGATCCCTCACAGACCTCGACATCTCTCTCACATACTCCACCATGGACAATTTGGCTCTCGCAGCGCGATGCTTCCCATCTCTGCGTAGACTCAAAATCAAGGACGGGCCTCCCCGATTGATCGTCCAGATCCTACGCGCCGTGCCTACGCGGCAGATGGAGTACCTCGACTGCCACATCTACTACATCTCCGCGCGCGAGATAGAGGAGCTCTGCGAGACCATGCATGATCACTGCGACCACGATACGCTGCGCTCTTTCAAGCTGATTGGGTGGCTGGAGGACGATGTAGCGGAGATGCGGGTGATCCAGGCGCTGGCGGCCTTCACGCGTCTCGAGCACCTCCGTGTTCTGGAAGAACGGGTCGATATCACCGAGTTCATGTCGGCGGCGGCCAATCCAGATGATGAGTACTGGTCTCGAGAGTTGAAGGAACGCTGAATACCAGTGAGTTCTTTCTTCTCATCGGTCCAGTCAATGTGGTTAACGAGCGTGTCCAGACACTTCGATAGAGGCTCTTCGTAGCACGTAGACATTTGGAGAGCAAGAGACCTGAGAGGGTGCGCCTGGTGCTTTGCACGAAGCCCGTGCCCACGAGTAGATTGGATCATATGCGTCGATCAACACGTATCAGTACAAGAAAATCACACAGTAGATGAGCCTGTCGTGCGATTAGATAAGACCTGGATACAAGCAGTAAACTCACTTGAATATCGTATGGGTCAGCGTCGGACGACGACGGACTTCTTCTGCTGTAAGGCCTCTCGAGCGTGCTCCAACTCCTCCAGCGCTACGAAGACCTCCCCGCCTTGTTCCTCCGTGTACCCAACACCTTCCAATCCCTTCCTGAAGATCTGGTATCCATCTTCGCTCAGGCCATGCCGGAATTCCTTCGGCACCTCCTTGAAGACCTCATACGCCTGCTTGATGTCCGCGCACGTATCCTTGTGCGGCGCCTTCTTCCACCGCCAGTGCTCGCGCTGGCAGTTTCGCGAGCAGTACGCGGCGACGCGGCATGCGCAGACGCGCATCCCCGCGGGTTGGTACTCCGCGGGCCGGAAGCAGATCGGGCTCAAGCATTCGCGGCGCTCCTGCAGGTCCGCGAGCTTCTTGAAGAGCAGGCAGTGCGGGCGCATGAGGTCTGCGAGGGCGTCGTCGAGGGAGGGCCAGTCGCGATGGGGGCGCGTCGCCTCGGGAAGCGCCTCCCAGACGGAGCGCTCGATGTTTCCATAAACGCGCAGATGATCCTCGCGCTCATCGTCGTCGATGTCGAGGCGCGGAAGCACCTGCAGGAAGCGGCCGATGTCCTTGTACAGCTCCGGCGCGATCGGCGCGAGCCAGTCATTCCAATCCTCACATCCGTCGCGGACCGCGTCGCAGAACTGGCCCAGATGACGCATGCTGTGGATCGGGATAGGAAACATGAGGGGAGGATTATAGCCGGTCTCGAGCGAGATCAACGTGTCGTGAAAGCGCTTGGCGAGGTAGACGCGCAGCTCCGCGCTTTCAGCGACTGGGCGACGAAGCGAAGGGCAGAACTTCATAAGGTTCGTGAGGAAGGCGATCGGAAATGTCTGCGTTTTGAAGGTTTTCTCGGTGTACTTGAGCCACTGCAGGCAGGCCTCGATGACCTTGAACGGGCCGTTGGGGAGGAGGTAGGCCGTCGACGGCGGCCATTTGCCACGAGCGCCGGCTTTGTCGAGGGAGGCTGGTGTCACGTCCTCAAGAGCCTGACAGACTGCGCTCGCGAGGCTCATAGTAACGCGCGGGAAGCTGTGGTCGACGACGCCGGAACGATGCCTCATAGGCTGTTCGTGGAAGCGCTTTGGGACGTAGTCGCGCATGTCGCACTTGCATACCCACAGGTTCTTTTCCATCTCGTCGATCTGTTCGTCAGTGAATGGCGTACTGATGAACTTGAGCGCAAGGTCTAGGAGGTTTTTGAATTTCGACCGAAGGTGCCCTTCCCAAGTATCGCCCGATTTGATGAACGCCATGCCGTCAGAAAGAACGGGAATGCAGGCTGGAGCATTTTTGGGATTCTTCAAGGATTCAACGACAAGAGATGCGATGTGCAGGTCAATCATCTTGAGGTCTTTCGCTGAAGTCATGATGTTCGATTGTCTCGATGACGCGCGTTGGTTCTCGTAACAAGTTCAGCTGTGGATTGCCGCCAACATGAAGTATACTCACAGTGAATGCTCTTGGCTGTAGTTTGTATATTCGTGTTCACAAAAGTCGATTTGGATGGAGGGCGAAGCAAAGAGGCGTGCAGAGCAAATAACGGCAGCACGTTGCCATCGGTGTTTGCCGGAGGGTCACATGATTTCATGTTCGACTTGCACTGCATCGCAACGCTCGCAAGGAACTCGAGAGCGCAAAGCAGTTTGTAGGGAACATATATTGACTAGAAGCAAGCAAAGACGCAAGGAGTACAGTCACGATTTACGATAAGAACGTTGAGATAATATAAGTGCGTCCATTGGCCTAAGTCGCCGCCTCCCACCTGTCGAGCCTGTCCTGGATTTTGAGCAAGCGGTCCTTGCGAGCACGCAGGCTTCGACGAGACGAAGCGACTTCCTCGTCCTCGTCAAGCATAGCGCGCTTCTCTTCAGGCTTTTCCCTCTCCAGCGCGGAAAGGAGCGTCGGCAGCATGCCTTCTGCGACTTGCTGCACAAGGCGCTGCTCGATGGTCAGGGGGACGGTGTCGACGATGCGCTGTGATGCGACGTAAGCGCCAGTGTGCCGAAGGGTGGATTTGATGCTTACCTTCGCTGCAACCTCGCAGTACGCACGCACGCGAGCCATAAGCATGATGGCGTCGCGGTTGTGCGCGGCGACCTCCTCGTTACCGTTCACTTCGTCGTAGTCGATAGCACGACTGCGCCACTCATTGTTGTACTGACAGAACATGTTGTTCCATTTGGTCGTTGCCGCATCAAGGTCGGTCATGTTCTGCGTGTAGCGCGGGGCACCGGTGTCGAGCTTGATGACGTTCTTGACGGACTGCTCCGCAGCGGCAGACACGTCCTTGAACTTCTCGTGAATAATGTCGCTGAAAGGATGTCAGAGATAGCATCGGGCATGCGGAGAGAATTGGGTACCGGACGTGCTCCTTCAGGCTCCCGAACTGGCCGAAGTGGGCATCGATCAGCCGATCAACAACGCGCCTGGTGTTCTCGGCGACATGCTCGAAGCATTCGATGGACGGGTCCGTCCAGTGCTGTGTCGTCCGATGGATCAGCACCTTCGTGGCTTCGAAGGGGATGTGACCAGGAAGCTCCCACGTCGTCACTCTGCAAAAGTTGTGGGCCCGAGGCAGTGGAAGCATCGATGGATATACGCACTGCTTGATGACCTCCTTGACGTCGCTCACGTCCATAGCGGTACTCTCCTTCCCCGCTTCGAGCTCGGTGGTCGGATCCTTGTACTTGTCCTTCTCAAGCCACGGACGGAAGTCGGGGCGCGTGTCCTGAATGTCGCGCTGGAGCTTCGCGTAGTGGTCGCGGTTCGTGTGGATAAGGTCGCGATGCCGACTAGCCGGATCACCGCTCACAGCACTCTTGAAGACATTGCAGAAGTCGGAGACGCGCAGTAGGATGTACGTGCTGACGTCGGCGTCGCACTCGAACTGCGGCTGAGGCGGGAGCGCGCGCAGCCCATCGCCGCACTCGCGCAGGAGGGCGTTGATATCTCCACGGAGTTGGGGTAGGCTATGGGTACGTCAGCGCGGTGGCCACGAGCGAAGCTGGAGAGAGAACATACGCTTCCTCAATGAGCCGCACGAGCAGCCCGCTGACGTACTCGACAAGATTGTCGACGCCGAACCTCTTGCGGTCCTTGACTCCGCGCCAGGGCGACTCCGTGTCGAAGAAGGCGCGGGAGCGGCTCTGCGTCTCCGCCCTCGTCTCACCAGCGGCGCGGGCTTCGTCGTGGGGGAGAATGACAGCGTAGTAGCCGTGGCGCAGGCGATGCTTGCGAGCAGAGGGTCCGGCGTTGGTGATGATGTTGCACCAGCGCTGGCGGATACCGCTGGCGCCGGTGGTCATCATGTCGGCCTTAGTGACGGCGACTAGAAGTGTGATGTCAGAAGCGGGGGATGTAGCGGCAGTGCAAGCTCTCACCAATGGTACGCTCCCCGTTCGGGTCGGCTTCCCGCGCGAGGCGAAGGGCCATGACGGTCTCAATATCGTCTGAAAGGTCGTCAGGCATGCATGATACACTGATAGTAGAACAGCGTACCGCTCATCGGGACGGCGACGAGGATGATGGTGTTCTTCCCTTGAATGCGCTCGACGACGAGCTCGTGCACAGTATCGATCAGCTCTTTGTCCTCATTCTGGATGAGTCCTGCAATGCACGTCAGACCTGCATCCAGGGAGAGAGCCAACGCGCACTCACCAGGAAGATCCACAAACGCCATATCCGTATACCCAGGATCCTTCAAGTTGACCAAGATAGCGTTCTTCGAGAACTTCAAACGCGACGGGTCTTCAAAGCGAATCTCGTCCGCCGACTTGTTCTTGAAGAACTCCTTGGAGCGGTGCGGGCTGAGGATCGTCGCCTGCGCGCGCCGAATCCAAAGCTCCACGTCAGCCTTGTCGATGAGGACGGGGCTGTAAGCCTCGGTGACGGGGTCGATACGATGGCCTTTGGCGTCGTGGTCGAAGCGGAGGGAGATTAGGCAAGACCAGGTGGTAGCGCCGCTGAAGAGGCGGCACTCCATAGGGCAACTGAGAAGGCAATATGAGAAGCAATCATCAATGAATGCGATGAACTCACCGAGTGCAAGTTCCGCTGTCGCGAGGTACATCAATCTATCGCAATGTCAGAGGCAAGTTCATATCCACGGTTGCCTACGCACACCACTGACGGCCTCCACGAGCGAGCTCTTGCCGGCTATGACACTAATCAGTATCCTCAGAGGCAAATAAAGACGGTGCTGAAGCGTACCAGATTGTCCGCCTATGACCGTGATGCGCGGCAAATCCGGGGAGAAGTCGGACGCGCTGCAAAGAGATCGTCAGTAACTTGTTAACAGAGCAAAACGCCGTCGAACGCACCCCAGATCACTGAGGTCTTTGTGCAGAGCCATGAGCTTCTTCCACTTCCTCGCGTACGCGCTATTCGTGAAGTCCATAGCTCCATCCTCGGGGAGGACCTGGAAGAGTCGTGGGTCATGGTTCATATAGCTTTCCAGTTGACTTAGTGACGCTGACCTGGAACTCGTCGCTGTCGCTTCCATCGTCGACCGGCGTACGGGGGAAAGAAAATCCAAACGACAAAGGGCTACTTCCGACACTCATCTTCATGGGTTTGGAAGTTCAGTCAGAGGAGCGGGGTAGTCCTGAGCTCGACTAGCGGCATTATTTGAGGGAGGGTTGGCGCTTAACGTATTTCGGTACCCGCGAAGAAGCATGCTGGGCGCCTACGCGGAAGGCGGGTGTTTTTAATGTACCAGGATTCTTTCCTTCAGTCAAGAATGGATTCCAGGCGCGGATGGATACCTATTACTTACTTCCGCCGAGGAAGTCGACGGGCACTGAGGACGTTCCAAGCCGCGTGTTTCGACCGCTCTTAGCAAGAGCAGCGACTCGGAGAAGTCGCTCATTTGTGGAGAAGCACTGTAAGTTCAGCCAGAGGACATTAGTGGGCGTCAACTGTCATCTCCTCTGATGTTGCGCACCATGTCTACAGCAATGCATCCCTGCTGGGGAGGGGAGTGGACACGCCTGGATGTACATCAGAATGTACAGCAGCCCGGGAATTATGGGTTGTGCATTCGCTGCTGTCCTCAAAGACTACATGTCATCCTTGAGCTATAATCATCGCTCAACCAAAGCGAATGAAGCTTCAGGCCGATGTATTAGGGTCGTGATGATGTTAAGAACAAAGGAGACGAACGATGGCGAGTTGAGTCCAGGTTTACTTAGTAAGCAGGTTCGAATCCCCACCTCAACGTACTGGAAGCCGCTGTCATACAAGAGTAATGGCACTATGGTACAAGTTCAAGGCATATACATACATAACTCGATATTTCTCCAATATTTTACGCCAGAAGCCCACTCTCATGCCAATATTTCACCCATGCGTCGGCGTCCGCCTGATTCAGCGATGGTGCGTTACGGAGGGTCTCACTGGCGGCTTGGATCTTGTCGGTCGCAAACGATCCTAGGACACTTGCGGAATTCAAACCTTTGAAGAACCCCAGAAGCTTCACGCCAGGCTTTTGACGGAGGTCAATCTCGGTCAAGGGACAGAATAGGATCGCTCACGGTATTCTGGACATCGACGTCTGACTTGTGAGCCACCGTCTCGAGCTTCTCAAACCAGCGCGAGAAAGGCAAGATTGGTACGTGGCAGTTGAGAGTAGCCTCGACCGATTGTCGGACGTTGTCAATGACTAGCGACCACGGCAGAGGGCGTGGGTGAACGAGATTATGCGATGGCAAAAGCGCATTCTCGGACAGCGCAACGTCGATGAGAATACCAGCAACCGAGTCCATCGGGACCCATGATACGGTCTGAAATATATCAATATCCGAACCGAGAGGATCCACAGACCATTCACCTGCTCACTATCCGGCAGCGCGCCCAGCGCGATGCTCGTCTTGACCAAGATCGGGAACCAGTCGGTTGGCGCCCAAGCGCCGCGCGGCTTCCCGCCGCTCACTTGACCCACACGAATAGAGCTGAACGAGATCCCGCTCGCCGCAAGTACACGCTCTGCGACGTATTTGCTCTGCCCGTAGCCGCCTCCGAGGACGGACACTCCAGCGTCATCGATGAGCTCTTCGGGAACCGGCCCTTGTGAGGCATCCCATGAGCGCGTCGATGTGATGGATGAAGTGAAGAGAAATCGGAGGCTGTCGGAGTGCATGGTCTTGCGTGCGAAGTCAACGAGGGCGCGTGTTCCTTGGATACTGCGCTCGAAGGCGCTGAGGCCGAGATTGAAGTCGAGGCGCCAGGCGGCGTGGACGATGATGGTGACCGTTTGTAACATCTAGGTCCAGCACAAATCAGATCCCGATGTACGAGTAGCGGACATGAGACGAACCTCTTCGTACAATGCCTCACTCTGACCCAGTCCCTCCGCGTATGCGTCGCCCACTAGCGCGACCAGCTTCTGCGATTTCAGAAGCTGAACATCAAGCCCCTTGTCGGCAAATCGCGCGCGCTGGCGATCCTGCACAGTGGCCGACGCCTCCCGGTCCAGGGTATACACCCGCTCGACCCGATCATCCTTCAGGAGAATCGCAAGTAGCTCCGCGCCAAGGTTGCCCGTGGTTCCCGTCACCAGGACGGTGACGGGCGTTGACAGTGGCTTTGAGCTGGTCGGGGCCACGTACTCCGGCAAGGTCGCAGCGCCCGCGTATCCGGGAAGGCCCTCGCTGTACTTCGCGGCCATGGCCACGATGGCGTCCTTTGCGCGCGCTTCGGGGGCCTCCGCCTGATGCACCTCACCTCCGACGAGCTTGGAGACCAGCGTAGCGAGTTTCTCGATCGACGGGTGGTCGTAGACGACGTTCTGTGCGATGCCAAGCGCCGCTGGAGACGCGGATGGGTCTGACTTGAGCGCGCCTAGGAGACGGAGTCGGAGGACGGTTGCGTTGAGACTGCTCTGCATGAGATCATTTCTAAAGTCTGGAAGAGGGTGCGCACCTGTCGAAGCCCTGCTCGAAGAGGTCCGCCGCGAGGTCCATGTCACGACCGGTGATATCTCGAACATGCTGGGCGAGCCAACTCGCTACAGCATGGACGTCCCAACTAGAAGGTGGCTTGACGCCTTTCTCGCCGGTCTGTGCGTGGCTCTCGACGACTGCATATCTGAAAGGCATATGGTCAGTGTTTCATTCCGGGCCGTCAAAGATGGACACATACATCTTCTCAATATCGGCGCTATAGACCTCGAGTGCGAGCTTGCGCATGACAGTATTCTTCTCGGTTCGAGGAAGAGGCTTGCCCTTGCGCGCGATCAGGATGAGCTCCTTGAAGATGCGACTGTAGGCTGGCGCTGCGCGGTTCGCCTCCTCGATGACGGGCCTGTGAAAGTCAGCGCAATCTGAGGAACCCGATGGAGCACCTACCAGACCGCATTGCGATACGCTGCGACCGCAGTGTCATCGTCGACATCGACTTGATGTGCAGGCGCCGGCTCAATGAGGATACCCGCCTCGTCCCGACCCCGACCGAACATGACGGCTGCCGCCACCCTGTGATCATCGTAAGCATAGCTCAGGAATGCCGCATAGGGCCCAACTCACAATGGACTTGTCAGAACAACGCCCTCGATGGGGGCAGGTACTGTCTTCTCCCCCGTCGAATGGACGATTACATCGTCCCTGCGGCCGACTCTGCAAATATCCGTCAGCTGAAAGACAGCAGCAATATAGTTATCGACATACACTCTCCGCAAATGAGGCTTCGTCGGGTGAGCTACAAAAAGGTCGTTCGTAGCGTATCCCGGCCGCTTCTGCATGTTGTACACCACCGGCATGTGCCAGTGGTTACCGCCAGCCTAAATCGAGCGTCAGCGAATCATCCGGCGCCATAATAGTCTACTACCAACGCACCAATATGAGAAGCTCCTCCGTCCCATCGCTCTGCTTGTCCCACGCTAGACGAGCATTCGCGTCCAACTCGATCCAGCGCCAGTCCTTCCAGTCCTCGTCGCGTGTCGGCTTAACGTGCGATGTGACGCCGAACTCTGTCGCGCCGTAGATGGAGCGAAGCTTGACGCCGGCTTCGGCGAGGAAGTCGCCCGTCGCGTCACTGAGTGGTCCGCCGGCGAAGCCCTGGAATGATTTTAGCATACTCGGAAGACGAACGCTGGGGCGAAGAACCCACCAAAAGCTGCAGACTCTTCATGTACTCGACGGCCTCCGGGTCCGCGGCCCACAGCTGCACGTACGCGGGGACCATGACCATCGCGTCACAGCCACTCGCACGCGCGGCTGCAAGCTGACCGTCCGGCGTCGGTGGTGGAGGCACATCCGTTGGAGTCTGATCCGTGGCGTGTCAGTAGCGATCGCATAATGCGATGTCGTACAATCACTGACCTTGACCACGGGAGGGAACAGCGCCACTTCCGGACCACCAAAGATCGCCGTGACAAGCTGCGCGCACAACCCCATGGTGTGGAAAGGAGGAAGAATATGTGTCGCGAACCGTGGCCGAGGATGGAAGCGACGCATATCGGTGACGACAGCTGAAAGTCTGCATGAGGTTCCTTCTCGACAATGATCAGACAACTTGCGAACGTACCGAGTCGCGTCCATCCCGCCATGCTCGCGCGTGTGTGTCCGACAGCCTTCGGGAAGCCCGTACTCCCCGACGAGTGAAGGTAGATCAGGATGTCTTCGGGGCTTGGCGGCACCGTAGAGTCCGGATACGCTTCGAAGTCGTGCGATGCGTCCTCTTCAGCAAGGTTGGGGAACACGACGCTGAGCGCAGGAACCTCGCTAATCGTCAAGTGGTACCCAGCGCCGAGCTCCTTCTTGAGGGCATCGATGAGCGTGTGGAGAGTGTGCTGCGTAGTGACCAGCCGATGGCACTGCGTCACGCGTAGGAGGTTCGCGACTGCAGGTGGCGAGAGGCGAGGGGAGATCGGGAATGGCTGGAAGACATCATCAGTATCGAGCCTGAGAAGATGTTCAAGACGACGTACAACGTAGCCGGCCTTCATCAGACCAACGGTGATGGCATGATAGAGAAGGGTGTCGGAGAGCGCGATGAACGCGACGACGAGCCCATCCTCCCCCTCGCGTCCTGGGCGTAAGGCGTGCGCCGCGCGATGGACGGCGCGCCCGAATTCGAGGTAGGTGATCTCGCGGACCGTCCCATCTGCCTCAGCGTACGCGAAGCACGTATGATCGGGGTTGTGCTGGACGTGGAAGTCGCAAGCATCGGTGAAGAGGAGGCCTTCTTCGAGAGGAACGTGAGTGAGCGGGCTGGACCGCTTGACAGAGGACTGAACGCCCATGGCGAGAAGGACTTACCGGGTGGGCGTCGTGTCTCGGAGCCTTATAAGAGGTCCAGCGCGCATTGACGCGAGCTGGGAATGCACGTCCAGTCAGCGCACCGTCGGGGTCGGGATGGGCGCGTACGCTATCTGATCGGAAACACGCAATCAAAGACATGCTCGCAGGTGAGATAATAGCGAGGTTGAATGGAAGGCTTCGCAGCGTGTCAGTTGACCCGTGGGGTGATAACCTGTGGCTGATGCCGCGCGCTGCCAGCATCAGGCAGCTTCACGATGACAATCCGAGTACTTCGCAGTTGATCTGAAGTTAGACAGTCAATGGGGAGCGTGGTATGCATAGAGAGATGTGTTTAGGCACGTACTTTAGACCGAACCGATTGCCAGGCGGGCGTAGTTCCGCGCTTCAAATGGCGCCGAAGACACGACTTTCAGACGGATTTGGCCCACAGGATATGTGTCTTTCTATCGATTCCATATTTGACCCCATTGACCTCACGTACAGCAAGACCGGTACCTCTGTGAAGCTCGGGAAACCTAAATGAAGCAGTCCGATTGTTGGAGATACTCGGTGTACATGATGCGCCGTAAAGATCGGCGCATACCATTTTCCAAAAGCAACGCTCCTTATAATTGAGATCAACAATGGTCAGGAACGGTATATGAAGCTGTGCAAAAGTCCGAACTCACCCTCAAAGATTACTCACGCCTTCTATGAGATTGTGACTTCTGTTCAAGTTATTGGTCGTAATGCAGCGGTAAAGCACGCAATCCTCATCTATGCACCTTATACCACTTCGTACTAAAGCACCAACATCTTTCGACGGGCAACGGGTACGGGATGGTTGTACAAGTTCAAGATGTGTTCTTCGTCCTTTGGATCATGACGAGTTTTCCACGTGCGCCGTGCCGAGTCGGAACGACGGCCCGCAAGTTGAATTTGAGAGAAAAGCCACGGACGCCCCCCCTAGCTCAATTCTGTGTCGGGGTGCTCAGGTATATGCTCACTTGTAGTGTTCAGACTCAGCCTCATCCCTTCCTTTGCCTCAATATTGGCACGTACAACAAGTCTTCAGATGCAGACGGATTTTTCATGAAAGCCTCCTCCATAAATTACGGACACGACGCGATGAGAAGCCAAGGAAACTGGACAAAACGATGTAAAGTAGAAAAAGTGGTCCTCGAGACCGACTGTATCAGTAGGGTGAGATAGGCGAGAAAGATGAGTATGCTGAGCTGAGGGTTATTGCGTGACGTCCTCGGCGCGTAGAGTACGGTACGAAAAGCATCGCGGACACGATACAGTGTGGTACAGTACTCTAGGTAGCACGTTACGGTACAGGATATGACGCGGTACGATACAGCGGATGGCACAGCGCGGTACAACAGTAACATGGGTGCAGCGGATGCGCGGCGCGAGGATGAGCTACAGATGATGAGAAGGAGAGTTCAGAGAAAGCAAGACGAGAGATAGATGGAAAGACATATATAAGTTAGATGAGGGGTCGATCTACGCGCTTGGTGGGGTGGGCGGGCATGCGGGGTATATTCGCGCGCACCCCGGGACAGTGTGTAAAGGGTACTAAAGACGGATGAGAGTTGGGCGACGGGCGTGCCAGGGTATTGGCAACATGGGTATATGCTAATGCTACATTGATGCGGAGACACTGTAGGGAACAAATCGCGCGGCGCGAGGCTGAGATCGTGAGAGATGTGTGTGTGCGGGCGTGGATGAAATGCGAGACTGAAGACGAAGAGGAGGCTTCATGGAGAGTTGGCAAGAGCGTAGTGTTTGGAAGAGATAGCGAAGAGACCCAGCTTAGAGAGCGGTGTGGGAGGTCTTGGCCTTCTTGCTCGTGCGGCCAGGGATGTGGAGGATGTGGCGCTCGGCGACGTGTTTGGCAGCGAGCTTGACGGTCCTAAAGCTACGAAGGCAAACACCCCACTGGCATGCAATCAACGAACCAGGGAGCACGCGGCCTTCGAGGTGCGCCTCGACGTGCGCGGCGCAATCCCCTACGGTCGAATAATCCTGAGGGTGGAAGACGTACGTGCACGGCTCCCTGCCGTGCTGCCATCGGCATCGCTCAGGCGGCCTCTGTCCGCTCGCCTCCGCCTCAGCGTCCGATTCATCCCGCTTACGCTTGAGGGCGGGGAGCGCAGCGTGGAGGACGTTGGGCGAGGGGAGGGCGGTCTGACCGACCGGCGCCGAGGAGACCTGAGTCGGCTGGGAGACCTGCGCAGCGTGAGCGGTCTGCGAGACCTCCGCCGACTGGGACGCCTGGGAGACCGGCGAGGCGTAGACGGTCTGCGCAACCTCCGCCGAGTGAGTGGCCTGGGCAGCCTGCTCGGCGCGCGCGGCCTCGTAGACATGGGGACGGTAGTGTCTGGATGGCAAGCCGCTGGTAGGAGCAGCGGCAACGCTCGGGATAGCAGCGACATCAATCGGGATCGCAGCAGCGCCGTTCGAGGACGATGTGCCGCTCGAGAAAGGAACACCGCCCGAGGAGGGGACGACGCTCGAGAAAGGAACGATGTTCATGGGAGCACCGGCACCGCCCATCGGCGCGCTATCCGCGGTGTAGTACGTCTGCGCCGGGGGCGCGTTGGGCAGCTGCATAGGGCCTTGCGGAGCGGGAACATGCACCTGCATCGGGTAGGGCGCATAGCCAGGCATCAGCGCGTATGGCAGCATCGGCGCATACGCAGGGAGATGCATATATGCAGGGTGGGGGCCGTATGTAGGGATCTGCGCATGATACGGAACAGGCGCGTATGCCGGGATGTGCGCATACGGTGAGAAGAGCGGGTACGCAGCCATCTGCTGGGGTCCAGGAGGCGTCGGGACCCGCGAGGAGTTGGGAGGCGTTGGGTACCACGGGTTGGCGGCGTACAAGGCACGGAGGAGGGCTTCATTAGCGTCGGGGGCCGCAGCAGGCGTGTTGTCCGTGATAGGGAGGGCGGCGGATGAGTTTGTGTTGTAGAGATTGGTAGGAGCGTAGATGTTGGCAGCCGCGAGAGGAGCGCCGGCTGATGCCGAGGGCATGGCGTTAGTGTCGGCGATGGCGGCGGGAACCGTGGTGCTGGGGAACGAGATGGGTGCATTGAGGTGTGTCGAAGGAGGGGTAGAAGGGTCGCTTGGCGTCGAACTGTACAACAAACGAAAAAATCATTAGGAAAAGTATGAAATTTCTTTGTGTCGTTACGCACCCTATACCCATGTTCACGTGCTGTTCCTGTTGGATGGTGAAGGGCTGCGCGAGCTCTTGCGGGGCTGGGGATTGGGCTTGAGCGGTCGGGAGATGAAGGGGGCTGGGCTGAGGAGTCTGTAGAGCGAGCTGAGTCTCAATATTGGGCTGGGAGGTCGGGGTGGCAGAAGACGCTGATGGGATCGCCGTCTGGGGTGCAGGGACCGCGCTCGGTGAGGCTTCCGTAGTATCCTCGTCAGGCGGCGGATCCGTCCAGAAGGGAAGGTAGTTCCTTGGATGGAAGAAGTGATCACTGCCATGGTGTCAGCATTTCTATTGCGCGGAACATAGAAAGGGACGACGCACGGGATGACGGTGACATCCTCGGGTTCCTCCGCGATCTCCTCGAGCTTGTACTGTTCGTCGGAGAGGAGGCTATTGAGGAGGGTACTTGAGCAGCGAGAAAAAGACGTAGATTGTTACCACTTACCCTGAGAGGAGACCTTCGTCGAAGAGCCTGCGCAGGCTCTCATAAATCTCGTCGTTTCCGGCGGTGGACATGGAGGCAGGCTTCGGAAGTGGTCGAGAACCTTGCTCTTGTTGGGCTGGTGGATTGAAGGTAGAGAGGAAGCCGTGGAAGCCGGAGTACGGATGAGGACGGGCGAAGGAATTCGGAAAGAGGCCTACGAGAAAGTCCAGTCACGGGATTCCCGCGTGACATCACGCGTGCGAAGCTGTCCCCATTAGGTATCTGATAGCGCGCGATAACCGTTATCGCCCTAAGCGAGAGGTGGGCAATGGGGGCGGGTCTTTGCACAATCGGGGCGTCCCGGACCAACTCTCGACGGCCATGGCACAAAGGGTAACCCGCCTTGATGAAAGCCGTACCTCCCGGCTTCAGGACAACGGCATATCTCGACGAGCGGCTTCAACGCGGGCGTCTGAGGATCATAGCTGGGGGCGCGGATGCCTTAGCGAGCGCGTTCTTCCCTGCGGCATCGACACTCTTGAGTGAAGCCCCTAGCATGAGCACGGTACATCTAGCTTCAAGGTAAGAACTCACTTCAACGAACAAGAACATCGAGCGCGCATGAGAACGATGTCAAGCGCTTGCGCGAAGGCGTTGAGCATCAAGACGTGTTGGAACGCATTATGAGGGTGCGTAGGTGTACCTCATCGATTCGAGCAGACGCCGGTCATTCTTCATGGCACTGGGGATGCATAGCTGCATCTTGACGCGACACTGCTGCTCGGCGATAGTCCTGAGAAGCATGGAGCCTTTCTGGCGTGGATTCTGAGTATCCAGTCCATTTTCTTGCATTTTCGAGCTCTTCGCTCAGAAAAGTCGCCCCGCAAAGCCCCAGAGATCAGCGACCAGAGACAAGAATGCGAGCGTGAGACACTTTTCCACTTTGTCTCCTACCATCATGACCCTAAAGCTCCTCCCTTCGCCTTCCCGCCTTCCCGTCAATATCTGAACCTCCTCCGTGTACTTGGGGACTTGTATACTCCAGGAAACGATGCTCAGCAGCCCCCGCTGCCCGTGCTGCCTGGATTGCCGACTAATGAGTCTAGGTGCGTAGCACCAGCTTTGCACCCTTCGATATGCCCTGATACACCTCCCTGCACTCATCACCCTGTCCTATGGCGAGGTTTCCCTGACCATTTACGCCTTGAGGCCTGTAAGAAGGGCAGGCGACGTACGATCGGGCTCGGTGCGTACCGCAGATGCTTCTCGGCGCCCAGAAGGCTAACGCGCAGTTCTCGCAGAGGACGGCAGGACAATCCAAGTTCCGTACTCCTCCGCGTCATAGGTGCCGAATACACCTGGAAGGGCGCTCAGATGTCTCCTCATCTTGGTCGCCGTCTGTGCGCGCATCCGATATGCGTGACTTGATCGCTCGCTGCGGCTCCTTCGACGAACCGCGCCCCGATGTGACCAAAGATCTCCTCTGCACGATGCAGTACGCCTCAATACGGCGGGAGACGGCACGCCGCAGGGAAGCAGGTTGACCAGCGCCAGGTGCGTGCACGACCCTCTCTACTCGCCGCGTCATCTCATCTATTCTGCAGCTGCCGGGTCCTCGAAAGCAAGAACCAATCTAGTCGTCAGTGGAGAGGCCGGCATAAACCTCCTGAGGCCAACGTCCTTCGCCTTCAGCGGAACAAAATTCCTCTTCCTTCTTCCGCCGCAGGCTCACGATCGCGTTTCCCTCATAAGAGACATACCCCTCGACCTACGACGCCATTCTTTCCCTCCGCTACCCGCGTATATGCTTTGAACAGACCGTGCCCCACAAGAAACGCGAAGCCCAACCGTATGCTCAGCGCAAGATGCGCGCCATCCTCGACACGGCCGAATACCTCGACCTTAAGCTCCTCTCAAAGAACACTACGACGATGCAGCTCTTCACACGGCTATCATTCGTCTATCGAGCCCATTCGCGCTTAACTCGACCCTCATGCATGGCGTATCTTGATCGACGCAAGCCCGCTGCTCGATAACTTGCCTGTTCTTGAGTCGCTCGCCTTCAACCTTCCCGCCGAGGCGCATCACTTAGCACGTATCGTCAGCACGGGTCCTGAGGCGATAACATTCCGTTGCCGTCTGCAAGGTCGCCACCTCGAAAGTTTACAAAGTCCACTTTACAAGTCGTTTTTTAAAGACAAGTGACCTCTCACCGCCTTGCAGTCGAACGTACGTCTACCTCGTGATCTCTTCTTGTACCTTCGCGCGTTGTCGCACTGGAGGCGCGCGTAGCGTAAGTCATAGGCTCGCATTGAGCGCGAGCTCAATCCACGTACTCAGTCTCCGTACCAAACTTTGCTCGCTGCCTTGGCTCGTAGCATCCTGTGCATATACTAAACTTAGTAGTATCCTGTTCCCTTTGCAATGAACATTTTTTTGTTCTTTCAAGTCCCTTCCCCGAAGGCACCATAAAGTGTGAGGGTAGCGAAAAACGTGGATCGGTCTCGAAAGCTTGTCGCGGGCCTGCTGCCGCATGTGCGGTATGAACCGTGACTGTCAGTGTCACCGTCGCACCGTTGGTCATAGCATCGACGGTCTCCCTGCATCTGCCCCGACGTTCAAAATCACCACCGCCCACAGTGAAGCCCATTATCACTGATCTCCAGACGTGGCTCGTTGGATGGATGAATCGAAGACGACTCGACTCTCACTGGCAGTCGGGCGTTGCGGAAGGCGAAATCTCTGGATGAAAGAGCTCAAGTATTGGCTCGGCACGACTCGAGATTTGCGACAGGATGGCTCTGAACTCGTACGACGTAGGAGTTGAGATGCACGATGGAAAAAGGTATCGCATCTCTGGAAGAGATCGAACAGCGAACGAGGCAGCGCCTTTCCGGAACATTATAGCATTCATTTGCTTCGACAGATCAGATATTCCCCTCCTCGCGATAACAAAGTCCGGTGAGCGACGATAGGTACATGGTAGCAAACGAGACATGGAAGAGATAAGAGCAACAGACAGATGGTGAGGAGACGACTTACATGGACAGAAGCGCAGCAATACATAGGTGAGGCTATAGCGGTGGATATAAGAGACGTAGCGATACGGAGCGGACAAGGCGGGCCAGTATATATACATATAAATATAGATGGGATGGGTATGGTGGATGTAGTGGTGCAGAGGTCCTTAAGACCGTGGCGAAGACGTGAGCGTACAACAAACAGTAAGTACATGATGTGCGCGGTCGTCATATGCTATAGTATGCTGGCTGGAATAACGGAGAAAAAGGCTCTGAGAGAGGAAGATAAAAAAAGAGAAGAAGAAAGGAACGAAAGCGTGTGGTCCGTTGCACAATGCGTTTGCACACTTCCGAGCGCCTAGTACCTGGCACACTTGTTGGTATCAAGGATGATCTCCACGATATGGTCGACTACCGCCCGGAGATTGACACAGTAGCCCTTCGGCCTGCGGCACCGGTGCGCCCATTGGCAATATATACCGTCGCACAAGTTGGGCTCCATCATGTGCATGTGCTGCAGGACGTGGCTCTTCAAGGTGTCTCGGGAGCTTTGCTTGTTGTAGAGGTGCGTGCAGGGCCCAATTGGTGCGCCGTTGACGAAATGCGTCCATTCACATCGCACGGTGTTGGGATCCTCGGAGTCGATGTCGTCGTGACTGCGCTTGGAGCCCGCGCGCATGTTCCCGGAGGAGGCGCTGAGGGTGGTCGACGACGAAGAGGCGGCGGCATGGCGCACGTTGTTGGTCGACGTCGCAGACGACGCGCCTATGCCGGACGACCTAACGAAAGGCGGCGCCACCGGCACCCCTTCCGAGAGCGTGACAGACCTCAGGACGTCCGCCCTCGCACCTTCAAGGATCGGCAGCTTCTTGACATCGGGCCGGAGGTACGCCTGCATCTCCTCCGAGGTAAGCTCTCCCTTCAGGAGAGCCTGCCACAGCATAGCCGGCGTGCAGGCGCCACGGCTAGCGGGGGCCGGAGGAACCAAAGGGCGGGAGCTAGGAGTGCTCGTCAGCCCCATGAGTTTATGGTTGGAAGAACGTTCCACATACCTGATTGTTGCGTCCATTGAGGCGCTGGTGAGGGCGGATTGAGGAGCGTAGGCAGCTGCAGAGGGAGCAGCGGCGGGAGACAGCGCGGCGGGGACCACATGCGCGGGAGGGAGCGCGTTGGGGACGCGAGAAGCCATCGGAGCAGCAGTCATGCCAGTACCGTTCGCAGGCGCAGGCGCACTGGGGGTCACCACCTGGGATTGAGTGACGCCTTGCGCGGGCGCGGGCTCCCGAGCACGGACAGTGGGAGCAGCTTGTTCATGCACAGAGACATTGACGACAGTCTGGCCACGGGCGACAGTCGGGCTACGGGCGGCAGTCGGGCCACGAGCGGAGTGCTGGGAAACAGGCACAGGCGCGCTCGCCGCGATGGCCGCCGCTGCATCGACTGCACTGTCGATCACCGCCCGCCCCTTCGTCCCGCGCGCCTTCCTCGCTCTCTTGGCTTGGCGGCGCTGCGCGGTCACCTCGGCGTACTCGGGCGAGTCGTCGTGCGCGGCGGAGTGAGAGGCGCGCGCGGCGGAGTGAGAGGCGGGCGAGGCAGAATGAAAGGCAGACGCGATAGAATGAAAGGCGGGCGTGGCGAAGTGAGAGGCAGACGCGGCAGCTGGAGCATGGGGCGCAGTCGCACGAGGCGCCGTCTGCTCGATGGCATCGTCGCCCGAAGCCCTCGCCCTCCCCTTGGACTTCTTCGCCTTGCGGCGGGGCTTGGTCTGGGTGTTCTCGGTGACGGTCGCGGTCGATGTTGCGCGCGGCGAGATGGGCTGTGCGCCTCCCGTGCCATCTCCATCGCGCGCACCTCTATAGTACTCGACGTCACTCGCAGCATCATGGTGGACAGCCGTATCCTGGTGTGTGGCTGCGTACTCGACGCGAGTGGGCTGATAGCAAGGTGCAGGGTAGGGCTGATCACAGGCCGTGGGGTAGGGCTGATCGCAAGGCGCAGGGTAAGACGGATCGCCATTCGCAAGGTAAGACGAATCGCAAGCCGCAGGGTAGGGCTGGTCGCAAGGAGCAAGGGAGTGCTGATCGACATTCGCAGGGTAGGACGGTTCGCAAGGCGCATGGTAGTGCTGATCGCCAACCGCAGGGTAGGGCACATCCAAAGGCGCAGAGTTCGCGGCGTCTGGAAAGCAGCCATAGAACCGGGCGAGGGATGCTAGCGCGGAGGCGGGGGATTGGGCTCGCGCGGGCACGTCGATGGACGGGGAGGGAGGCAGGATCGACGGGTACGGAGGCAAGATCGACGGCGAGGGAGGCAAGATCGACGGCAAGGGATGCAAGATCGACGGCGAGGGAAGCAAGATCGGCGGCGAGGGAGGCAAGATCGACGGGGAGGGGAGTACGAACGACGGCGCTGGCGCGTCGATACGCGGGAAGGGCGGCAAGATCGACGGCGAGGGATGCACGAACGCAAGCGAGGGCTCCGGGAGTAAGAGCCCGGGTGAGATAGGGTAGAACTGGGAGACGATTTCGGCGAAAGAGCGCCCCTCATTCGCCTGATCCTCCTCATCTGCGCTCTGCTGCTGCACATGCCCCTTCTCCTCCTGTCCCTCCCCGGCCGCACGCCCTTGCTCCTCGTCCGCGCTCTGCTGCTGCACATCCCCCTTCTGCTGCTGTCCCTCCTCGCCCGCGCGCGCGGCCTCGGGGGCGCAGGGCAGCGATCGCGCCTCAGCAGGGGAGCCGGGCACCGTCGCCGTCTGCTCCGGTGCGTCGTAGGGCTCGCCGTCGCTCACGGAGCCCGTGCGGTCGCTGGGCGCATACGGGTGGCCACTCGAGAAATTCTCAAGGCTGTCGCCGAAGAGGTTCCTGCTGTCGCCGAAGAGGTTCCTGCTATCATCAAAGACGTTGGCGCTATCGTTGAAGACGTTGGTGCTGTCCCCGAAAACGCTGGTGCTGTCACCGAAGACGTTGACGCTGTCGTTGAAAACACTCCTGCTGTCCCCAAAAACGCTCCTGCCACTGCCACTGCGGACGCGTCAGCACGGACGAGGAGACGAAAATTTCAAGCACGCACCTGCGGCTGAGCACGCCCCGTCGAGAAGGGGAGAGCACAGCCCGCCGGGATGGGGAGAGTACGCTCCGTCGAGATGGGGAGAGTACAGCCCGCCGAGATGGGGAGAGTACGCCCCGCCGAGATGGGGAGAGTACGTCCCGCCGGGATGGGGAGTGTACGCCCCGCCGCGACGGGGAGAGTACGCCCCGTCGAGCCGGGGAGGACTGGAGCGGAAAGTCGGTGTCGAGGATGCTGGTGAGCGTACTCTCGTATGGATTGGAAGCGTCGTATGGATCGGGAGCGTCGTACGACCTGGATACCTGGTCAGCAAGAAGGCGCGTCATCGAGGCAGGCAGGCGAGGCAGGCAGGTGAGGCAGGCAGTCGAAGCAGGCACATACAGGGTTTCCAAGAACGACATTGGCTTGACGTTCCTGCGGCTCGGGCTCAATTCTGGCCATGGGGGGTTTGAGACGAAGGCCGCCCAGTCCATGATGGGCGAGGGAGAGAAGAGGTGAGGTAGAATAAGAGGCAGACGGGAGACTGGAGAAGGAAGGGATGCTGAAGAAGGACGAAAGGGCGACGCGTCGAAAAAAAAAATGAAGTCGCGCGTGCGCGGGCCGACAACCCAGCGTCCGATATATGCCATACGGAGCTATTCCCCTATGTGACGGGGACTTTCCCGTTTAGACTAGGGGACTTTCCCGTTTAGAGCGAGGCGCGTAGTAAGACATGCGATGCGATTGGCTGAAGAGTTCGCGTACGCAGCTGATTGGGAGGGCCGACGGGGGATGCCGGTATTGCCATCGATAAGACTTGCGTTGTTCGCTGAGTTGGGAAGTGGGTGATGGCGGTTTCGGGGGAGGTGATGGACATGTTCTTGAGCTTGTACCATCGTATGCAGGACCATATATTAGTAAGCCGTCGCCAGCCTGAGACTACGCCGTGTTTTCCAGACAGGTCCTACCAGCTGTAGAATTCAGTCTGCTCCGGCCAGATGCGGGCGAACCTCGTAGTCCACAGCAGTAGAGCCCTCATATGCATCGAGGTGAGAAGCGGCCTGTCGTCGTGTAGCGTCGTCCTGAGCCCCAGTATCCCTCTAGCATAGGCATTCTGTGACTTCGCGCTGTTATTCCGGGTTCTGACACGGCAGGTACCAGATTCGAGGACATATACACGTTGAATACGTCGATAGCTGCTCGCCCAGGACCACATGTGAGCCACCCGCCGCCATCTGGAGCCCATAACATGCGTTCCAACGAGCACCCTCGCGGCCGGGCCGAATGTGATGTGATGATGTGATGGAGATGTGACGGCCGAAAAACTGCTGGAAGAACGTGGGCGTCGACGACGACGATGATGCCTCCGTCCAGGTCGCGGTGAGCAGCCGTCCTGCGCCATGTAGTACCTCCCTGAGATTAGCGTTATCCAAGCTAGCGCGCGCGGTTGCTACCTCGAGTTGGGGGCGGAGTCCTTCTTGCCGTAGCTTACATCGCCGTGAGCTCTCCCGGGCGAGATGCCTTGTCCTTCCGAGGCCGGTTTGCTGTCGTAGTAGCCAGAGCGGCCGTAGCTCGAGAGACCAGCGGAGAGCGTAGGCGTCTTGGAGTCCGAATCCGGGAAGACAAGGCGAGTATTTGTTCGCTTTATTTGTCCGACCATTTACCAGCCATTTACCACTTGCCACGTCACGATATACATCGGTCCTCCTCTTTCTTTCTCCTATCGACCCGTCCTCAAGCTGCCAACTCCCAGCGGCCCCGTCGTCGCTCGCAAGGAAGACGAGGACGCCGACTGCAGCGCCTTTCCCGCCGATCACGCAAGTCCCGCAGCGCGCCGCGTACATGCAGGATGCTCATGGTGGTCTTTCGGTCCCCAGGGTGCGTGCTACTTTCGTCTTACCTCCGGCGTAGCTAACGGATGCCCCAGGCTCGTTCTCCGCATCGTCGTCATGGCCTCTGTATCAACTCACACCCGCCTATCCGAATGCTTCCCGACTCTGACGCTTGAGATCAACTGTACCAACGCCCTGGGAAGCCCCACCAACGCCTTCGAGAAGCCCCACTGACGCCTTCGAGACGCTCACCGCTGTCCCCACATCTATTGCCTCGACGTCGGGAGCACAAGCAGCCGGCTCCAAGTGCGTGCGGCTCTTATCGCGCTGCCGCCTCGCGAGCTCACCCTGCGCGCAGAACATGTCAATTACCCGCCTCAGTGCTAGGAAGGACCATGCCGCACCACGACCGCGCAGAGCTTCGAACGCACCTTCGACGCGCATCCAATCTCCCATGACCCAACTCGGAACACGGTCAGAACACGCTACACTCGTTCTCCGCCCGCCAACACGATCTCGTTCAAGTACAGGACCACTCCATCACTGAACAACCCCAAACGCCGACCGCTCACCTACGGCAACCTTCAACCCGGGACGTAAGGACAAGGACGGCCGACGCTGTGGTGCATCCCGAAGACGCCAAGTCCTACATCCCAGAAGGCGCTCTGCGTGCGCCCCTGAAGACGCCAGTTCTGCAATCCCGAAGACGCCAGTTCTGCATTCCCGAAGCGCCATTCCTGCAATGAAGACAACGGACACGCAAGCAAGACCAGGCGCACCCACTCCTGAAGGTCGTTACCCGCCTCGACCTTGGCAACGACTATGCGCTTCAACCTGCCATTCCGCTGACCGCAAACCTATCTTTCCGCTGTCCACAAACCGACCATTCCGCTGTCCACAACAAACCTATCATTCCGCTGACCGCAAACCGACCATTCCGCTGACCGCAAACCGACCATTCCGCTGACCGCAAACCTATCATTCCGCTGTCCACGATAGCGCCCACGCATACGCTGCATGCCTCCGACGTCTCGGTCCTCTTAGGCGTAGCGAACGGCGTCTCTTGGGCGTAGCGCACGACGTCTCTTGGGCGTAGCGCACGATGTCTCTTAGGCGTAGCGCACGAGATCTCTTAGGCGTAGCGCACGAGATCTCTTAGGCGTAGCGCACGATGTCCCTTGAGCGCAGCGCACAACGTCACGTTGAAAAACACGCGACGTCAAGTTCAAGAACACGCGATCTGGTCTCGCCTCCCGCTCGCGCTCTGCGATGTCGTACTAGTCAAACCTCCGAGTCGAAGCCCAGCCCGTCGCAGGATAAGCGCGACAATGGATCTCGACCATGCGCGATTCCGCGTCGCTGACCGTCACCTTGTCGGTAACGTGAGCACTACTATGGTTGTAGGCGCTACGCGTCCCCGATTCTGTCGGCTAGTCGTCAAGTTTCCGCGCAAACTGCGTCGATGAGTCGCCTCCGCGCAAACTGCATCGATGGGTCGCCTCCGCGCAAACTGCGTCGATGAGTCGTCATGTTGACGCGCAAGCTGCGTCGACGAGTCGCCTCCGCGCAGACTGCATCGATGAGTCGTCATGTTGACGCGCAAGCTGTCTTCGATTCCGAAGGCGTCGGTTGACCTTCCCGCTCGCTTGGCTGGACGAATGCCCGATACCCTGACCGGCCGGCCATCCCTCGCTCGCGTAGGTCGGAGTCGTATGTGGTGCTGCAGACGTATGTGATGCTGCAGACCGCACATGGAAGCACGCGATACCTCGTGAGACAGTCACAGGCCCAGTCGTTGGTCACGTAGGCTCAGTCGTTGGTCACGTAGGCCCAGTCGTTGGTCACGTAGGCCGTCTTTCACTATGTACTCGTATACACGAATGATATGCCCTGCTTCTATGTCCTCTACCGCCCATGAACCCGACGCGCTGACTATGTAAGTTTCGCTATCTCCTCCAGCTTACTAATACGATGGTTTGGAGCGCCCGGATGTTGGTCAGTACCGTCACAGATATGATTTCTGCCTGCGCGCTCGGTCTACCGCTGACTGTGTACATCAGATAGGGCATTTCGGATACTGCTGGGGCCTGCAGGAAGGCGACGTCGCCACTGAATCGCGCGTGAGTTAGTGGGGTTCATCATCCTGCATTGTACATGTGTTCTAACAGATCATACTTCAGTTCGCCTCGACATGCTGGAGAAGCTCGCTGTCGCCGGTTGGACCATTATACCGACACCAAAGACGGAATCGCTGCGACCGATACTGCAGCTTGCCAAATGCCACAACGCGAAAGCCGTCTTGGACACCCGCAAGCATCATCCCGCGGTCAGTTCAGCTACGTTAACGTTCACTCTCCCTGGGCTCACATTCCCGTAAGAATCTCCTTCGAAGGAATACGAATACCACGTGGTTCCCGTCTGTATGCTGTTGAAGAAGAGTCCCCCTATGCTATACGTGCACGGCGGCCCGCGGGTCAAGATCCTCCGTGCGCCAGTCGAGACGTTTCGTGTACCGTACGAAACCTCCCTCACGTCCAGTCTTCCGCGCGTCCATTCTTCGTCGTCCGGGTCGCTTGCAAGCATCTAGAAATCCAAGCGCCCCTCGTCATGTCACTGAAGCTCAGGAATCCTGTCGGCGACGTCCTCGATGGTTGGTACGGTGAGCCTCCCGAGGCCTTTCTTATCGGCCCGGCCGTCTGGGCTCAGCATCGCCACCCTCTCAATGATAATGGCCAGAACGCCGCTGTTTTCTCCCCAAGCTCTCGCGACCCGCGTGAGCGCCAACAGACTCGCCCGACAGGTCTTCGACTCAAGTTGGGCGCGGGATGGTGTACCTCCTCCTCACCCACCGATTGCCTACGTCGACGCGTACGACGTTGGAGACCATCATGCGGTGGGGTACTTAGGTTCAACCTGAAGTAGGTACAAGTGCTGCAGTCGCGCATCTATACAAAAGCTAGTGGACCGTATTTGCATCGATATAAATCGACACATTTTGCATGCGAATTCCATTGTTCTCTATAGGCAGTCGGTATAAAATTTGCCAATATATCCTGGTGCAAATACGGTCTATTTTCTCCACTTCGACTTACAAAGGCGAGATCATCACGAAGAGAAAGACTAGATGATATGTCGAAGTAAGATATTCAGCGTAACATTCTGGGATGTCTGGTGGTACGAGCGGGGAGTGGCGAAACGAAGTGGAATATCGCGCGATGCGTCGAAGTGGCTGAAGTATGGCGAGGTATCAAAGTGGGAAGTCCGGCCGCGGGTGCTCGTCTGCAAGTGGGGTCTCGCGGCCTATCGAGAGCGAGTCAGAGAGAGTTACAGTGCTCCTGTTGAGCCTTCGATCTGCTCAAGTCGGGGAGAAGAAACTATTGATACTCGTCTAAAACGCGGAGAGGGCGAGCGAAACACTGTCCATGGATATGCTGCTCGCGGGGTCTCCCGTCGATGGCAGGACGTGCCGAGGGCTTGAAGTCCCAAAATGAGGAAAGTATCACTGGTTCGTCTCCCCTCCGATTTCCATCAAGTCATATACATTAATGCTAGACCGAGCGTATCTACCACTATCAAACGAGTACCGTTGCACGTTCCCTGCGAAGGGAAGCTGAAGCAACGAAGTAAGTACGTAGATAGTAGGTATCCAGTCTGCGAGTAGAGCTACAGAGTCCAGTCCAGTCCAGTATAGCCCCCGCCCGCTCGGAGATCGCTATAGTCCTAGGCATACAGCGTACGGCTACAGTAGAGTGCCCCGTGAGGACACGAGAGTACCCCAACAGTACAGCAGAGTACCCAAAGAGCACAGTAAAGTGAACGTACACTATGATGCAGGCAGCGCTCAACGGCGGACGGGGGGAGGAGAAAGTTGGGCATAGTGTGGTTAGAGTCCCGTGTGGATAACGGTGAGTCCGAGAGGAGAGAGTGGTGCGCGATGAGCGCAGTGGGTAGCAAGGGGTGGAGAGCGGTGCGCGAGCATTAGTGGTGGCGAGCATGCTTGGGGGCCGGCGCGCCATCATAATCTTTGGGGAAGTGCTTTTCGAGTATGTGGTGCCCGAGGCCAAGCTGGTTGCATTGGTATGTTTGCGTCAATAGACAACCATTCCAACAACACCGCTTACGCTCCAGCCTCGAGAAGCCGAGGTGGTCCAGCACTCTCTTCATAAGCTCTGCCTCGGAGCAATCGAGGACGAACGAGTGCCCGCAGTACTCCGGATGGCCGGCACCGTGGTCGTACTGGCAGTCGACGCTCTGCGAGGCCGAGAATTGGCCTTTGCGCTTCATGCCCGTGACCACCCGGTACGGCTCGTCCGACGCGGCACCGGCCAATGGGTTCACGGGTGCCGACAGCCTTTGCAGTTGTGCGATAGGCGCGGCGTACTTGCTGTTGTTGCGCAGTACCTTCATCACGCTCTCGGGCAGGTCGATCGTGGGTGCGCTCCTGGCAGCGCTGGAGATCGCCTGGGAGCCCAAGTGAGAATGCCCGCTCGCGTACGCGTTAGTCCTAAAGAAGGCATGAGTATGATGATCATGAAGTTCGAGGATGGGACATACCTGGGCTGAGATTCGGCAGCGCTACTGGAGGTAGAGGCGAGCGCCCTCTGCGGGAGCGGAGAGATTGCGCGCGCCATCCCGTTGCCGTCCACATAAGTCCCGGCACGGCTCGACAAAGCGCCAGAGGCAGCTCGCATCGGAGGGTAAGCCTGACCAGACGCTTGAGTCGATGGCGCTCCCACGTTGTAGTAGGGCGCCGGAGCAGGCGGCTCGATGCTCGTCGGGTGGCTAGGCGGTACCCATGGACCGTACTGAGTGGACGACACCTGCTGAGCGTGCAGCCCGATCGCCGGCGCGGGGGCGTTGGTCGGGTACTGCATCGGCGGCGCGATCATCGTAGGCAGGGGCGCGGGCATCGTCGTCGGGAGCATGGGCTGCCCGTTGAACATAGCGTGCGGTTGCGCGGCGAGTACGACGTTGTGGTACCATGGGGCTGGGACGAAGAGCTGGTGGTGCGTGGGAGCAGTCGGCGGCCAGAAGGCAGCTTCGATGTCGTGCATGTCCTGCACCCGCGCAGGAGTGAGTCGCACATCGCCCGGCGCGTGCGCACGGATGCGCGAAGCAGCGTCGCCCGACTGAGGGACCTGGGCAATGAGGTGACCGTGCGCAGGAGCGGGCGGCGTGTAGTGAGCAAGCGGTTGAGCCAGCGTGTTCTGCATGAGCGCGGCGGGGAGCTGCGGCGCGGGCTCAACGTGGTCGGTGGGGGGCAGACATACTGCTCTGCGTCGCAGAGGCCGACTGGAGGTTCTTGGCGACATCGACAGAGGCGCAGAGGTTGCTCCCCTTGTTGTCGTTGGTCGCGGTCGTGTGCTCGTCGACATCGGCCTGCGCCTCGGTCGCGTGTCCCTTGCCCTGGCGCAACGCCTTCTGAGGGGAGGCAGCCACACGATCGAGAGCACCCGCGGGCGCAAGAGCTGGCGCAGTCATCGACGCCGACGGCGGCGGGGTGCGAGTAGGGGAGGGGGTGAGGTTGGCGGCGTCCTTGGTGATCGCGTTCGTGTTCCCGAAAGCGCTGGCGCTCGTAGCCTCAGTCGCGTCCGCGCCAAGGGCATCCTCGATGTCCGCATCTATAAGCGACTGCATCGCCCGCCGCACCTTCGCCGCGCGCCTCGCGGCCCGGGAGGTGGCCTTCAGGGCATAGGGCGCCGCTCCATCGGCGGCGATCGCGCGAGCGGTGGACGTCGAGGCGCGGGCAGAGGCGGAGGGCGCTTGGGAGGATGCAGCTGGTGCCTTCGTAGAGGCCTTGGTCGACCGCTGGCGCTGGGTAGTACCGGCCGATCGCGCGGTCTTCGGGTTCGACTGCGTGGTCTTCGGGTTCGACTGCGCAGTGGCAGCCGCGTCATCCTTCGCGTCCTCCTCCGCCTGCGCCGTCCTGCCCTTCTTCTGCGCGCCCTTGCGATTGTTCTTGTTCTTCGGCGGAGCCGGCGCGGTCTCGGGCATGGTGGGAGCGGCGGACGCGGTCACGGGGGCGGCAGGCGCGACTGCGGGCGGGGCGGTGACGACATGTACGGGAGGCGCGACTATAGGAGAGGCGGCGGCGGCGGACGCAGTGGGAGTCGCAGGCGCAGGTGCAGCAGATGCATCGGTGGCAGCCGATGCACCCGAATCCTCGCCCCAGGTCTCCATGTTCATGGGACTCACGAAAATTTTATCCAACGACGCGTCCCGCTTCAGGCCCCTCATTTTCCCCATAGCGAACTCGATGCTCGCGCTGGGAGCGAGGGTGTCAGAAAGGTGGGCAGGAGGTAGGAGAATCGACGCACGTTCGAGTTAGAGGGGCACGACCCTTCAGTGGGCTCCCCAGCGCCCAAGTATCCTCCATCTCGGTCGATTTGAGCTCCGTGTCGGGGTCGAGAGGCCTGTGAGGAGGATAATCAGTAAGAGACGGTCGTGCAGTCGGTCGGTAGACGCACGCCGTGCTCGGGAGCTTGACGCGCGGCGAGCTGTCACCAAAGTCGAGGTCGTATGCATCATCGTGCCCATTGTCGAATAGGTCGGCAAACCCCAGGTCGCTCGGGGCCCAGATATCGCAGACCGTGTCGTCCATAGTCGTCATGTCGAGGTGCGAAGGTGGGAGAGTGAAAGAGGGAGTGATGGGAAGTCGTGACGAGGCGTGAAGTCGGATTTCCTGTTTTCCACCTGCGCGGGATCTGCCCGTATTAGCCAAATGCGTATAACTGTTTACAAAGACGCACGCGAGGACCAAACAAGCCGCCGCGCGGCTGACGAGGCCACCCAGCGGCCCATGCCGTCGTGGCCCGGTGACCCGGGAGACAGGCGGCCGGCCATGGGTCCGTGCGCCATAGCCATTGTGCGCAATAATGGAGCTTCTCATTGTCCGTCCGTTTTGGCCAGTCGGCTGATGGCGCCCGTCCGCCGGGTTTATGGAATGCCCGATTTGTGGTGGCCTGAATGAGCAGTCCTCGTTGTCTCCGTCGTCCACATAGTCTGCGTCGTATGAAGGGGCCTCGACACCCCAGGTGCGCAAGACCTCGTCTGAATCCGCCAGTCCACGCCAAAATATCCGGGGCCAATCTTCCAGGGTCGCGCAGTTCGGTATATCCGCTGAGTCAAGCCAGCCCGCCGGGTTACGAGATCCGCCAGGTTGGGCGCCATCTCCTTCGCTCCTGTCCCCACCTCTGTCGTCACATACAGGCCCATCGGTCCTCCTTGCCCTCTGCTTCCTCCTAGCCCGCTTCCTCTGTACCAACAAGCGACGAGAATGGCGGGCCAGCTCGCTCGAGCCGAACCGGCAGTCCGGCCCGGCATCCGAATGGCATGGGCCGTCGTCTTTATCGCTCGCCGACGCAAAGAAAGCTAGCCAAGACATCGCAGCAAGAAGAGAAAGGCATCTCATCCTTTCTGAGACGATGGGCGAGCGCGTCGGGACCAGTCCGAGGGAGGCAACGTGCTTTTCCAGCGGCGCCGACAGTCGAACCGTGACTGCTGGCGGCGTTATGTCACGGGGAGTCAGCAATGCCGAGATGCCGACCAACAGCCATCAAGCCACCCGCAGTGCAGAGCGAAGTCGCTTGACGCAATGCTCCTTTGCTCCTGCCATCATGTCCAGCAGCATACAACGCCACAGGTGAGTCGTAGAGTCGCCAGAGAAACTTTTAGCAGATTTTCTGTCGCGCCAGGGAGCCCAACGTCCAGCCGTGACCACGAGCGAGCCACGTGCACGGCGTGGGACTGGCCGATTGGGGAATTTTGCTGCGGACGCGTCGATGTCGACGACAACGGCGCTGTCGTCCACGTCGCCGCAAGCGGTGTCCTGCGCCGTCTAGTGTCTCCCTGTGCTTGAGTTCGCTCCAGCAAAAATTCCTGCCCGTCATCTCTTGCGCTAGTCAGGCGTCTGCTGTTCTGGTCCTTCCGGCCGTGTCGTTGTGGCATCGGAGGGAGCCCTTGTCGCTGGCCGTAGGGCCTTGCCTTCCTCAGCAAGCCTGTCGTCGATGAATCAAGAAAAAGCAAAGCGCGAGGGTGCAGCGGAGAGCGTAGGCGAGTCGGGACATCCAGGAGTAAGGGCAAGGCGAGCGGCGAATCCTATTGTTCGGCTCGGGCGTGCCTCCCCAATTTTCACATCATCACTTGATCTCCATACAGGCGACAAAGCGTCTTCTCTCTCGCTCCCATCGCCGCCTTCGTCGACAGCGACTCCAGCCCGTCGGAAAAAGCGAATCTCTCGAATTTGGCACCCTCGTGCTCCCGTCGTGAGGCTCGCGCGCGCACCTCACCCGGTCGCTGGGGCGCGCTAATGGATCGCCGAAGGTGCGCGCTCTATTCGCCGTCCTTTATCGTCTCTAACAGTCGCGGAAGGACGCCCCGTCTCGTCCTCCTCGCCCCACCCGACACGCCCGAGCACGCCCTCCATCAGTGCCCGACCGTCGATATCTCGACCCGCGCTCAGGACCTTTTCAGCCATCCGGCTCACCGACCGCGCCTCCCAGCGCCCCTCAGCGTCGCGAAGGACACGCCGACGAGAAGTACGAGCAGCAGGTATCAGGTGCGTCCATGATCGTCTTGACAGGCTTCGTTATCTTACTCGCCTTGCAGAGCTTTGTTTCTACGCCCAAGACCGGCTTGCCAGAGCTATCGTTCATTGAAGCGTGGATTCCGTACTCCCCGACCCGAGACCAACGACGCTCGCCACCAGGAAGGACGCCGCACTTCCCGATCGCAAGTCTCGCAACGGCGAACACGTCGAACTTCATCCACCATACTCGGCCCAAACTTGCAGCCCACATACTTCCGCTGCAACCATCCTCGACCCACCATACTTTCCGCACCGACGTACTGCCTGACCCAACGTCCTTGCGACTGCATAGCTACCCTGCGATCGCCGGACAAGAAGTACCACCTTCAAGACTTCCCAGGCATCAAGCGCATATACTCATCACCGTCCGACGGATGCATCTACCCTCCTGCAGGCCCCACTTCTCGTTCTCGACGCAAGGACGCCCCGGGATCCCTCCGCAAGACCGACTCTGATCGGCGCGTCGCAAGTACAAGCACAACGCATCCCCACAGGTTGATACTGGCCCGACCTACCCTTCCTACCTCGCGCGACCGACCCCAGGCGCCCATCAAGCTCCTGAACATGTCCTTCAACCTTCCGAGCAAGACCATCGGCTCGCACGGCGCAAAGCTGGACATAGACTGGCTCTGTTGTCCCGATATTGCCCACCCTCGGCTATGCTCGTTTCCGAGATCAGACAAAAAACATATCCCGGCGCAGCACGAGCGCGGCAATGACACGACTTCGACGCGAAGCTTCCACTTCTTCAGCCATCTGAAGCGCTCAGCAAGTCTCGACATGCACCGTCACCGGGCCATTGGTCCGACTACGCGGGCCGGAAGACGAGCATGCCAGGTTCTCAGTCTGTGCGCTTCGCTCGGCTTCCCTAGTCTATGGATACGCTGACAAGATGCTCGCTCCTACTTAGTTGCCCGGTCATGTCCTTTACCTATGTATTATCTACGTAGATACTCCTTTAGCTAATAATGCATTCATCGTTAAAGTGAACCTTGTGAAGTGTTCCATCTTCTGACTGCGGCTTTGGACTTGCGGCGTTCGAGCTTCGCAGAGGGTTTATGTGTCTAAGTTCAAGTGGCAGTCATGGGGGTTGTGACGGCTGCTCCGTCACGTTCATACTTTTGTGTTGAACTGCGTTATCTCATAAGTTCGTTCGCATGATTGCTTCAGTTGGGTCAGAGTCCGCAGATTAGAGTCAGTGAGTACATTGCGCTGAACTTGAGGGTTATGTCCCTTGTCAGTGATGTTTGAGCGCAGGTTCGAGGGATGCGCACCATCTTCACTGCTAACAGCACCGTAGTTTAGCCAAGTAGTACACAGGAGGGATCATATCATGACTTATTGATCGGGTTGTTTGTCCTTCACTTTCCAAAATTATATACTTGAGCTCTATATGCGAGATAAGTATCCTACAGAAGTCCGCTCTCCCGCCAGTACTTGACCCAACCATCCACGTCCTGCTGGTCCAAGGACTTCACTTGTCGCAGCGTCTCGCTGACGGCCTGTATTTTTTCGGTCGCAAACTCGCCATGCCCATAACCAGAATCCATTCCGCGGAAGAACTCGAGAAGTTTGACGCCGGGCTGTTGTGATCAGTGAGCAACGACACGTCGAGGATCATCCTCGCAGTACTCACCACCTGCTGGACATCCACGTCAGGTCGCGTCGATGCCGCTTCCAGCTTAGACAGCCACTCCGCGAAGGGTACGATGGGCATGTCGCGCTGGACAAACGACTTGAGCGAGTGCTGGATGTGCTTGATCATCTGGGACCATGCGACCGGACGCGGGTGGACGGCGTTGTGAGATGGGGAAAGAGGCGTTTTCGAGAACGCCGCGTCGAGCAAAGTACCCGCTACCGCGTCCATGGAGAGCCACGGGACGTCCTGCGCAGCACACTTGAGTATACCTCCTCGTCGAGCACGAGAAACAGATCGCGCACCTGCTCGCTCCCCGGCAGCGCGCCGAGCGCCACACTCGTCTTCACCAGGATGGGGAACCAGTCCGTCGTCGCCCACGCGCCCCTCGGCGGGCCGCCGCTGATCTGCCCCACCCTCACCGAGCTGAACGAGAGGCCGCTCGCCGCCAGCACGCGCTCCGCGACGTACTTGCCCTGGCCATACCCGCCGCCGTGCACGGACACGCTAGGGTCCTCGATAAGCTCCTCGGGCACCGGGCCCTGTCGGAGCGGATCCCATGAACGGGCGGAGGCGACGGAGCAGGTGAAGAGGAGGCGGAGGGCGTCGCGGTGCGCGGTGGCGCGGGCGAAGTCGACGAGGGCGCGCGTGCCGCGGATGCTGGACTCGAAGGCGGTGACGCCGAGGTTGAAGTCGAGGCGCCAGGCGACGTGGATGATGAGGTTGACGGTCTTCAGCATCTGCGGGGGGCGTTAGATCCACCGACGCCGAGTTCGCGTGCCCAGATGCCCTACCTCGGTGATGATCTCATCGCTTTGGCCGAGCATCTCCGCGCTCAGGTCGCCCTCGAGAGCGACGAGCTTCGTCGAGTCCAGGAGCGACAAGTCGAAGCCCTTGTCCGCGAAGCGCGCATGCTGCCGCTCTCTCACTGGGGTCTTCCCCGCGCGCTCGAGCGTGTATATCCGGCTCACTCGGTCGTCCTTCAAGAGCATAGCCAGGACTTCTGCGCCCAGATTACCCGTCGTTCCCGTTAGAAGCACGGTGGCCGGAAGTTCCAGCGGGGCCGGCGTCGCGGATGGCACGTACCTCGGCAATGTCGAGGCGTCCACGTAGCCAGGAAGGCCTTCGCTATACTTGACCGCGAGCGCAACGATAGCCTCCTTGGCTGCCGTCTCGGACGATTGGGGAGCAACATCCCCGCCGCGCACGAGCTGGGAGACAAAGTCGGCTAGCTTGGTGATCGAAGGGTGCTGGTAGACGATGTTCTGCGTGACCTGAGGCGACGCGGGGGCCGCGAAGGTATCGGCTTTGAGCGCGCCGAGGATGCGGAGGCGCAGGACGGTCGCGTTGAGACTGATCGAGGTAAGTCAGGCGCACGGACTTGTCGACCGGAATGTAACATACCTGTCGAAACCTTGCTCGAAGAGGTCGACATCGCGACTCATGTCGCGGCCGGTGATATCGCGCACATGGTCGGTGAGCCAGTCTGCGACATCCGGGGCTCTCCAGCTCGAGGGCGGCTCAATGCCCTTGTGGCCTTCGGACGCATGGCTTTCGACTAACTCGTAGCTGAGATGCATCGTCAGTATCGCCGATTTCCTTGCGTATGGAAAGCCTACATCTTTTCGATCTCATCGTTGTACGCACGCAACGCGAGCTTGCGCATGACAGTGCCCTTCTCCGTGCGAGGGAGAGGCTTGTCCGGTCGGGTGACGAGGATGAGCTCCTTGAAGATGCGACTGTAGGCTGGGGCGCCGCGGTTCGCGTCTTCGACGGTCGGCCTACGAGTACTGATGAGCTTCAGTCTGAGTGAGGTAGCACCGGGTACTAACCAGATCGCATTGCGGAAGGCCGCGACCTGCACATCGTCATCGACGTCAACCTGATGGGTAGACGCAGGTTCGACGAGGACGCCGGCTTCGTCCTTGCCCCGGCCGAACATGATGGCGGTGCGTACCCTATCCAGGCTGTAAGAGACCTGTGAGCGCGATGTATGCGACCTACTTACAACGGGCTAGTCACGATAGCACCCTCAATTGGCGCCGGGACAGTCTTCTCGCCGGTCGAATGTACGATAACGTCGTCCTTGCGGCCGATGCTGGAGCTCTCATTAGCACAAGCTCGACACGGTCACACGAGGCGCGACTTACACTTTGCGGAGGTACGGCTTCGTAGGATGACGGATGAAGAGGTCATTCGTCGCGTACCCCGGACCATCCTCCATGTTCTGTGCCGCAGGTTGATGCCAATGACCGTTGCCCGCCTAAGTCGATCAAATCAGTGCCTACCTCACCTACACCCGAGTCGATTCGACCAGTCCAGGGAAACTCACCAGGATGATCAGCTCCTCCGTCCCATCGCCCTGGTCCTCCCATACCAGGCACGCCTCCCTATCGAACTCCGACCAGCACCACTCCTTCCAGTCCTCCTCGTGCGTGGGGAAGATGTGCGTGGGCGCGCCGAATTCGGTGGCGCCGTAGACGGAGCGGAGCTTGACGCCTGCGGCGGAAAGGTTGTCGCCTATGCCGTCGCTGACGGGGCCGCCGCCGTACATCTGATGGCATGTTAATGATTGAAATCGAGCAGAGGGTAAATCAGGCTTACCAAAACTTGCAGCGTCTTCAGATACTCGACTGCGCTGGGGCTCTCCGCCCATTGGTGGATGTACGCCGGGACCGAGATGAGCCCGGTGCAGCCGCACGCTTGCGCGCCTTCGAGCTGGGAGTCAGGCGTCGGCGGTGGAGGAACATCGGTGGGTGTCTATCGCAGATGCTGAGCACGTTGCATGGTAAGCATGAAGATGATGCATACCTTGACCAGCGGCGGATACAGCGCAACCTCCGAGCCACTGTGCATGGGCGTCATGAGGTGGACGCAGATGCCAATGGTGTGGAATGCCGGCAACATATGCGTCGCCAGACGGAGACGCTTCTTCAGGCGTCGCCCGTCGCGCACCATAGCTAGAGAAGGATGCATAAGTGACGTCGATGGGCCGCGATCTGAAGGGGACGCTTACCTAGCTTACTCCAACCCGCGATGCTAGCGTGCGTGTGCCCAATGGCCTTGGGGAAACCCGTACTCCCAGACGAATGCAGGTAAATCTCCATATCCCCGGGCTTCTGCGGGGTCACGGGCTCGGGGTACGGCTCGAACGCGTCCGTTGCCTTCTCGTGAGCGAGGTGAGGGTACAGGAGGTCCAGCGCGGGCATCTCTTCGATGGTCAAGTCATACTCCTCGCCGAGCTCAACCTTGATCTCGCGCATCAGGATGGGCAGCGTCTGTTGTGTGGCGACGAGACGATGGCAGTGCGACGTGCGAAAGAGGTTCGCGACGGCAGCAGCGGAGAGGCGAGGGGATATCGGGAAGGGCTGAATGTCAAGGATTAGTGCATTCTCGTCCTGTCAGGGGAGTCCAACGTACAACAAGTCCAGCCTTGATCAATCCGACAGTCACGGCGTTATACAGGAGAGTGTCAGAGTTGGCGATGATTGCCACGGTAGCGTTGTCTTCGCCCTTGCGCGAAGGGCGCAGGATATGCGCCGCGCGATGTACAGCGCGCCCGAATTCGAGGTAGGTGACCTCGCAGACCGTGCCATCCGGCTCAGCGTACACGTAGCAGGTGTGCTCTGCATTGTGCTCGCGATTGAAGTCGCAAGCGGCGGAGAACGAGAGATTGTTCTCGAGAGGGACGTAAGTGAACTCGTCGGTGGATGAGAGGCCCATGATCGCTCGTCAGTGGTTATGGAGACTTCTTCGAGCCAGCGAGACTTATATACTGAGAGTGCGACGTAAGAGTCGAGCAAAGATCGGGCATGTCAGCATGCCCGACCATAGTCGGTGTGGGGAAGGTGACGACTGGTCTGGCTATTGAGATGTAAGTATAGCATGCCTGCAGAACCATAGCGAAGCCCGGACGACTGACCTCGTGCGCAAACGTCCTTCTCGTCGCCGCCTTCATAGAGCTCAGAGGTGGTCGTCCTTCTGCATATCTAAAGGCGTGTTTTGAGCAAGCGCTCGAGGGCAGTCACTTGGATAGCGTTCCACAAACCATTATTGTGGCGACTGAGGCAAGCCTAGGATGGCGCCACGGTGCATCGGCCACATGCCCCGGTCCGGCTCTTGCCGACGTCCGGTCGATGTTCTAGCTGCATGAAACGCACCCTGGGCAGTTTATACCTTGCCATCGACGCGCGTACCATGCGCCGAAGAGCTGTTGGACTGCGCCTAGGCGGAGCAACGCCGGCACATAACGGAATATCATGTAGTATGGACCCTGGAGGGAATGCTCACAAGCGGCATGAACTTGGCGGCGATGTTCCGCCTGGACTGCGCGCCACCCTGTTTTATCAGATAGCGAGGACCGCTCAGGTTATCGCTCATCTTATCACTAATCTTCCAGGTGGATGAGTCAAGCATCGTGTAGGATGACGTGGATGAATGGACTGGACCAAGAGGTGGGCGATCCGTCAATCGGCGACGTAGATCTGGCCACGCGAGCCGCTGATCGCAGCACCGGTCCGCGTCATGTGTGTGCACGTGCCGTCAAGTTGAACTTCAGAACACGAGCGTTGGCACCTCTCCAGGAGAAAGGCGTGTCCTTAGATGGTAGATGTATAATCATACACACGGATCGCAAACGTATCATCAGAGTTATTGTTCCAGTTTATGCTTACGAGGGCATACTTCAGGCAGACCGCAAGTCCAGGCCATACGGAAGCGGCAGGTTGTAAATACGGAGGTGCTTGCGCGTCTGTATGCACACCAACCGAGGAAACTGATATACAGCTTAATTACCAGGTCTTAAGTCGAATACACTATCCCATCGCCCAGTGGCTTCCAGGTAAGAAGGTGCATCCTCAGGCTTGTGCAGCTTTTTGTAGTCCTGAGAGGAGCGCCGCACCGTTTCGTCTGTGAGTAAAATTATATCGCACGATTTTGCGCCCGTACAAGTCGCCCGAGTCGTTCGCCAAAGGGCAAGGAGAGCGCGGGCTTGGGATCCACATGCGCGCCGTCAAGTGCGAGTTACCAGTTGCTCGGACCCATTTTCTGGTTAGGTGGTGTATGACGCAGATTACCTGAGACTGAAATGTACCTTTCCGGTGCATAATTCGCGTCCACAGGTCGAACAAGCAAGGTCAAGGTTGACTTTAGAGACGGAAACGTGCCCGGCCCGCTGTGGAGCGGGCGCTGCGATCAACCGCTCGCGTGGCCAGATCTACGTCGCCGATTGACGGATCGCCCACCTCTTGGACTGGACTCAACTTCGAAGGGCAGCGGCGTGGGTGCCGAAGCATGTCGTCAAGACCACAACAAAGCTGTTGAAAAGTACAAGTATATTTCACAATGAAAAGAGCGGGAGGGTGAGATGTATGTCCGACCTTGTCGTTCGAGGTGGCATACGCAGTGGTGGTTCGAGTCCAAGTTCGACTGTGTAGCCCAGTATGCGGATCAATTCTATTTCGGGTTTTGCCGAAGAGGTTTTGGCGGCAAGTTGAACAACTCGCCCATGGGCAGGAACGCACTCAGAACTTTGTCTTACTTCGAGGTAGCGCGATACGCCGAAAGGAGACCTCGCGATGAACTTGTGTACGACAGATAGCCAAATCCTCCCATTCGCTGGTATTGTACATGCTCGTGACGATTGATAGTTCTAAGTAGCCTCTAAGGTCTATTGTCTATGATGGTTCCAAGCAAACTCCTTCAAGGCAGAAGTCCACTCTCGCGCCAGTACTGCACCCACGAATCTGAGTCGCGCTGACCCAGCTGCTGGACGTTGCGAAGCGTCTCGCTGACCTCCTCCATCTTTCCGGTTGCGAAGGAGCCAAGGCCATGACCAGAGCTCATACCGCGGTAGAACTCGAGGAGCTTGACACCAGGCTGTCGGAAGACATGAGAGACAGTCGAGTGAAGCGTAGTCGGGAGAGGACTCACCACGTCCTTGGCGCTGACATCGGGCTTGTTCGCAACTTCCTCGAGCTTCGCAAACCAATCCTTGAAGGGCACGATGGGCAGATCGCGATTGACCACCTTCTTGAGGGACGACTGCACGTTCGTGATCATCTCGGTCCACTGCACAGGGCGCGGGTGGACGATGTTGTGAGAAGGCGCAAGCGAGCGAGGGGAGAAGGCCGCATCGAGCAGCGCGCCGGCAACAGCGTCCATCGAGATCCATGTCACTTCCTACGTTCTGTGTCAGTAAATCTGCCGTCTTCAAGGTAAGGGGAATATCCACCTGGTCATCACTCGGAAGCGCCCCCAGCGCCAAGCTCGTCTTGACGAGGATCGGGAACCAATCCGTCGTCGCCCACGCTCCACGTGGCTGCCCGCCGCTCACCTGCCCCACCCTCACCGAGCTGAACTCGATCCCACTCGCTGCGAGGACACGCTCTGCGACGTACTTGCCCTGCCCGTACCCGCCGCCGTTTACGCACATCAGGGGATCCTCGATGAGCTCCTCGGGGACCGGGCCCTGCCTCTTGGGGTCCCATGACATCGCGGAGGCGACGGAGGATGTGAAGACGAAGCGGAGGGAGTCGGCGTGTTGGGTTTGGCGGGCGAAGTCGACGAGCGCGCGGGTGCCACGGATGCTGGACTCGAAAGCGTTGACTCCGAGGTTGAAGTCGAGGCGCCAGGCGACGTGGATGATGACGGAGATGGAGTTGAGCATCTGGGTTTCCGGTCAGAGACTGAAGTCACCGAGAAAAATAACCTGCATACCTCCTTGAAGACCTCGTCTCTCTGACCGAGCCGCTCGGCGCACACGTCGCCTTGCAGCGGTACGAGCTTCTTCGACTCCAGCAGGGAAACATCAAAGCCCTTGTCCGCAAACCTCGCGCGCTGCCGCTCAATCACAGGCGCTGAACCCGCGCGCTCGAGCGTATAGATACGCTCCACGCGCTCGTCCTTCAGCAGCATCTGCAAGATCTCCGCGCCCAAGTTTCCCGTCGTCCCCGTCAGCAGCACGCTAACCGGGTACTCCAGTGGCTTCACCGACTTCTTCGGCACGTACTTCGGCAACGTCGCCGCATCGACGTAGCCGGGGAGGCCCTGGCTGTACTTCGCCGCGAGCGAGACGATGGTCTCCTTCGCGCTCGCCTCGGGCGCCTTGGTGGTGGCGGCTTCGCCGCGAACGAGCTTGGCGACGTGGGCGGCGAGCTTTTCGATGGTGGGTTGCTGGTAGACGACGTTCTGCGAGATCTCGAGGCAGGCGGGGGCCGCGAGGGGGTCGGATTTCAGCGCGCCGAGCAGGCGGAGGCGAAGAACGGTCGCGTTGAGACTGGCGTGAGGGGTCAGTGCAAAGTATCGCGTCGAGATAGTGTCACTTACCTGTCAAAGCCCTGCTCGAAGAGGTCGACTGCGTGGTCCATGTCGCGACCCGTGACATCGCGAACATGTCCAGCGAGCCACTCGACGATAACAGGCGCGTTCCAACTAGAAGGCGGCTTGATGCCCTTCTCGCCAGTCTGCGCATGGCTCTCGATGACCTCGTAGCTGGAAAAGTATGGTCAGCCACACTGGCTCCCAAGCAAACAAAGAAACGAAAACCCACATCTTGTTGATCTCCTCCTGATACATTTGCAGCGCAAGCCGGCGCATCACCGTACCCTTCTCGGTGCGCGGGAGTGGCTTGGTGTCGCGCGTAACGAGGATGAGCTCCTTGAAGATGCGGCTATAGGCAGGAGCCCCGCGGTTGGCTTCCTCGATGATGGGCCTGAAGGTACTTCAGTTAAGGAAAGTAGGCGAATACAAAAGATATTCACCAGATAGCATTGCGGAAAGCGGCGACTTGCACGTCGTCATCGACGTCGATCTGGTGAGTTGGTACCGGCTCGACCAAGATACCAGCCTCGTCGCGCCCGCGACCGAACATGATAGCCGTCCGGATCCTGAAGACTGATCAGATCCCGGTAGACGGTGGTCAAGGACAATTACTGACATCGGGCTGGTCACGATAACGCCCTCGATGGGAGCAGGAACGGTCTTCTCGCCAGTAGAGTGTACAATGACATCGTCCTTTCGGCCGACGCTGCGAAGATAGGTCAGGCTCCCATGGATGACTTCGAAAGAGCGATAATATATACACTTTGCGAAGGTAAGGCTTGGTCGGATGCCGGATCAGCAGATCGTTGGTCGCATACCCTGGGCGATCCTCCATGTTCTGCACCGCAGGCTGATGCCAGTAGCCATTGCCCGCCTGATGCACAGTCCTCAACAAACGGATCCGCAGAGCTCACGATCAACTCACCGGAATGACCAGCTCCTCCGTCCCGTCGCTCTGCTTCGCCCACTCCAGGTTTGCACTCGGGTCGACCTCGATCCAGCACCACTCCTTCCAGTCCTCCTCGCAGGTAGGCAGGAGGTGGGCGGGGACACCGAACTCGGTCGCGCCGTAGACGGAGCGGAGCTTGACGCCCACGGCGGAGAGGCCGTCGCCGATGGCTTCGCTGAGGGGCCCACCGCCGAAGCCCTTGCAGGGGGTGAGCGACTGCTGCGAGAGAGGTAACAGAAATAAGACGGACCAAAACCTTCAGGCTCTTCAAGAACTCGACCGCTTTGGAGTTCTCGGCCCACTGATGCACATAAGCCGGAACTGCGACCATAGCGGTACATCCACAGGCACGCGCGGCCTCGAGCTGGGATTCGGGCGTCGGTGGCGGGGGAACGTCGGTAGGGGTCTGAAATATAATCAGTACATATTCAGACAGCTCGGTAGCTTGATGAAGATAGTTTACCTTGACCACGGGCTTATAGAGCGCGACCTCGGCGCCGCCGTGCAGGGGCGTCATGAGGTGCGCGCAGACGCCGAACGTGTGGAAGGCGGGCAGCATGTGCGATGCGAAGCGCAGGCGGGGCTGGACGCTCTGTATGTCCCGCATCATGGCTAGGGCGGGTATAAGTGATCGTTGAGCAGTATTCACTGAGAGAAAGGCTTACCGAGTCGACTCCAACCAGCCAGGCTAGCGTAGGTGTGTCCAATCGCCTTCGGGAAGCCCGTGCTCCCCGACGAGTGCAGGTAGAGTTCCATATCCTCCGGCTTCTTGGGCGAAGACACTTCGGGGTACGGCTCGAACGCATCGGTCGCCTTCTCCTCCGCAAGGTGAGGGTAGATGAGGTCCAGCGCTGGCATCTCGTCGACCTTGAGCACATGGTCGGCGCCCAGCTCCTTCTCGATGCCTGAGATGAGGGTCTGCAGCGTCTGCTGCGTCGCGACGAGACTGTGGCAGTTTGAGGCGCGCATGAGGTTGGCGACTGCGGCGGGTGACAGGCGCGGCGAGATGGGGAACGGCTAGCGAGGCATTGTGAGCTTGATGGAGTGCATATGACAAAGGAACAAAGCGTACAACGAGACCAGCCTTCATCAGGCCGACAGTAATCGCATGGTACAGAATTGTATCCGACAGCGCGATGATGGCGACGACGGCACCATCCTCGCCCTTGCGAGCAGGGCGCAGAGCATGCGCGGCGCGATGAGCCGCGCGGGCGAACTCGAGGTAGGTGATCGTGCGCACGGTGCCATCAGGCTCGGCAAAGACGTAGCACGCGTGCTCTGGGTTGTGCTTGAGGTGGAAGTCGACAGCAGCGGGGATGGAGACGTTCTCCTCGAGGGGGACGTAGGTGAAGATGCTGGAAGACATGTTGTGCTCGATGCCGAAGACGATGATTGCTCAGAAGCGATGAGTAGGATGTCGAAGACGATGTGCTCGATGCCGATGAAAGCATCCTGCCTTCGCCCTGGTCCCTCTTATATACCCAGCCAGCGAATGGGGCAGAACGTAAGATGAGCAACTGGAGCTCATGCTACCAAAGGGCGGCGATGTCATCAAGGCCGAACACAGTCGGTGTCGGGTAGGCGTTGCAGCTTCTGCGAAGTATGTTTAGTGCTCGCTTCACAGAACAGCAGGGAAGCAGAGTGACCCACGCGCCTGGGAATCCTGCTCTGGCTAGTTCATCGTTCAACCGCGGGGAGGCGTGAACTTTGTACGACTCTCGTGTATCCATTGGGGCATGTAGAATATTGTCTCAGGAAAATACCTGCGTCTGTAGAGATACCTTCGATGCTACTACGGGGAGAAGACAGCAATACAGCAAGTTTAGCGAAGTGAAAGCCCCGTTCAAAGGCGAGGTAGCGCCGCCGCGTCGGCCACGTGTACCGGTTCGGCCTTCCCGAAAGCCGGATGCTCCCAAACGTACGTTGTCACCGTTGCTTCTCCAGGGCTTCTGCCAGCTCACAACGCGCCTCGAGGGTTCGGGGCGCTGCTCGTATGGGGGTTCGGGGACTCCTCGCATGCTGCGCCCGGCGGCCATCATCACCGACATCCGCTGCCAGCCCGACGCAGGGCGGAGTGAATGCGATTCGGATACCTACCGCGAGCTAGGCGTCGGTGTCGGGCTCGGTCAGTCAGTAAGGGTTTGAAGAAGGCTTGAAGCTTGGATTCTCATTGAGGTCCATATAGGGCTTGCTCCCAGTGTGAGCTGTGCTCATGCAGTGGGCCGCTTCGAACGGCTGTGTGGTCGGTAATGCAAGAGGCCTCGAACACCAACACGATCTATTGCGATCGGTAATTGTGCTCGGATCGATTGCATGAGAGCGAGTCGGTTATGTATGCGGGTCGGTACATGATGCATGCTATGTGGTTGGGACAAGCTTCAAGCGCGGATGCACGCGCAGAATAATTAGCGAAACTTGTTAGAGGGCGCATCAGCAAAAAGTCTACCATAATTCTTAGCAGCGCGTACTATGAAGGCGCCACTGTCATGGAGAGAGTGCAAGAGCGAAGACAGTCCATGGCGGTCGGAGGCCAAGTTGATTTTCGAACCGTGCGCGTCACCAATTTGCGCGTCAAAGCGGAAGCAAACTTGGACGGATCAAGCCGAGTTGAAGCCGAGGCTATTGCGCGCATCGTCCTTCATCTTCATTTGGACTTTGGACCAAGTCCTAGACTTGCGCGTAGGTGTCCCAAATTCTCTGCTGTACTCTACTGAGGTATCTTCCAAATGGGTCTTCCTTGGAATTTGAGTGTTCATCCGAGATAAATTGGCGGAAACATAAATCCCGTATTTTCTGCTCGGCTTGCAGATTACTTGTCAGCTTCCCGAGTTCTCTAAAGGGGCTTGAAGGCTGATATATTGCTTATTATCCATCCTATTTAGCTCTGATGATTATCTGACATGTCCGAGGCGAAGGCAGGCATTTGCGCCAGCCAATCACAGCGACGCGACGCGTTAGCGTAGCCCACGTGACCGCGACAGAACATTGTCGGGAAATCGGTCCGGCGGGATTTCCCTCATTTCCCGCCTTACTTCTTGCCATCATCCTTTCCTCCTCCTCCCGCGTCCACGCAGAGCCTTTCAGCGCCATGGACGACTTCGAGGACCACACTATGGAGACCGACTACGAGACGGACGCCGAGGACGTCCTGCACTCGGAGCGAACTATCAAAGATCCCATTCACGATCAGAGTGCGTCTTTGTGCAAGTCCTTTGATGCAGAGCTGACGCGTGTATGCAGTCCCGCTGCCCGACTTTGCATGCAAGTTTATCGATACGTGGGTATATGCGCTCGAGTCTGGCCGTCGGGGCTGACAGGACGAGCAGGAAGGAGTTTCAAAGGCTGCGGCACATCAAGCAGCTGGGGACGTCGTACTATGTCTGGCCGGGCGCGGCGCACAACAGGTTTGAGCACTGCATAGGTGCGTATTGCTCTATATCTTGGACCAGCTCGTACTGAAGCAGCCTCCTCAGGTGTCATGCACCTCGCCGGCCTATTGGTCCAGCATCTACAGCAAGCACAGCCCGAACTCGAGATCACCAGACGCGACATTGAGTGCGTCATGCTGGCCGGGCTCTGCCACGACCTCGGACATGGTCCTTGGTCGCATGTGTGGGATGGCCTCTTCATGTGCGTCTTCTAGTCTCAAGCTGATCGACGTCACATTCATCTTCATCACGCTAACATTCATCCGCCGTGTCCCCAGCCCCGCCGCCCTCCCCAACCTCGAGAAGAATTGGACGCACGAGCAGGGCTCGGAGATGATGCTCGACCACCTCGTCGCGCACAATAACATTGGCCGGCCGCAGAGCGACTACGATTTCATCAAGGCCTTGATTGCTGGCGAGCACGAACGGGTGTGCGTAGCTGATTTTTTGTCCTTCATGAGAGTAGAAGCTGAACTGATGTTTACAGCCCACACGAGAAAGCCTACCTCTTCGACATCATCTCTAACAAGCGGAACGGCATGGATGTTGACAAGTGAGTAGCATATATGCGCCTTTTCTTGACCCTTCTGCATTTCATGGCTTTCTCCCTGCATTCGGCGCATAATTTTCTCTCCCTGCTCCCATAACTTCTCCCTCCCCCGCGCCACCTCCCCGTCTTGACAAAAACTCGACTAACCCCTCTCCAGATTTGACTACCTCCTCCGCGACTCCAAGATGCTCGGCATGATGCACAACTGCATCGACGCTGCGCGTATCATCCGCTCCGCGCGCGTCATCGAGGACCAGATCTGCTACGAGGTCAAGGATGCGGACTCGCTTTATGACGTGGGCGAGTTGAGGTATAAATTGCACAAGAAGATATACCATCATAAGACGGGTGAGTCGGATGTAGTCTGGGGACTGTTTAGGGCGTGCGTAGACTCCGAGCGGGCTGCTTTCTTGTCCTCAGTGGCGAGACGATGGTGACCACCTTCGGTGACGCGGAAGGGTATCCGTCCGACGAGAACTTGGGACTGACGCGCTGAACAGCCAAAGCCATCGAGTATATGATTATTGACGCACTTATACTGGCGGAGCCGTACATGAAGATCGCGCACCGGGTATTCCAACCGGACAAGTACCTGCATCTCACCGACGAGATCATGGGGTGGATTGAGGCCAACGAGGATCCGGTGGGTGTCTGTCCCTGCACTTCTTGCTGAAGCACCTCGTTTCCCGCAACTTTCATCTCAACCCGCTGCTCTCTTCCTCCTCCTTTTGTTAATGGTGCTCATATATCCATTGTGTGTCTGACCTCCCTCCAGAACCTCAGGCCCGCGCAGAAGATCCTCGAGCGCATCCGCAAGCGCGACCACTACCGCCGCGTCGACCACGGCCGCTTCGGCTGGTTCGAGATGGACATGTGCAAGAAGTACATCACCGCGGAGGCGATTACGAGGGAGGCGCGCCAGATCATTGAGGAGGTTAGGCGCGGTGTCGCTCCATCTGCCGACACCATGTCGCCTGCTGCCGCTGCACCATCTGTCTCCGCTACTACCGTCGACCCGATCACCAGCGTCGACCCAATCACCACCTCCGACCCTGCCACCACCTTCGACCCCAGCGCCACCTTTGACCCCACGGCCACCTCCCCCAAACCGCTGACCGACAAGGACATGCCCGACGACAACGTGATCGTCGCGCTCTCGCCGCTGCACTACGGCATGAAGGACAAGAACCCGCTCGAGGGGCTCAAGTTCTACAACCGGAAGCTGAACCCGGACCAGGCGCGGCCCGCGGGGCCGGGCGACTACTCGACGCTGGCGCCCGAGGTGTGCGGGGAGGTGCTGATCCAGATTTTCACGAAGGATAAGGCGTGAGTGGTGCTTATGAATTTTTCTCCCTGAAGATAGATGATTGCGGTCGCGGGGATGAAGGCTCGTTGGGACTGGAGGCTGATCGAGGAGTGTATGCTAACCGTACCCTCTCCAGATTCTACGGCGTCGTCCAAAACGCCTACCGCCGCGTCGTCGAGAAGGCCAAGTCCCAGGCGATGTCGCCGCTCCTGGCCAGCCCGGAGATCAAGCTCCCGACGCCGGACCTCACCACGGCGCCCTCGTCCCGGAGCCCCGCGCAGCACGTCACGCCGCCCTCGACGCCGCCGCCGAGGCAGTCTGGCGGTCCGAGCCCTGCGTTGTCGGGCAGTCCGCACGTCGGCCAGAGCCCGCACGCGCATTTCGGTAGCCCGCACACTGGCAGTCCGCACCCCGGCAGCCCCCATCCGGCCCCCGCTCCGCACCCCAGAAAACCGCTCTCGACGTTCAAGCAAAGCAGCCTCTCGGAGGTGCCGGTCACGTACGATGGGACGCCGGCGCCGAGGAAGTCGCGGCGGCTCGGGCGGGTCGTGAGTAGCGGGAGCGATGTGTTTAATGGTGGGGGTAGTAGGGGTGGGAGCCAGGCGCCGCCGTCGACGATCGGGAGGAAGCGGGACTCGCCGGACGAGGTGGGGGATGAGAAGGGGCGGGAGGGGAAGAAGCGGCGAACGGAGGTGTAGGCGGAGGTCCGCCAGCTGGATCTGCTGGCGCTATGAACTCTCGGCGCCATGACCGTTTTTGGCTGCATTTCGGTCGCGATTTTTTGGTTTATCTATAGACTACTGGCCCGCGGATACCTGATATCTACCAACTCACATCCTCCACTCTTTTACAGTATATGTTGCTCGTCCTACAGCGTCTACTACTCCACTATCCGGATTTTCGCTACCGTACTATTCACCTGCTTGTAATCCTTCTGTATCTTACTTGCAGCGCTTGCTGCTCTTTAGGGTCGCCTATTATACGCATTGCCGGTCGCTTTCGGTCTTCCGTTTCTCTTTGCCTGTAATTGATAGCACGAGAGACCTTGAGCTCAAAGATGCTAGTAGGCCAGCATTTGTGAGATTCGGTGCGCAGGATGCGAGACTGACACTGAAATGTTCTACATATGCATGATTATACTTAGTGATTACTACGGTCAGGAAAACCGGACATAGAGTAGAGAAAGAAAAACAGTCAACATAGTAAAGAGCATAACACATTGCGGACAAAGAGCTCGAGAGCGCCTGGTGGCTAGGGATCAAGTTAATGAGCTGAGCGGTGTGAGCGTATTATGCGGAACGCGCACGTTCCCATAGCCCAAACGTCTCTGATCTATCCCAGTTGTCGCCGAACCACTCCCCCTTCGGACTCACCCAGCCGTCATCGACGGGGACGAAGCCCCGGAGCACGCACTCGACAGGAAACATGCCGACAGCGATCATCGGAGGGTTCTTCACGTCGTCGTCGTGGGCCATCGTCGGAATATAGGCCGTGATGACGAGCACGGGGGACCCCATATTGCCCGACAGGGTCTCTTGGATGATGCTGAGGCGCGGGGGCACGCTGGTGAGGTCGACGCGGACGTCGTAGTAGAACCCGTTGCGGCAGCGCGCGGCGCGCAGGTCGGAGATGAGCTTTGCGGTGTTGTTGCGGAGGAAGGCGCGCGCGCAGACGACTTGGAAGCACACGTCGAGGCGGGAGATTGCGTGAGTGTGAAGTTCTTCGACGAAGTCTGGTTGGAGGACGGTGAGCTATGGTGCGGAGGCTTGTGCTGTGAGCGTACGTACATTCGTTATGGACGGCGCGCATGGAGCTGCACCGCGGGCGGTGCGACGGCCAGTCCTCTTTTTGGCATTCAGTCGAGCAATATTGGCGAAGTATGCAGGCGCAACGGCGAAGTTGCTTCTCAGAGGAGACCTGACGCGTGCACTGTGAACAAGTAGTTAGATGCGGTAAAGGATGATAGAGATCCAAACGACCGACCTTTTTGTTGGCGCAGACCGGGCGGAACCTTGAGCGCATAATCTCAAGACGCTCTTGCAGCCAGGCCCCGCATACAGGAATATTGGCCCCTACGTTTCGGCCCTCTGGGAACAGCGCACGCAGGACCTTGACGTACATACCCTGCTGCATGAGCCAGATCCCGAGGTCGCGCACAAAGGTCGTCTGGCGCTTCGTCTGGAACGCAAGGAACATCTCAAACGCCCCCGCGCGCAGCGCCCAAAGCAGCGGCCGATGGTCCTCGGCAGACTTCCAGATCGCCTTGAGGATGGAGAAGAGAGCTTCGGGGAAGTCCGTCTCGTCGACGTTGGCTATCAGGTGGCGGAGGATCGAGACGGCCGAGCGCACGGTCTTGCGAGTGTGGGAGGGCGTGCGTATATCGTCCTTGGCTAAGTCGCCCACCAGGACGAGTTGGTCGACGTAGATGCGGCCGAACCCTGTCCAGGTGTCGGCATTCGGAAGGAGGGCGCCCACGGACAGTTCGAGCACGCGCATGACCCGTTGAAAGAAGAGATGCGGCCGTTGCTTGACGGGCCAGAGTATTGCTTCCTTGGCGACCTCGTCGAACCCTGTTATCTCGAATGACTTGAAGCCCGCCTTGTCCCAGACCGGTGGCACGGTGTCAGGATGGAGAGCAGGTTGCATGGTCATGAAGAGCAAGGATAGCCTTCTCTCCGTAATCAATGCCCTTGGCAAGGTACAATAGCGATCGAGGTTGATCCAAAGATCGAAGAGAAGCTGGTAGAGCCGCGGTGTTTTATCTAGGAGGTCGCGCAACAGGTGGTTGATCGAAAAGATGCCGTAGAAAATGCATGCGAGGGCGTTGAAGGGGCAATTGGCCCGCCTCTGGCCGCGAGGACGGTGAATCGGGTGAACGTAGTCGATCCAGGTGACGATCGAAGGCCAGAGAGGGCGCACGTAGTTTGCCACCAGTCGTTGTAGCGGCGCACGGCCTTCGTTGAGTTCCGGGAGGAGCATGTTGCCTAGTGCTTGCAGGCAGCGGATGCCCTTGCAGATCGTCGGTGTACGGAGGTCCCAGTGGTTGCCGTCCAACAAGAAGGGATCGATGTTCAGGTCTGCGAAACAGACCTGACCCGTACTAAGCCAATGCCCAAGTCGCTCGATCGCGGCGCTGAGTTCGTGGGGCGGTGTGTGGGCGGTGAGACGGTGCGTCAATGAGATAATGGCCTGAATTCGGTCGGACATGGTGAGGGCTGAGCGGGAATGAGTGGCCGCAATGGTGGGAGGAATGAAAGTGTGATTTGCCTTGCTCGAGCCTTTATATGTCCGTGATCATGTGACAGACACGCACAGCATCAAAGGTCACAAACAAACCGTTACGTTCATGTCGTACGCGGGTTTGTGCACGCGAGTGGCAGGGCCTTCGCTCAGACCAAGACAAAGACACATATGAATCAAGCATGCGAAGGCGAAATTTGACCTTGGAATGCTTACGATATGAATGATACGATGCACGTGCATGTCGCAGAGCGGTATACATACGTAGGAGAACGGAACACATCAAAGATAAGGTCAGATCAATAGGATATATGTTCACTGTTTCCAAGCGTCGCTTCTCCACTCGTCTGTCCCAGGTATGATCCAACCATCGTCCGTTGGTTCAAATCCGTCTAGCAGCCACTGCAATGGCACCTGACACGCGAGGATCGTATGCGGTGTCTTATGCGCATTTTGCCCTATGACAGGTACCTCCCCCTCAACGATGAACCTGGACACACGGGCGCCCCTCTTGTAGGTCATGAGTTTGAACTCGGGCGGCAATTCGCAGAAGTTGATCGTGATGACAAAATCGAGCGAGTTCATGTTCTCTTTCTTCCGGATCGCTTTGACAATTTCTTTGCAATCGTTTCGGATGAGCATACGAGCGGTGAGGACCTGGAAACGAATGTCGAGCGGGGTGATTTCGGGCCCAATTTCGCGGAGAGCGTCTAGAAAGGCAAACATGTAAGGACAGTGATGGAATGGATTGGGGAAGAGGTCGCCGCGACTTACCATCGTTGTTGACGGCGCGTATTGACTTGCAACGCGACTTGTGCGCAGGCCAGTCCTCCTTCTGGCATTTCTCCGAGCAGTACAAAGTGCTCAGACAAATGCAGCGGCGTGTAGAAGGGCCTTGGTTACGGCATTGAGGGTCCGCCTTAATGATTAGAACGTGTTTGGTTAGGGGATTAGAACGTAGCTCACCCTATATCGAGAACACAACCTATCAAAGTTCAACCGCATCATGAGATCTCTGTGGCTATACCACTGCGAGACCTTGGGGATCGAGCTCGCGATGGTAAATCCGCGCGGGCTGATAGCGCGGAGGACCCGGATATACATGCCCTGGATCATGAGCCAGTCGCGCAGCATCTTCAGCGGCCGACTGTCCCGCTTCTGGGTGAGCTCAACGATTGTCTCGAAGGCTTTGGCCTTCAGCGCCCACATCATCGACCGCCGGTCGCCCGCCATGCGCCAGATACCCCAGAGAATGTGCGCGGCCGACTCGGCGCACTCGAGCGCGCGCGGGCGCGCGACGAGGCGCCGGAGGATGTCGACCATCAACAGGACGGCGTCGCGGGGGACACTGGACGTGGGGAGGAGCGTACCGACCATGATCGCGAGCAGCGAGAACTGGTTGTTCGTCACGGAGCCGATTGTGGTACGCGCCTGGCCGCTGATGAGCGTGTTCGGCGGGTTGGAGCGTTCGAGGATGTCCGCGAGACGGAAGGCTTTGCGGTAGAAGCGGCGCGGTTGGCAGCCCGTTGTCGAGAAAGCCATTTTCTGCGCAACGGGGTCCGTGTCGTACGGAATGGACGAGAATTTCGGATTCTGCGCCGACTCGCCTTGAGAGAGGAGGGCTGGCCGCACCGCCATGAGCGCGAATTGGAGCCGCTTCTCCGTGTCGAGCGCGCGAGGGTAGTCGCAGTACTTGTCCACCTTCACCCAGAAGTCGAACATCAGCTGGTAGACGCGCGGCGTCGCCCGGAAAAGGTCGTATAGATGCTCTTTCATGGAGAACAGCGCAAAGAACGCGCAGGCGAGGATGGAAATGGGCACGTTCGCCATGCGCTCGGTGCCGACGTGGTGCATGGGGTGCAGGTAGTCGAGCCAGTCGATGAGGTGTTTCCAGATACCGCGGACGTGGGGGATCATGAGTGGCTTGAGTGGCGAGCTGAGGTTGAGGTGGGGGAGGAGGATGTTGCCGAGCGCTTCGAGGTAGCGGATCGCCTTGCGGACGGTGGGGGTCGTCAGGTTCCAGTGCTCGCTGTCCAACAAGAACGGGTCGCGGTTGAGGAACTGAAAGGAGACCTGGTTGGACTGCAGCATCAGCCGAAGCTGCTTGTTCACGTTCGCGACCTCATAGTCCGCGCTGAAGTCGTCGATGGGGTCCGCCAGTGAATTGATTGTCGCAATGTCCGCCATGTTGAGGGGGACCTCGGGTCGAAATGAGTGGCGAGAACAATGTGGAGGGTAAGTTCGAGATCAACTCGAACTCGTGGCTCGCTCCTTTAATGCGCCGAATGCACGTGTTGGCCAGGGTCCGCAGCCGCGACAAAGGAAGAACCGAAAGTGGGTAATATACCAATGGCCATTGTTCCATTGATCCCGCGCTTTGTTGTATGGGTCGCAACCCATTCGGGCACTTTGCGACGAGCAAGCACGATGGGCGCGGTCCCAGTCTTTGTGTGCCGCTGCTGATTTGTACAGTATATACAACCAAGGTATAATGATGTTCTTACTCGAATGAGGCATCGCCCATTGATGTCAATCCCAACTCACTCCTCAATCCCTCATATCGTCGTCGCACGTGATCTTGTGCCCGTGGAACTCCCACATGAGCGCGCACTGCAGATCGACGTAGCCCTTCTCGGAGATGACAACGGGGTCATTGCCACTTTGCGTGACGCCGCGGTTCTGGAGGATGGTGCAAGTCAGAATGGGTCGAGTAGGTTAGGTGAGATAGACAGGATACTCACCAATCCAAGCGAAACCTTGATTGCCGGCGGAAGAGGCTCGTACTTTTCGAGCACCTCCTTCTCTTCGTCTGGTTTCTCCTCATTCCTTGCCAGCCGTAAAACGTTTCTCGCTGCAAGCTGCCCCTGGTAGTACGCGTTGTGACCAGCACAGAGGGCGTTGAAGGCGTCCGCGCAGTCGCCGGCGGCGAATATTTGCGGGTAGGCGGGGGAGGTGGAGGCGCCGGGCTGGGGCGCGGAGGCGTCGAGCTGTAGAGCGTCAAGCTGCGACGCAAGGGAGTCGGTGGCGTCGGGCTGCGAGGAAGCGGGCGAGCCGAGCTGCAGAGTTCTGGTGACGCGCGCGCGGCCGTTGGGGGCGATGAGGGAGGGATCGAGCGTGGTGAGCACTTCGGTGTTGGGCTTTTGGCCGGTGCACATGAGCTGACATACAGTTAGCTCACACGAGGAGAGAATACGCAGATGGAAGAGACATACGATGAGATCTGCGGCCAGTTCCTTTCCAGACTCGGTAAGTACGATACGCTCCCCCTTGTCGTTCGTCTTCCTCTCCGCGGCGGACTTCAGGTCGATACGCTCGTTGAGATGGACGTTGACGTTCAGGTGGTCGAGTTGACGGATGACTGTCGAGGAATTCCATCGTTAGCAACACGAACCGCTCGAAATCGACAAGGACTCACTCTCATCATGCATCTCCTGCGAGAATCGCGGCATGAACCTCCCGCGCGAATGCACAAGTGTTACTCTCTTCTTCGGGTGCACGTCCGCGATATCAGTGGCAAGCTGAATACCCAGCGCGCCCCCACCAACGACCAACACTGACCGCGCCTTTCCAATCACCCCCTGCGCGCACTGCAGCCACTCCATACCATTCGGCTTCGATCCCAAGATGCCCGAAGCCTTCGCGTCCGCTTTCAGCTGCGCATCGAGCCGTGGGCCCCAAAGGTTCACGGGTGCGGGCAGGGAGCCACCGAGCGCGTAGATCGCGTACTCAAAGGGGATCTCTGGCGTTGGGAAGCCGTGCTCGGGGAAGGCGCGGTCGAGGGTGACGGAGTGGGCGGAGAGGGAGAGGATGCTGGCGGTGAGGGGGAGGAGGCCGCCGGGCTTGTCGCAGGGCATGGTGCCGTCGTAGCGAATGACTGGATGGAAATATCAGCGAGTCGAATAGGGGGGATGGAGGGCATAACGCACACGCTTTGAACTCATGACCTGGGACGACTGAGAAGCGGGGGAAAGCGTAGACATGGTTGAAGTGTCTTCGGGATCGTCAGAATCGTTGACACTTCCATGGGGAGACTGACGAGACTCACGTATTTCTGTCGATCACCACTACCCTCCAGTTCCCGGAAAGCTTCGACACACCCTCGGCCAAGATCTTCGCAGCAGCCTGGCCTGCGAGGGGGTCAGTACTGTATAGCCCTGGAACAGCCAGAGGATGTCTCACCTCCGTATGCCGCTCCAAGGACCACGATATTCTTGTACTGCTGCATCTCTATTGCTTCTAGTGCTGCGAAGGAGGTGGGTGAGGGTGGGAGGAGCAGGAGCAGGTGAGATCACCGCAAGCGCCGAGCGCCAATGGTTTTATCTGATAGCGATACCGTACGATCTTATCAGCCTCTCCTGATCAGGCACCCGGATGATATCGGCTTGGCCGACCGACCCAGACCGAGGTGCGCCCACCCTGCTTCAGGTTGCCGCTCCTGTCCTGTCCTGCGAGGCGAGGGTGGTCAGGGGATGTCAGTCGAAGCAGAGGATATCAGGCAAGGTGGTGCGAGTCGCTCGACGAACAAGCATATATTATACGAATAGAATATCCACGGCGAACCAAAGCATCGTGGTACAGTTAGCGTAAACGTAGAGAGCAATGAGGGAGAGTGCATGAGAGCCTGGTAAACAAAAGAATGTCGAAAGATGAGAGGTATCCGGCACGAGAGGTACCTCATGCCACTATAAAACAACTGTACGTCGGCGCCAAGGCGTCGATTGCGCGGAGAGCCAGGCTCACGCTCTGCCCAAGGTTTGGCATAGATAGTTATCCAGGTACTGTGTGGATCGGTTAGCGAAGCTCGAGATGGTGAACATCCACAAAACGAACCTTATCCACTTCCTCAAGCTCCTTGAACGATGCAGCGTAGATGTTTCGTACTTCGGGGTGCAGCGCCGCAGTGTCGATGGGTCGCCCAAACAGGATCTCGTCGACCGGGTCCAATGGTGGTACGGTAGGCTTCGGCCGCGCGGCGCGGTACTCGATGACCGCCATCATATTCCCGACGCCGAAGTCATCCTTGGGAAGTACTGGTTTCCTCGTCTGTTGCCGCGGCGTCGCGGTGCGCGACCGCAGGTCCTCCATAGGCGAGTCCGTCCGTGGGTGCGTGTCCGGCGTGGCGTAGCGGGAGATATCAGAGAGCACCGACGCTGCCGACGGGTTGCGCCGATTCCGCGGTGCAGTGGGCGTCGTCGTCCCCGGCCTTGGCTTGTCGTTCGCGGTCGGCGTCAGCGCACGTGTGCCGCCCGAAATCGGCGTCGCCGACTGCGCGCGCGAGATATCCTCCGGATTCGGCGCATCGAACGAGTACTCGGACGACCCCGCTGACTCGCGCGCCTGCCGCCCCTTGCCCTTCTGTATCTTCCCAATGACGCTCTCGAGCTTCGCCATCCCATCCTTGTTCCGCGAGAGCACACCCTCGAGGACGTCGTCCCGACTGCCGCCCGAGTTGTGGCTGCGGAACTCCTCCGCGACGATGTCGCTGATGTCAAACGACGCGCCGTCCTGGTCGACGTACGAGTAGAGCATCTTGTCGCCCACGTCGCGGCGCGTGGATCGAATCATGGCGTTGCCCGGAAGCATGACGTCGACGCCGCGCACCGAGTTCGTCTGCGCGGACAGGATGGCACGCTGGTTCGCGCGCTTCGCCTCGCGCTGCGCGGCAATGATCTCCGCCTTCGAGGGGCCGGCCTTGTTCTCGCCACTGCCGAAGCTCGAAGCGGACTCGCGGTGCAGCTTTTGGAGCGCAATTTCGTCCAGAGCGCCCGAGATACGGTGTTTCGCGGTCGAGTTACGGTAGGTGACGGAGCGGCGGAGGACGAAGATGGGGTCTTCGGGCGCGACGTCCTCGACGGTGCCAAGTAGCATAGCCGAGTCCATTGAGCGACGCTTGGAGGCCGAGTCGCGCTTGTCCGCCTGGCGGTAGGCTGGGGGACGAGGGAAGGCATCGATGACCTTGCTTGAAGGCGAGAGCTCTTTCTCCTCTGTATGCTGCATGAGTAAGTACATATAGGAGATGGACGAATGAACCAACCGTTGTTCCCCGTATTGACCGCCAACCCGTACCGGACCCTTGCCATACTCCGCCTCTTCGACATCTTGTCCTCGACCTCGTCTCCGCCGTCCACCACACCCTCCAGAATCCCAAAGCGCTCGAGACCGAGCTCGATGACCTCCGCCACAGTAACATTTTTCGGGAAGATGAACACCTTGCGGCGCATATTCTGAGGAATGCCCGGCGAGGGGTCCGTTTGCGCGCGATCGCGGAGCGTGTTCTTGAACACAATCGCCTCCGTCTGCGGGTCAAAGACCATGTCGTCGGGCAGGTCCTCAGGATAGATCACAAGCTGCAGAGGGAAGCGGAAGGAGGGCGAGCTAAAGCGCTCTGGGGGCACGTTCCCATTGGAGGTAGACACGCTGAGGAACTGCCCGCGCCCGCTGTTGTCAACGCTAGCGTCGCCGTGCGACGTGTCCGCGATGAGCGTATCGTCGCCCTCTTCCTCGCCTAGGTCGCGCTCCTCGGCGCCTTCCGTGCGCCGGCGGTTGAGGTAGAACTTGACCGCGCTGTCGTCCGTGAAGTCATTCATGTTGAGGCTCGAAATCGCCGGGTGCATTGAGAGGTTGCTCGCAACGGACGAGATGCTCGCCATGCTGCTCCGCTTCACCTTGGGCATCTCAAGCGCCGCCTCGACGAGGCTCTCGAACACACCGAGCGGCTTCTCGTCGGGGCGCAGGGCAGCGCTCGCGCCGCCCTCGACCTGCTTGACGGTGAGGAAGTAGTCCGCGGCGTCGTCGCCTGCTGGGAGGCGGAAGCGCTGGATTGCCTGGCGCACAAGGTCGCTGGCGGTAGTAGACGCGTTGAGGAGAACGGTCTTGAATGTGGCTTCCGTCTCGAGGTAATCACCTGCAAAAACGCGAATGACGCTGAGTTCCGGGACACCAACGCCTTGGCCGTCCATCGAGCCTGAGGACAGGATGAGGGAGCCTGGGCGTGGACGAGACGTCGTTGGCGGGGCAAGACCGTTCGCAGAGCTCGTTGAGCTGTTGTGTGCGTGTGAGACGGAGGTATCACGAGGGTCTTTGTTGGGCATGACCGCAGGTGCGGACCATAGGCCGTACGAAGGCTGCAGGTCAGGCGGCGACGAGGGGGAGCGGTTGAGATACTGCTGATAAAGCGCCTGCTGCTGCTGGTCGCGCTGGCGCAGTTGAGAAGCATGTACCGACACCTCCGGCGAGGATCCCGCCCCGCCGCTCGCAGCGCCGCCCTTCTGCGGCGTAACCGGGTCCGGCGGGCGTTGCTGCTGCTGCTGCTGCTGCATCGCAAGCGATGTCGTCGGCGACTGCTGCTGGGCCTCGTTGCTCCTCGAGTCGTCCGACGCGCGCACGCCCGACGTGCGCTCGCTGTCGCTCTCCGACGCGATGGACGACGAGCTCTTCTTGTCCTTCTTGCGCCCGAAGAGCCCGCTGAACATGCTCCCGCCCTTCTTCTTCTTCCCCGCATCGTCTTCCGCGTCCGAGCCTGCCCTATCCTTACGCAGCTTGCCGCCGCCACTCATGCTGCTGCTCGCGACTGGCCGGTTGTTCGCCGCGTTGGCGCTACCCTGGCTCGTGATCGAGTTGGTGCGCTCGCGCTGCTGCTCCTTGGCGCGCGCCTCCTGCTCGCGCGCGCGCTTGATGCTCTCGCTGTCGTCCATCTCGACGTCGCGCGCGATCGTGGGCGTTGCAGTGAGCTTGCGCGTGTCCGTCGCCTCCAGCGGGTCGATGCGCCGCTGGCTGTCCGGCGTTCCAGTGAGGCGCTCGCGAGACGACTGTGAACGCAGAGCCTGCTGCTGCTGTTGCTGCTGGGCGGCGGCTTGTGCTTGCGCCTGAGCCTGAGCTTGAGCCTGAGCCTGCTCGCGCGCCTGAGCCTGCGCCTGCGCCTGCTGCTGTTGCTGCTGCTGCGCCATCATCTCGCGCTGCCGCTGCTGCTGGATCATTTCCTGCTGCTGCTTCTGCAACATCTGCTGCTGCTGCTGGATCTGCTGCTGCTGTTGCTGGAGCATCTGCTGCTGCTGCGCGCCAGCCATCAGCGCCTGCGGGATCGCGCCGCGCGCCTGTGCGTTCTGCTGCTGCTGCTGCTGCTGCTGGCGCACCGCGGCGTCGTCCCACGCCATCCCGTCGTCCGGCTCCATCTCCATCCCGGATATGATGCTGCCTACGTCGTCCAGCAGGTTCGGGTCCTCGTCCGAGTACCCCTCGTCGTCCCACTCGACGTCCTCCTCCTCGTCATCGTCCTCCTCGTTCCACACCGCGGGCGGGTAGCGGTGGATGGAGCGGCCGGCGTTGAACTTGAGCTTTCGGCGGGAGGGGCGGTTCGGGTCGTTGGGGGAGGGAGTGTGGCCCGATCGCGAGGGCTGCTTGTTGCGCGGCATGAGCCTGGCTTCGTTGATTTCTTGCTGCGTCGCGAGGGCGAGCTGCGCAGAGGTTAGTACAAATTCTAAGCAGTACGAGTTCGCCACGCACGTCGACATTCCTATGCTTGTTCAAGCGCGCCAGGCGCTCAAACGGCGTCTCAATGTTCTCCGCGGGTATGTAGCCGACCTCCTGGGTCTTCAAGACGCGGACAAGCCACCAGTAGCTGTTGCTGTCGTCCATGAGAAAGAGGGAATCGCCCTTGACGACATTCGCCTGCCCTTCCACTGTCGCCGCGAAACTGTGCAGGGAGTATACGAGGTCGAAGTTTATGGACTCGTCGGGTATGGAGAGGTCGGAGGAGCCGTCGTCGTCGTCCATGTACTCGTCCTGGTCCCCCTCGTCGTCGATCGAGTCGTCTTCGAGTACTGAGTGTTCCTCGTCCGCGTAGTTCGCCGCTTCCGCATGCGCGTGCAGCTGCATTTGGTTTTCGTCCGCGTACATCTGGTTGCGCAGGTCATAGGTATCCTGGCGAGACATATCGAGGACCTGGAAGCAGGGTTTGGACGTATGGCACCGCGGTGGGGGAAGAGGACAAGTGGATATATTTCATTTCGTTGCACACACGTGGTCAATCAAATCCTCGATTTCGAAGAAATCCAGGTTGTTTCCTACCACTATGCTCTGTAAAAGTTCAACCTCTTCTCTGACATACACGAAGAGACTCTTCAAAGTCAGCACAAGTCGGGTATACGGGCCTCATATCAGCAAGCATATGATGGGGGCATAGTACGCCACCAGTGCTGACGACTTCAAGACGCCCAACCTATCATTGCAACTTCGACAACAATGTCATATGCTCGAGGCGTACCGTTGGAATCATGAATGTCTCTTGTGCTTAAACTCACATTCAATCCCTCCGGGATGCACGGGACAAAAACCTCGTGCGTGGGCCTGCTCACAACAAAGTCATCTAATGATGTGTTGCAATCGCTTGAGGGGATGGAGACCTTCCCTATAAGGTCATCAATGGTATGTTTGTTTATGACTGCGGGCCTCATATAAATGATTGCCTGCGCCTTGATATCAACCACATTGCATCTCTGCCACCCATCTTCCACTTTCTCTCCCACCTCGCCGCGAAACATGCCACCCAAGAAAGCGACCACCAAGTGCAATGTCAAGAGTCCGAGGACGAAGAAGAGGTCCGACCTTAAGAATCTCAAGTTCTACGAGCACACCACCGAGCAGAAAGCCGTCAAGCATATGGCCGCCTTGCTCCACCGCAAGCCAAAATATGGGTGGCCCACCGACGAAGAGCTTGCAATTGTCCAGTCGTCTCTGCTGCCTCCGCCGACTCCCATGGGACTCCGACCCTATGCCACCGATGCCTTGCTCAGCGACGCTGCGATGTGCGTGGATGACACTAGCTCCGACTGGTCACGAAGTTGTGGCACGGGTTGCAGGTGCGTTGTACAAGTCATCCTACGGTGGCATGAGCTGACCTGTCTGGGTAGCGAATTCTCGACCGATGATGTGTACTCGCCATCCTATTCTCCTACGCTCGAAGACTTCGACATGCCATCTGCCTGCCCCTTCGCGCCACTTCCTCTATCCCTGGAAGTCGACTTTGAGTCCGCACCCCTAGACGACAGCGCGGGCCCTGCAACGACGACAAACGCTTCGAAACCCGAGTCTCGCGTGCAATACTGCGAATGGGCGCACCGCGACGATTCAACTCACAATCCCTGCGGATTCTGCCTGAATACTCTCTTCGCCGATGCGAACTTGAGATCTAGGATTTCGGACCATCTTAGCCAAAGCGGGTTGGAGGCCGATTTTGTCGGCGGCAAGTCGTCTTGGTATCGCTGCAGATGGAAGAACTGCGACAACAGCCATTACGAAACCTTCTTATTCGACGATCTCGTGGAACATGTCCTTCATTCGCATTACAAGACCTAGTTCGTGCGTCGAACAAGTGGCGTCTTCCGTCTGGATTGCATGTGGGCAGCTGCTCGGAGCTGGACACATCAGGAATAATTACGTGATCTGCGCGCTTTCATACTGCTACTACAGACTATACATGTACTCTTCTACGGGAACCTATGGACTTTTTCGAGTGAATAGTTCGAGACATGCAACCGTGACAAAGTGTGACACCACGTGACAAAGTTCAACTTTGCCGCACTACCGCTAATGAGGACAACGTAAATGTTCCTTTTCCACCTGCTCAGATTGCGATCCTGAGTCGAGTACAACAAAAAACAGATGGAATCCTTGCGCCTGGCGGATATGTGCGGGTTCCTGTCTCTCATGCGTCCGCCGGACGTGATCTAAGCGGCCCCCCAGCTGTGAGGATTGCTGCGGGAAAATACGGCAAAATTCTGCGCATCTGCTTCGCTCTGGTAGTTGAGAATACGCTGAAGAGAAGGACAAAAGGGTGCGGGCTGCCGGCTTCCGGTCATATCTCCACCGGTCCACGTGGCCAAGCGCTACGCGTGGCGCCACTTGAACTTGAGTCCTTGACCTTCATCTCGACGGTCGCGCCCTCTCCGCGCCCTTACAGATGCTCTCTGTGCCTCGTCTTCTCTATCAATAAGCACGAGTGTGTACAGAGGCGAGATCCCGTTGGCATGACTTCCGAATCCCCGAAGAACGAGCTCGGCAAGGGAGGGAGAAGCTGCGCATGGTCCGTTCTGCCATCCGCGCCCCTCTCGAATGACACCTCTAAACTTACCGTTCAGCAGCCAGAACTTCCTCCCGGGGCCGGCGATGCTGACATGGACGTCGTTCGCTCGCAAATAACGTTTACGACATGTATATAAGCGGCCCCCAATAAACGAAGAGAGCATACGGCGAGCGCGCCCACCATGTCGCCCAAAGCTTTTGTTCACGTTCCCCTCGAGGCTAATCTCGCTTTTTCTGCTGCTTGTGACTTTAACCTCAAGCACAACCCGGAGCAGACGTGTTATGTCTACGCTGACGCGGATGGCACGGTTCGCGAGATCACCTACCTCGAATTCGGACGGGCTGTCCACCGCGCTGCTCACGCTCTACGACCTTCGCGCGAAGGCGGCGATGACGGTTCTGTCGTCGCGATCATCGCGCTCTCCGACACGCTCCTCTACCAAGCGGTCAACATTGGGCTCATGAAGGCCGGCCTGGTCGTACGTCGGACGGTCCAGTCCGATCTAGCTCTCGCTGACCGCGCATTGATAGCCGTTCCCCGTTTCCCCTCGTTTATCGGCTCCCGCGGTTGCGAACCTTCTGCGCGCGTCGAACTGCCATCGTGTGGTGGCGACGCAGCAGACGCTGCACGCTCTCATTGCGGCTGTCAAGGGCGAACTCGGGCCAGAGTATACGCTGGAAGTCGATGAGATGCCTGCGCTCGATGTGGTGTATCCTCATCTGGCTCGGGAGAAGGAAGTGCATGCGTTCGAGCCGTATCCCGAGCCCTCGATAGAGCCAAAGCCGGACGACATGCTGCTATATCTGCACTCCTCGGGAAGCACAGGCTTTCCCAAGGCAATACCGCATACGCGTGCCAGTATGGCAGGATGGAGCCGTCTAGGTAAGTTATCCTCTGTATCACTCGCGGCGTAACGGTGCTGAATCGATTTTCAGCTATCAGCCACGATTTGCGCCAGTACCAGCCTCGCCTTCGCTTCGCGACACATATGCTACCAGCATTCCACACGTTCGGCGTCTATGCTCAGCTCATCACACCGCTTCTCGGAGGGGCGGAGGTCGCGCTATTCCAGCCTTTAGTCAAAGTGAGTATCGTCTCCCGGGCCTCACAAAGCGTCTGACTCAAAGACGACCAGACCCCAACAGATGTACCGCCGCCGCCAACGCCCGACTCCCAGCTGGAAGCCGCCCGCGCATGTGGCTGCACCGCGATGGTCTCCGTACCGGCATTCATACATCAGTGGGCGACGAGTGCAGATGCGTTGGAGTACCTGAAGACCTTGAAAGTGCTGGTGAGTATGCAGTTCTATGTCAGCGTGCGCTTCATAAGGGGCTGCTTTGCTGACATCACCTCAGGCCTTCGGTGGCGGTCCTCTGGGCGAAGTCATCGGTAATCAGCTCGTCGACCTGGGTATCAAGCTGCGCTCTATCTACGGCGCAACTGAGTTCGGTGCGCCTTCGCGGTTGAAGCCGACATACGAAGAGGACTGGAAAGAATGTGGCTGGGTCGAGCTGGATACGGATGCGTGTCTAGCTTGGGAGCCACAGGGCGATGGGACGCAGGAGTTGACCATACCGGTATGTCGTCCATTGCAACTTGGTTTGGATAGCATACTGACGATCTTGAAGGCCGACAAGAGCCATTGGCACATCCCCGCTGTTCGGAACCTACCGGATCGCCCAGGATATGCCACGAATGATCTCTGGGTACGCCATCCGACGAAGCCGCACCTTTGGAAGATGCAAGTTGGCCGCTACTTCGTCGCTTCGTTCACTCATACTTTTCCTCAGCATCGGCCGCAAAGACGATATCATCGTGCACGCGACAGGCGAGAAGACCGTACCTGCTCCCATCGAGGGTCTCATTGTGACAAGCCCGACGTAAGTCGTCCCTTCCATTGTTTGGACTTACTTACCGACAGTCTGCAAAGGGTGGGCGCTGTGATGATGTTTGGGTACGGGCGCGACGAGGCGGGAATTCTCGTTGAGCCGACACCTGCGCATCAGGTCGACGTCGACGACGATGTCCAAGTCGCGGCTTACCGCAATGCCATCTGGTAGGTGACAATAGACTTGCGCGTGAATATCTCAGCTAACCGATTCCTGCTCGCAGGCCCCTAGTGGAGGAAGCGAACCGCAGCGCGCCGGCCTACAGTCGCATCTTTAAGGAGCTCATCCTCATTACTCGGAAGGGCAAGCCTCTTCCACGGACAGAGAAGGGCACAGTTATGCGTCGCTTGGCGCTGCAGGTATATAAGGACGAGATCGAAAAAATGTATGTTCTGCACCTTCATTTTAGTGAGCAACTCCATGACGCTGATGTGCACCACAGATACGAGGTCATCGAAAGCCATGCACAAACCGGGGAGAAGGGCGTGAAGCCTCCTTCCAGCTGGGACGAGGCCTCCGTCGCGGATTGGCTCGCCAAGCATGTGCGCGATATCACGGGTCGCGAAATGGACCGCGCAGCGGACCTCTTCGAGCAGGGCTTCGACAGGTGGGTCGTGCTCAATCGATCACCCAAGGTTCTGGCTCACGTTCATCAGTCTGAACGCAACTGTTCTCCGCCTGCGCCTGCTGGGAGGGCTGAAGTCAGACCCGAACGCTGCTTCAGCATGCCTCGGGATCTCGCAGAACGTCGTCTACCAACACCCATCGATCGACAAGCTTGCGACTCTCGTGTCCGGGCTGGTGCGCGGCGAAGCCAATTCAGCGAAGGCACCTGAGGCGAGCGCGATGGATACAGTCGTGTCGCTCGCGGCGCGGTACAGCGAAGGTCTTCCCGGCTACGTCGATGCGTCGACGTTGCCGAAGTATGTTTCCCCAAAGTCCGCCAAAACGTTGGAGTTCCCGGTCACTGTGCTGCTGACGGGCACAACTGGCAACCTCGGGGCGGAGATCCTGGGTATGTTACTCAAGGACGACCGCGTGTCCCGTATCTACGCGCTCGAGCGGGCGGGACCTGCACCTGTGAAGGAGAGGCAGCGCGCGAGGTTTGCCGACAAGGGCTTCGATGTTCGCCTCTTGGACTCGAAGAAGCTGGTCTCTTTGCCGGGCGATGTCTGCGCAGAGCGACTTGGCCAGAGTGAAGCTGTTTTCAGGGAGGTGAGTTTTCTACTTTGCTGTGCATCCCGCGGACTTACGGTTTTCTTCAGATGCTTGCGTCGGTGTCCGTCATCATCCACGTCGCCTGGCGCCTCGACTTCAACCTCGGCGTCAACGCCTTCGAGTCCAGCATCCGCGGAACCCGCGCGCTCGTTGACTTCGCGCGCCAAACCCAACACCGCGACACCTTACGCTTCCTCTTCACCTCTTCCATCGCTTCTGCGGCGTCCCAGGACGCCGCCTCCCGAGGGCCCGTGCCCGAGGAGCCCATCGACGATCCGAGCGTCTGCGTGCAGGGCGGTGGGTATGGACAGGGCAAGTACGTTGCGGAGCGCGTGCTGGCTGCGAGCGGAATCGAGTTCAGCTCAGTCCGAGTGGGGCAGGTGAGCGGCGGGAAGCCGCGCGGGGCGTGGGCGACGACGGACTGGTTCCCGATTGTGGTGAAGACGAGTATCGCGCTGGGCGCCCTGCCGAGCGATGAGCAGGTCAGTCATTTTCTCGTGTGACGTATAGTCCATTCTCATCGACTACGTAGGACGTGACCTGGCTGCCGATGGATACCGTCGCGGCGACCTTGCTGGATGCGGCCTTCTCACAGAGCACCTTGTCGCCTTCGCATAACATCGTCCATCCGCGTCCAATCCCCTGGTCTCAGATGATCACGCAAGTCCAGCATTCCCTCAAGACGGTTCTACAGCGCGACATCCCCGTCGTACCCTTCAAGGATTGGTTCGTTAAGCTCGAAGCGGCGGCAAGTCGACCCGATGTGAGCGCGCAGGATGTGGTGAGTGTGTTCGTAATGCGTATGGCCATCCTCAGTCTCATGATGCTCGACAGCCTGGCGTCAAGCTCCTCGAATTCTTCCGCGGGATGAGCGCTGGACATGGGCTTGGTGCATTTGCGACGGGCAAGACAGAGACAGTCAGTCAGACCCTGCGTAGCGCAGAACCCTTGGCTCAGAGGGACGCGGATGCATGGGTGCAGTACTGGAAGGAAAGCGGGCTGTTGCAGTGAGGTATATTGGGACGCCTCGGTGAGATATAGAACGCGGCGGGGCACGTCGAATTGATACATGTAGAGCAGATAAAGGGTTTGTTACACGTTTCATGAATCCAACAGACGGTTGGTTGGTAGTCCATGATACACAAGAACGGCACTGACGACGGAGGTAACCCTCGATGGAGACCTTTGTACTCATACGGTCAGTAAAAGTAGAACGACAGGTCGAGCTTGCTTTACCTGACATATTGAGCTTACAGGCAATCACCTAGCACGCGCGCGAAACATGCCGTGTTGTATATATCGCGACCAGCGAAGGAGCATTTGTGCTCGCGAAGGCTTCGAATCCGGTGTTTGCCTCATGGGAGATTACTCTGAAGAGTAAAGTATAGCACTCTTAGAAGGGCAAAGGAGACCGTGGGCTACGAGTTGAGGCAGCTAACTCCGAACTTAGTAGAGTTCTGGCGTCTCCGAAGCATGGCCACCCGAGCCCAACTCCGACGCCTAGCTGGCAACAGCCATCCAGGTCGTATTCGATCCGGTTCGCGTCGGTCTAGGTGGCGGAAGTCGGCAGTGATGACCGTCAAATGCAGAGGCAAACGAGCGGAACCCTTTATCCTCGAGGCGCATTGCAGACTAGAAGAAGCCCCAATGATAAAGCAACAATGACAACGGAGGATTGGGTCGACCCGGCTTTCGATAGAGGCTGGATCGCTTCACTGGCACGTGGCCGAGGCGGCGGTCACCTCGACTTGAGCTCGACATCGATGTCGCTTGCCACGCCATGCTGCATGGCCGTCTTCTCAGCGACAGTATGTCTACGTGGATGTAAGTCACCCTCGAGATACTCTTTGCATAGAGATAACCAGCTCAGAAGGTTGAGTAGCACTCACGTCTCTGCGCGGTTCGCTAACAAATGGAGAACAGAATTCCCAGGCGCAATGGCGCATGGTTCGCGCACGCTAAACATACTTCACAGAAGCCCCAACGCGTATTCAAGACCGACAGTGTCCGGCCCTGCTGACATCGCCGCCGTTTGCTCGCATGGCCCCAATGGCTCGTCTTGCCGTTCGCTATATAAGAACCGCTAGGATGATTGAGGACCTTCATCATCATCGCCCGCAGCGTCTTCGAGCACAACATGTCCTCTTCTAGTGCTTTCACTCACGTCACTCTTGAGGAGAACGTCTCAATACCCGCCGCTGTTGACTTTCACCTCAAGCACAACCCCGAATTCGCGTGCTACGTCTTCACCGAGCCCGATGGTACTGTTCGCAAGATCACGTACCTCGAATTCGCGCGCGCTGCTCATCGGGCGGCGCATGCGCTGCGTCCCTCTCGCGAGGGTGAGGATGGCGCCGTCGTCGCCGTCATCGCGCTCTCGGACACTGTTCTCTATCAGGCTGTCACTGTGGGTCTGATAAAGGCTAGCCTTGTTGTACGTCTGCTTTATAAATCTGATGCCGCCTGAAAAGCTCACAATGATTCTTCGACAGCCGTTCCCCATCTCGCCTCGTCTGTCCTCCGCCGCGGTCGCCAACCTCATGCGCATGGCGAACTGCCATCGCCTCGTTGCGACGCAGCAGACTTTGCAGACCTTGATCTCCGGCGTCGAGAAGGAGCTCGGCGCGGGACATGCGCTGAAGCTTGACGAGATGCCCCTGCTCGACCTCATCTATCCTCGTCTGGCAGAGGAGAAAGCTACGGACGCGTTCGAGCCGTACCCCGAGGCGTCAATGCCTCCGAAGCCAGATGATCTGGCCCTCTACCTGCACTCATCTGGGAGCACGGGCTTCCCCAAGGCGATTGGCCACACGTACACGAGCTTGACTGGCTGGAGCAGACTCGGTAAGCCTGCACATCGTAACTGGTGGTCCACTGATACTCATAATTTCTGCAGCCCTTATGCAGGACATCCGTCGCATACAGCCGCGCCTGCCGCTTCGCGGCGCACATGCTGCCCGCGTTCCACACATTCGGCGTCTGCTTGCATATCCTGTCGCCCCTATACGGCGGATCGGAGATCGCGCTCTATAAGCCCGTGGCCAAGGTGGGTGACCTCTACATACGCTCTAAGCGTCATTGATGCATTTTGGCCAGACCCCTACCGATGTCCCGCCGCCTCCGACCGCTGAATCGCAACTTGAAGCCGCACGAGCCTGTCGCTGTACCGCCATGCTGGTCGTGCCTGCGTATATCCACCAATGGGCGGAGGACCCCAGCGCGGTCGAATATTTGAAGACTTTGCAGGTGCTGGTGAGTACTTGAACTCGAGAGTTCTCTGGAGTCCCATCAACTGATGTACCTCAAGGGCTTCGGTGGCGGCCCACTTAGCGAGGCAGTCGGGGATGGTCTGTCCGCCGCGGGCGTGAGACTTCGGTCGGGCTACGGAGCGACCGAGTTTGGTGGCCCGTCGCACATTATACCCACTCACGAGGAGGACTGGAAGGAGTGGAGCTGGATCGAGATCGACACGAATGCTTCCCTGGAGTGGGAGAAGCAGAGCGATGGGACGGAGGAGTTGATCATTCCGGTCGGTCGCGCGTTCGTCCTGTGCATGCTTGGTTGTTGACGCTTGAGACTTAGGCGGTCGCTGGTCATTGGCACCAACCCGCGGTGAAGAACATGGAGGATCGCCCGGGGTACGCGACGAACGACTTGTTCATCCGCCATCCGACTAAGCCGTACCTACGCAAAGTGTAAGTCGACCTCGCTCATTGTCACCAGCGAGGTACTACATAACTTACCTGCATAGCGTTGGTCGGAAGGACGATGTCATCGTACACTCTACTGGCGAGAAGACGGTCCCCGCTCCCATTGAGGGTGTGATTGTCACCAGCCCGATGTGCGTCAAGTACCTCTTGGCCGTGTATCCGTGCTGACAATCTGATTAGGATTCGGGCGGCCATTATGTTTGGTCGCGGGCGCGACGAAGCTGGTATTCTAGTTGAGCCGGCGCCAACGCACCAGATCGACGTCGATGACGATGTGCAAGTTGCCGCGTTCCGCAATGCTATCTGGTGGGTACCTTCTGCGCTTCTACTCCATCAACTTCGCATTAACTCGCCGTCTTCAGGCCTATCATCGAGGAGGCGAATCGCGGTGCCCCCGCGTACAGTCGCATCTTCAAGGAGCTCATCCTCGTCACGCGCGACACGAAGCCGCTTCCGCGCACCGAGAAGGGCACTGTGATGCGTCGACTGGCGCTGCAGATGTACCAGGAGGAGATCAACAAGACGGGAGTTTTCCATCCCTTCATTTGGGGTCAACCCAGATGCTGACCCATCACTTTCAGCTACGAGGTCATCGAGAGCCACACGCAGACCGGCGAGAAGGGAATCAAGCCGCCCGCCAGCTGGAACGCGCCTGTCATCGCCGAGTGGCTAGCAGGGCATGTGCGCGACATTACGGGCCGCGACATGGACCGCGCCATCGACCTATTCGAGCAGGGCTTCGATAGGTACGTGACGATCTGGGAACGCGCGAACATCTACTGATCTACAGCCCCAGTCTCAACGCAACCGTCCTCCGCCTCCGCCTGCTCGGCGCTCTCAGATGCGATCCGCTCGCCGCCCCCGCAGGCCTCGAGATCTCGCAGAACGTCGTCTACCAGCAACCCACAATTGACAAGCTCGCCGCCCACGTCACCAAGCTCGTGCGCGGCGAGGCCGCTACCACCAAGGCGCCCGAAGCGAGCGCGAAGGACCTCATCGTCTCGTTTGCGGCGAAGTACAGCAAGGGCCTCCCCGGTTACGTCGATGCGACGTCGTTGCCGAAGTACGTGCAAAAGAAGTCGGTGAAGCCTCTTGAGTACCCTGTCAGCGTACTGCTAACGGGGACGACGGGCAATCTTGGCGCGGAGATCTTGCAGATGCTGCTGAAGGACGATCGCGTGGCGCGCATTTATACGCTCGAGCGGGATGGTTCCGCCTCTGTGACTGAGCGCCAGCGCGCGCGATTTGCAGACAAGGGCTTCACAATTGCGCTACTGGACTCGAACAAGCTTGTCTCGCTGCAGGGTGACGTGAGCGCGGAGCGACTCGGCCAGAGCGACGAAGTGTTCAAGGAGGTGTGCTTCATGCTGTTTATCCACGATATCACTCTGACAAGACATCCAGATGCTCCGCGCCGTCTCCGTCATCATTCACGTCGCCTGGCGCCTCGACTTCAACCTCGGCGTCAACGCCTTCGAGTCCAGCATTCGCGGCACTCGCGCCCTTGTCGACTTTGCCCGCCAAACACAACACGCCGACTCCCTTCGCTTCGTCTTCACCTCCTCCGTCGCCTCCACGATGTCGTGGGACCCCAGGACTCAGGGCCCGGTCCCCGAGACGCTGCTCAACGACCCAAGCGTCTGCGTTCACGGCGGCGGGTACGGGCAGGGCAAGTACGTCGCGGAGCGCGTGCTGGCTGCAAGCGGGCTCTCGTTCAGCTCGATGAGGGTGGGGCAGGTGAGCGGCGGGCAGCCGCGCGGGGCGTGGGCGACGACGGATTGGTTCCCGATCTTGGTCAAGACGAGCATCGCGTTGGGTGCGCTGCCCGGAGATGAGCAGGCAAGTAGCTTCACTACGAAGACGGAGGTCGAAGCTTACCAGAAATGCAGGACGTGACCTGGCTCTCGATGGACGCCGTCGCGGGGACCTTGCTGGACGCGGCGTTCTCACAAAACGCCCTCGCGCCCTCGCACAATGTCGTCCACCCGCGCCCGATCCCATGGTCCCAGATGATCAAGCACGTCCAGAACTCACTCAAGACAATTCTCAAGCGGGACGTCCCCGTCGTACCATTCGGCGAATGGTTCGTCAAGCTCGAGGCGTTGGCCAATCAGCCCGATGTCAGCGCGCAAGATGTGGTAAGTCTACTCCGAGTTGTCCCGCCCCTGTCTGTCTTGAACCTGACTTCGATGGATAGCCCGGTGTCAAGCTCCTCGAGTTCTTCCGTGGGATAAGTGCTGGACACGGGATGGGCGCATTCGCGACGAATGAGATGGAGGCGGTCAGTGAGACCCTACGCAGGGTAGAGCCTTTGGCTCAGTGTGATGCGGATGCGTGGGTGAAGTACTGGAAGGAGAGCGGGCTGCTGTAGTGGAGCATACTGGTCTGTTTCATTGAGCGAAACCTATGAGACTTCTAGTGCGTTGCGGCACGCCATGCAAATTTGCAGAGCGAACAAAGATGCTGGCAGACTTTAGAGAGAGATGTGCAACAGGACCTTCCTCGATACTAGCAAACGTCAGAATAGTACCGTGTTCAGCAAGGCCTTTTTCTCAGGATGATCACGTGGAAATGCATACAAGAGACACTACTTCACATGCTGAGCGCATAGATAATCATTAGATCCGCGTGCATAGCACATACGGTATACATTGCGGCGAGCGAGGAAATATTTGTTTCCGCAGAAGGCCACGAACTCCCGGCATTTGTGTCTTATTAGATCACAAGCAAAGGTTAATATGGCTGTGAAGGAAGGTACTTCTGTGGGCTGAAGTAAACCGAGATATTTTGAGGAGGGCAGCGTGGATGGGCACCCTTGTCTAAGTACTGACCGGGCTTCCTCGAACTTGAAGAGTATGATCCCAGCAAAGATACGAAGGTACGTGCCTTGTGTTATACACCAAAGAGCGCTGCATGAGCCTTGATTTTGCCGTACGATCACATAAAAGGAGGACTGCAGCCACGGCGATGAAATCTCGGACTGAAGCGTGTGTGACAGGATCAGTCACAATAAGCACGTGACTGCCACGCACACTTTGCCAATCATCAAGCAAGCGTCCGTCAGTCAGATCATGGGTCGCCCCGTACGTAGGATAACAGGTTCATTGTGAACACGAATACATTGTATTTGATAGTGTCTACGTGAGTACTAGCCAAGCAGATACCAAGGGAAGGACCGGTCAGATACCCGGAAAGCCTACGGTCTGCGTACAAGAATGAACACAACCGGAGCAGACGAGCGGAACGCAAGTATGCCGCCGCAAGAGGGATGCACATACTTCGTCGGACAACGGGCAGAACTCGTTCGGAGTCGAGCTTTCGAGCTTCTGGAATCATTGAAGCCCCGCAATGTTGAACCCGTCGCGCCGTCAACTGTGCAGGTCGAGATCTGCTGTGCACGTCGAAAGGATCGGAGAGGCTGTTATCTTGCATCGAAACCGCGTCATTGCCGCGCTTGTCCTGCGGCCGGCGAGAACTTGTTCTGGTCTTGTCGACCGAGCATCTTGTTTGCTGGATTGAGAGCAAAACCTGTGGGCTATTCCTTGTCGAGCTTGGCGTCGTCTGCGGCAGGTGGCCCAGTTGGCGTTCTCGGGATCGAGTGCGCGGGGACATAAGGGTAGGTCGGGCCAGCATTGATCGAGATCTTCCAAGGAGTACAACAGGGATGTTCTTGTGGTACGTCGATCGAAGGTAGTTTTGCAGCGAGGTCCGTAGACGTTCTTGCCTCGGTACGAGAAGCTGGGCCTGCGGCGGGGCGGATGTATGCGCCGGGCGGTGAGGGATATATGCGCTGAGGCGCTTGATGGTTTGGAGGTGATCCTTTTGGTCCGGCGATCGTGGGGCGGCCGTTTAGTTGGAAAGACGTTGGTTCGGGAGGGTTCCCAGTTGCGAGCGGCAGTGTGGAGGAATACTTGGGCTTTGGGCCGCGGTTGGTGGGTAGACTTTGTCTTGAGGCAAGACGACTGTCGAACGTTGCGGGACTTGTGATCGGGCGGCGCGTTGTACTTCTCGCGACAAGCGCCGTTAGTCTTGGGCCAGGGATGGCGAGACTGCGGCTTCGGATAGGACTCAGAGCGCGGACTAGCTAGCGCGCTTGATGCAAGCATATCGGACTGCGAGACGGGTGAGATGGGGAAGCTTCGCGTAACGATCGCGGACGCACCTGGCAACGCCCTGGTCCTACTTCTCTGCGCTCTCTGTGACATGAAAGAGGTGAGGCGGGGTGGGCGGGGCATTCGTTGGGTCGGGACAGAGAAAGTCACGGCGTGAGTCGGATGAGCCCGGTGGGGCGACAACGTCGCGGACACGTTCGTACGGGGCGCCCGGAAGGAAGAGGCGACGGGAGCGCCCTGTGGGAGTCAGAGACAAGAGACGACGGCGAGCAGAGAGCGCACCTTTGACTGTAACCATCCAGTTCTAGCGCGCTCCGACAGCCAAGTGAAGTGCACGCGCGGGGCGCACGACGAGGGCATGGCGCGGAAATTATGAGGAAAATCGCGTTTTTTGACGCGCAGAGGTCTTGTCGACATCGGCGGCGATGAGAGCGAGAGAGAGGAAGTCTCGGGAACTGAATAAGCTGCATGTGATGAGCTGAAAAAGGAAGGGCGAGTTCAAACAATAAGGGGTGGTACTCGCTTTGTCTTTGCGCCTGGATGTCCGGACGCGCCTACGCTCTTCGCTGCTCACTCGCGCTTCGCTTTCTCATGCTTCTTCGACGGCTAGCTCGACGGGGAGGGACAGAATACACGGCCAACGGCGAGCTCCTTCCGATGCCACAACGATGCGACCCGGAAGGAGCAGGGCAGCAAGCGCTTCCCCAGCGCAAGAACACCACGAGCAGAATTTTCTATGGACGAAATCGAGCTCGGGAAGGCGCTACACGACTCTGGACGCTGCTCACCGCGACTTGGACAACGGCGCCATCGCCGTCGACATCGACGCGTCCGCAGCAAATTTCCCAGCCGGGTGCCATCACGCCGTACACGTGGGGCGCTTGTGGCAACAACTGGACAGTGAGCTCGCTGGCGCACCGCAAATTCTGCAAAAATGTCTCTCTGGCGGCTCTCCGACTCACCTGCGGTACTGGATACTGCTGGACATGATGGCTGAAGTAAAGCAGCATCGCGACACGCGAGGTCCCTCAACGCTGCGGGTGGCTTGATGGCTGGCGGTCGGCATCTCGGCAGCTCTGTCCAGCCGTCACGTAACGCTGAACGCTGTCACGGTTCAAGTGCTGGGAACACTGGAATGCGCGCCCCGCCCTCGGCCTGCCGCCGCCTCACGCACCTATCGTCTCGGATAAGACACGGTACTCTTTGGACCTTACTGCGCCTGCTTTATGCGCGTCCTTTGAATCGGCGAGTGACAAAGACGACGGCCCAAGCCAATCGGAGGCCGGGCCGGGCTGCCGGTTCGGCTCGAGCGTGCTGGCTCGTCATTTCTCGTCGCTTGTTGGTACAGAGGAAGTGGGCTAGGAGGAAGCAGAGATACTGGGGGCTACCGGGTCTGGTATGTGATGATGGATGTGGCGGCAGGAGCGAGAGGGAGGGTGCCCAAACTAGCGGATCTTTTCGCCCGGCGGACTGGCCCGACTCAGCGAGATTGCTGGACTTCGCGACCCTGAAAATCTGGCGAACTCGGACAAAGGATCGAAGGCTAGCGCAGCGATACGGAGATTGGGCGGTCTGACGAAGAGGACGACATAGACGACGAAGCCAACCAGGACGGCCCACGATATCCAGAACAGATCATATATTCGGACAACTCGGCGGACGAGCACCGCTTTCCGACGCGCCAATATGGAGAACAATGCAACGTTTAGCTTCCGCACCCTCGCGCACACTCGACGCGGGCCAATTGCTGCCGACGCATTGGCCCGAAGGCAGCCATCCGGTCGCCAGGCGGTGGCGGCATCGGCCGTTGGGTCAACTCGTTGACCTCGAGGCGGTCTGTTTGGGTGTCGCGTGCGCCTTTGCAAGCAGGACCACGCATCCCCAAAAACGGGCAAATATGGGCAAATACGAATAGAGGGAAAACCGAACTTTCCGCATTCGCAACCCATCACATTCCGCTTTCACCTGCCTATTTCACGCACATCGCACGCCTCGACACCGACGACATGGACAACGTATTTTGGAACGGCTACGACGCGAGCAACAATGCGTTTACGAGGATGGAGGCGCAGACGAAGGAGAATGCGCCCGAGGGCAACACTACTCTGCCCCGCAGGTCGTCGTACGTCAACCGACCATCTTCAGTCATATCTCTTGCTGATCATCCTTCTTGCAGAGCCTCCAACACCGACGCGCAGCATGGAGAAGGCAAGATGGCTTTGTCTCTGCAAGCCAGCCCGGGGAGGGCTCAGCCGGGTCGTCGGGCTTTGTCGCGCAGGTGCGTTGTGATTTTCGCCACTCGAACATTTTTTCTCATGCCCTCTCTCTCCCAGCCCCAGCGCCAACAGCCTCTTCTTCCTCAATGATCTACAAGGTCTCCAGCGCGAGCCCTCCTTCGAGAACATCGGCGTCGCGCCCGTCGACACTTGGAACCTGGGTATACCGGTGGAGACGTCTCTCTCAGACTTGTCCAGCTCCGAGGATGATGAGGATGAGGACGACGACGATGAGCCTGTCGCGCCGCCGCCGCCACCTCCCTCTAGGGCGAGGGGTGGCAGGAGGCGTGCCAGTGCCCCGAGGAGGATGGCGGGCGGCAGAAAGGCGCGGGTGCAGGAGGACGCGGAGGACAGCGAGGACGACGCGGGTGCCACTGCAAAGCCACCCATCAGGACCGCACGATCGTCTGGTAGGACCAGGGGGTCGGCCACTACGCGCGGGCGTGCCTCCACGCGCGGGCGAGCGACCTCTACGCGCGGGCGAGCCTCCACTGCGCGCGCGCAGACGAGGACTCGCACCGGGCCTGCCCGTTCGGCGGCTGTGCAGACGCCCATTGATGATGTTGCAACTTCGAACTCAGAGTCCTTGGAGGAGCTGGAGAGGAGGTTGCGCGCGGAAACAATCGTGATACTGAGGAGGAAGCAAGAAGAGGAGGCCGCCAGGCGCGCGAACGCTGAAGACCATGCGCGCGCGGACAGTGGCGACGACTCGGACACGGACACGGAGAGCGTTGCGAGCGCGGTCAGCGAGGTCGGCAGCATCGCCCCCGCCGTTCAGCTTTGGAGGCCGATCGCCGACGACGTCGCCGACTTCACCCCTTCCCCTTCTCGCACCCCGCCGGCGACAGCCTCTGCGCCCGAGCCAGCTCCCCTTCCATCGGCTACTCCGGAACCCGCCGCGACCTCTCCTCGGCAGACATCGATCGAGGGCGAGGAGCGCGCGATCGAGGCGCAGCCTGAGGTCGAGGACAGCGCGAACACGCCCGCCAGCCCCGCGCCTGCTCACCCCAACCATGTCCCGCGCGAGGAGAGCGCGCAGCAGGCCGTCACCGCGCCAATGTCGAGCATGCCCGCCAATCTATCTGCTCGCCACTCGTCGCCTGCTCCTGCGCAGAACCCACCGCGCGCTCTTGTTCAGAATCCACCACCCGCTCCTGCTCATTTCGCGCCACCAAATCCTGCGCCAGTCCAGCCGGCTGCCCCGGTCCCTTGGTTCAGCCAGGCTGCACCCATGGCTTATGCGCCCACGCCGTACACGAACACGCCGATGGACGGCATGCCCGCCGTCCCGCATGCCCATGAGCATCGCCAGCCGCACATTCACAGTCACTACCGGCTGCCTGCTCCTTCGTACCACCCGCAGCCCGCCCCCATGCATTACCGCCAGCACGCTGCACCCGCCCAATCGTCCTACGGTGCCGTGCCGCCCCAGGCGACTGTCGAAGCGCAGCCCATGGATTCGACGATGTTCCCCGCTCCTCCGCTCGTTATGCTCGCGCCGCCGATGCAGTCCCAGCCGCTCGTTCAAGCCCCCGTCGTATCGCACGGCAGCGTCCGCGCCAACAAGCGGCCCTGGTCGTCGACGCAGGAGCCTTGGGCGGCGAACTATACGAGCGCCGCTGCGCCTGCCCCGGCGCACGCGCAGGGCACCATGGGCGCGCATGCGGGTAGCTCGACGCAGTCATCGTCGGGTTCTGTAAGCTCAGGCGTTTCGTCGAGCCGCATCGGTGCCCAGCGCCCCACGCACACGAATTCGAATGGAACGGCTCGCAACATTGCGCCGCTTCCTTTTTGGCCGCCAGCGTCTTCTGCAATGCTAGGACCTGCCAACTACACAGGCGCCTATGGGGCCCCAGTTGGGTAAGTTGCACGTCCTCAGTATTTCCGACTATCGTACTCATGCTATCGTCAGAAGGAAATATAAACGCATCTTATACGCCAGCGACCAAGTGCCCACCGTCGTGGCCGTCTTGCTCATGCTGCAGGAGGTGATCAATGGCGATGCGGTGTTTTCCGAGGAGCTCTACCAGATGATCTATCACCATCATCCCGACTACCGAGAGCATCTGGAGAAGGCGGTGGCTCTTGCCCGGAAACCCGACACTTCGGCTCCTCCGCCCCCACCGAGAAAATGTGAGGGAGTTAAGGACACCACTGAGCCTGTCGCACCAGGCGCCCACCGCCATGAATGCCGATGGGACCACCAAGGTCACCCGGGCAAGTGGTGCGGATGGGAATTCGAGATCGATTACTCCCAGCTGGGCAGCAGCAGATACAAGGATGAGATCTACGAGCACATTAGAGAGCATGTGGGGCAGGATCCCAAAACCCCTATTGGTTGCCGTTGGGAGGGGTGCACTTCAACCTCCGTTTTTCAGAACGTCGGTGGCCACACTGCACAGCACATATTCCCCGACCCAATTCGTGACGCCAAGCGTGCTCGCCTTGGCTAATGCGATATCGGGACGCGCTTGTGCATCGTGCTCTCGCCAACCTTGCCCACTTACTGGACTTACGTTTCCTTCTCCTTCTTAATCATTCCAATTATGTATCCTTCCTATGCACTTTACCGGACAGACTATGCCACATTCCACCCACCACGTCCGCCGATGTAGCGCTGCCTGCATATATATTGTACCGCTGCCGTGCTTCAGTGTCTGTACCATTGTATGCCGAGGCTATAGCGATACTCGAGCGACGCGGTCTCTATGTTACCACTTTTATGTATCTTTATTGGGTCTAGTACCTACAGTCTAGTTATATCTTTCTCAAGGAAGGATACGCGATAGTATTTTGGTTCGATAGGATATACGCTTGTACACGAAAAGTCAATGCATTTGGTAAGTAAACACGGCTTGAATTAGTTGTGGGATGCACACAATCACCCGATGCAAAAGTCTTCCCAGTCAATCGCAAAGTTCGAAAGCCCTCCATTACTGACTGGACCCCAAGACCGTCTCCACGCATTTGACTTGGGGCACCGATGAGCATCGATATCGTTACCTCGAGCTCGCTGAATGTTCTTGAATATGCCCTTCAACTTCATAATCTATAAAAAGCGTTCGAGCGCGACGAAGTTCGGCGAATGCGAGCTCAGACGCAAGGGCTGGAGGCGTCCAACGTGGACGCGGTTCATGAATGCTCTCTGCCAATGAAAGAACTATCGCACCGTTGCATCTATGACGATCCCGCTCAGGACCGGCTTGCCACGATCAGTCCCGCCTTCGGGAGATTCGTCGATGGAGTTCTTGCGGCGGGAGAAGCACCGCGACGGCGGAGATGCTGAGGAAGCTGCCTCCGGCATGCGTTCGGCACGGCAGCGTTGCGCGCTTTCGCACCACGTGCGGCGCACGACGTCTATGTTGAACTTTCAGACATTGCCCAAGGTCTTCAATTTTGGGGCTTGATAGCATCCTGGATGTTCTTCATCGTTGCCACATTCTTGTGAATCACGTCGAGCGGATTAGTGCGCCAGCTACCGCCATTGCGCCCAGCGGGTCAAAGTGGAATCTCGATGAATGTTGCGCTCGATGACGATTATCCGTACTGCCAGAGGCGTGTCGAGCGCTGCAGTCGGACAGGACTTCTCTGTTCTGCAAATAGATGGATCACTGTCTCGCCGGCGTCCGATATGCACTGACTGACTGTGGGTGTGTACGGCTCTTTACGTGGGTCCATCTGTGTGTGCCACGGCGCCATATAAAAGGCCGCTCGCTTAGCTGTGGTTCACCGTCAACCAGCACATCATGAGCCCCCAGCAGTGCCACGAAGTCAAGACGACTAACACCTTTGTCGACGTCCCCCTCGAGGACAACCTTCCCCTCGCCCACGTTGTCGACTTTCATCTCGAGCATAACCCGGACAAGACGTGCTATGCGTGCGCTGAGTCCGACGGCACCGTCCGCGAGATCACCTACCGCGAGTTCGGCCGCGCCGTGCATCGCGCTGCTCACGCCTTGCGCCCTGCGCACCAGGGCGCGGACGGCGCCGTCGTCGCGATTATTGCACTCTCCGACACCGTCCTCTACCACGCCATCACCATCGGCTTGATGAAGGCCGGGCTCGTGGTACGTCGTGCACCGCTTTTGTGTCACCCTCTCGCTGACTTCGCTGCAGCCGTTCCCCATCTCGCCTCGCCTCGCCGCCCCCGCGGTGGCGAACCTGCTGCGCACGTCGGGCTCCCGACACCTCGTTACGACGCAGCAGACACTACACATGCTCGTCGCCGAGCTCAAGGCAGAGCTCGGCGAGGAGTACGGGCTGGTCATCGATGAGATGCCCGCGCTCGACACCATCTATCCTCACCTGGCGTTGAAGAAGGCAGAGGACGTGTTCAAGCCTTACCCGGCGTCTGCGGTCGCAGCGAAGCCGGAGGACATGCAGCTCTACCTGCATTCGTCCGGGAGCACCGGGTTCCCCAAGGCCATTGGGCATACCCGCGCCAGCATCCAGGGTTGGACAAGACTTGGTAAGTCATGTACATCGACTTGTTGGCTCTCTCGTGCTCACAGTCATTGTCCAGCGAGCGTCACGGACATCCGCCGCTTCACCCCGCGCCCGCGCTTCGCCTCGCACATCCTCCCCGCCTTCCACGGCTTCGGGCTCTGGGCGCAGGTCTTTGTACCGTTGTACGGCGGTGCGGAGTCCGCGCTGTTTTACCCAGTGGTCAGGGTGCGTCGGTTGTATTCGTGAAGCGTCACGCGCATCGCTGACCGCGCCATAGACTCCCACAGAGGTGCCCCCGCCGCCGACGCCGGACGCTCAGTTGGAAACCGCTCGCGCGAGCAAGTCTACCGCGGTTGTCACAGTCCCGGCGTACGTGCACCAGTGGGCGGAGGACCCGAGTGCGGTGGAGTACTTGAGCACCCTACAGGTTTTGGTGAGGCTTTCGAGCGTTACTATTACGAATCGTCACTCACATTCGCGTAGGCCTACGGCGGCGGACCCCTCAGCGAGCCCATCGGCGAGATCCTCGCGTCTGCCGGCGTCAAGCTAAGGTCCATCCTCGGCGCGACCGAGTTCGGCGTCCCCTCGCACTGCATGCCCACCCATGAAGAGGACTGGGCGGAATGGCGATGGATCGAGCTCGACGCCAATGCGGCCATCGAATGGGAGAAGCAGGAAGACGGCACCGAGGAGCTGATTATTCCGGTATGTTTGAGTGCCGTGTATGTGTCTTAAATGGCGTGTTGACGTGCTTTGAAGGCCGACGGCAACCACTGGCATATGCCCGCGGTCAAGAACATGGCGAATAGACCAGGGTACGCGACGAGCGACTTGTGGGTCGCACATCCGACGAAGCCTTACTTGCGGAGAATGTAAGCAAACAGTGGCTTCGAATCCGTGACTTACTCACTCGCGCCAACAGCGTCGGACGCAAGGACGATGTGATCGTCCACTCGACGGGCGAGAAGACGGTGCCTGCGCCGATGGAGGGCAAGATCCTCAAGAGTCCCTTGTTGGTACACTTTTCCTCCTGTCGGACATCCAATTGACGCATATGCCAGGGTGGCGGCCGTGGTCATGTTCGGCCGCGGGCGAGACGAGGCGGGTATTCTTGTCGAGCCCGCTGCCGGCTACGCAGTCGACACCAAGGACGACGCAAGAATCGCGGTGTATCGGGATGGCATTTGGTGCGCTTCGGACCTCTCTGGAACAAGATTATTGAAGATGTCTGATTTCTCTATAGGCCCGTCGTAGAGGAGGCGAACCGGAATGCACCCGCCTACAGTCGAATCTTCAAGGAACTGATCCTCGTCGCGCGTCCAGATACGCCCCTCCCACGTACCGACAAGGGCACGGTCGTACGAAAGCGCGCCCTGCAGCTGTACAATGACGAGATAGAAAAGTTGTGAGTTCTACCTTGCATGTTGTACTCGCTTTACGATCAGGTTGACTTGCTTCACAGATACGAGGCCCTTGAGGATCAGGGTGGAGAGAAGGATGTGGCAGCACCTAACAGCTGGGACGTGTCGGCCGTCGAAAACTGGCTTTCGAAGCAGATGCGCGACATCACTGGCCGAGAGATGGACCGCGCGGTTGACCTCTTCGAGCAGGGCTTCGACAGGTAAGTCAGTGACATCCAGATGTTGCCTTTATGAATCACAATCTCTAGTCTCAACAACACCGTCCTCCGCAATCGCTTGCTAGGCGCGCTCAAAGCGGACGCCTCCACTGCATCCGCGACCTCCAAAATCACCCAGAACATCGTCTATGCCCACCCCTCGATCGAAAAGCTCGCCACCTTCCTCAGCAAGCTCGCTCATGGCGAAGCCAGCGAGGGCGTCGACAACGAGGCCGACGTCAAGCGCACGATCATCGCCATGGCCGCCAAGCACAGCGAGGGCCTCCCGGGCTACGTCGACGCGACGACGCTGCCGCAGTACATCCCCGCAGAGGTCGCGAAGCCAGAGCTGCCCGTGACGGTTCTGATGACCGGGACGACGGGCAACCTGGGTGCGGACATGCTGGCGCAGCTCCTGCGGGATGAGCGCGTCAGTCGGGTGTACACGATCGAGCGCGCGGGGTCGGCGGGGGCGAAGGACAGGCAGCGGACGCGGTTCGAGGACAAGGGGTTGGATGCGGGATTGCTCGAGTCTGAAAAGCTGGTTTCGTTGGAGGGGGATGTGTGCAAGGAGCAGCTCGGGCAGAGCGAGGAGGTGTACGCGGAGGTGCGTTCGTCGCGTCGGCCCAAAGAAGTTGCAGAGCTGACCGCCCGGCAGATGCTCGACACCGTCAGCCTCATCTTCCACGTCGCCTGGCGCCTCGACTTCAACCTCGGCATCACCGCCTTCGAGCCCAACATCCGCAGCACGCGCGCCCTCCTCGACTTCGCCCGCGCCTCCGCCTCCGCCCACGCCAGCACCTTCCGCTTCGTCTTCACCAACTCCATCGGCGCGACGCTTTCCTGGGATTACGCCTCGAAGGGGCCCGTTCCCGAGGAGCTGTTAGAGGACCCCGGTGTCGCGATCGCCGGCGGCGGGTACGGGCACGCGAAGTACGCCGCCGAGAGAGTCCTGGCGGCGGGCGGGGTACCGTTCACGTCGGTCCGCGTGGGGCAGATCACGGGCGATCCGCCCAGGGGTGCGTGGGCGACGACGGACTGGTTCCCGATTCTGGTGAAGACGAGTGTGGCGCTGGGCGTGCTGCCGAGCGATGGGCAGGTGAGTGCGAGGGGAAAGGTGGATGTGTGCGGATTGCTGAACTTGTCCCCTCAGGAGGTCTCGTGGCTGCCGTCGAACGCTGTCGCGGGTACCCTCATCGACGCGGCCTTCGACGAAAACGGACTGGCGCCCTCGCACAACATCGTCCACCCGCACACTATCCGGTGGTCTGAGATGATCAAGGACGTGCAGCGCTCGCTGAAGAACCAGCTTGACCGCGACCTACCTATCGTCCCCTTCCCCGAGTGGTTCGCGAAGCTGGAGGCGGCGGCGGCAGATCCCTCTGTCAACGCTCTGGACGTAGTGAGTGATCTTCATACGCGTACTCCCTGAACGCAAGCTGACCTGTTATACAGCCCGGCGTCAAGTTGCTGGAGTTCTTCCGCGGGATGAGCGGGGGATATGGACTGGGCATGTTCGCGACGGACAAGATGACCGCGGTGAGCAAAACGCTGCGCGATCTCCGTCCTCTCGGCCAGGTGGACGCGAATGCTTGGGTGAGTTACTGGAGGGCGAAAGGCTTGCTAGCGTAGAGTTCGCAGCTCCGATGAGTGGTAGCTGTGGTTTTGGCATGGACGGTCATTGAAGTAGACTTGTATTGCAGATGATTACATGCTATAGATCGAGTATGGTGCTCTACGTCGAGGGTGTACGCGCTTTGAACCCATGTTCGCGCATGTGAGTATGCAGGCGGAGTTGGAGATGCTGGGCGTGTCGTTCGCGCCTGAGTTGGGTGGTTATGGACCTTGTGGGCTCGTTGGTTATCAGTGTGGAAGGGTACGATCCCGGAGGCGAGGGGCACGCGCTGGCTTGAGCCGGGAGAACGATCGGACAGACGGCAGTCGGGGAGGGTATGGTGGTCTTGGTACGTACTCATCATGATCGTAAGAGCAGGTAACAAAAATACTACCCAGGCGAGTTGAGCGGACGATACGAGGAGGCCAAGCATGTTGCGCACCTTTCGTCCGTATGGACACGCCCTTCGAGCTTGCTTTACGCACCTACACCCTCCCAGAACTTCTATAAGGATACCCAGACATACAAGGGATACTTGTTAGTCGTACATCGACAGAGATAGGCCTTGAGGTATGAAGTGAGCAGGATGATGATGGCAGGAGGGAAGTGATCGCAACGTGCTTCGGCACGGCCTGTCAGTCGGCACCATCTTTTGCTCCAACTTTGTTCTGCTCAAGGCGATGAGGGCAATATACTTCCTGTTTTCTGTGGAATGCGCTCGATCCCTTGACTTCCTCGCCTGAAGTTCATGTGAACGTGAGTATCTTTGAACTTCACCTCAAGAGGGTCGGTGAGCAAGCCCTCGGGTTACTGCCCTAGTATCTGGGGTTGACACCTCTGTAATTGTGGCTCTTTGCAAACTATACAACCTTTTGTTGTCGGTCATACCACAGTAGTGATCATACACAAGCGTCGAATATTGCCACACGCATTGGCCTTTGGGTGAGTGTCACTATCCGATGCCGTTGACCATTTCGGCCTGCTGACCTCCTCCAGATGACCTCCAGTAATCCTCATAACCTCCTATATCCTCGCTGCCGTCCACATGTGGATCTCCAGCCCTCAAAGTGGATGGCGCTGTGTTGCTCGCCTTGCATGTTCGGCATCTCGGCGAAACAACAAAACCTTCCGGATTTGGTTAGTCATGGCAAGACATCGACAAAGCCGCTCACGTGATGGCCATGAGGACAACAAACGCGCAGGAATGGAATCGGTCCATGCGGGTTTATGACTCTGACTATATAGGTTGCACCTTCGCCATCATCGTCATCTCCCTTGCCACCCACTGCCACCCATCTCCAGACATCCATGCCGCCCCGCAAACAGACCGGCCGTACCCCAGGACGTCCTCGCAAGAACCGTCCCCCTGCAGAAGTCGGCTTCATGCAGTGGATGAACAAGGCGAGTGGCGCGGAGGCCGAGAAATTTTTGGCAGAGATTCCGGAAGCGCAGCCACCCAAGGTCGCGCCCAACGAGTTCGAGTACGAGGACTATGTGAAGTCGTTGAAGCCGCCACCGCACTCGCAGGCGTACAAGGACTACATGAACAGCTACCTAAGTGGCGCGACCGATCCGTCGCTGCTGGACGAGCCGATGGAGGAAGAGCCTGAGGTGGCGGACTTCGATATCAACGAGTACCTCAATCTGCCGGAGAGCCCGAAGGAGGTTACCCAGGGTCGTCCTGATCCTCCTCCGAGTGAGGGCACCAGCGAGCTGAGGTGTAGGTGAGTGGCGTGCGTAGTCGACTAGGCCACTCGGTGACTCACATATTTTGACAGTGGCGACAGCGGCATCGACCAGGGAACCGGTCCCTCCCAGGTGCAGGCGGTCGCGTCTGCCGCTCCTGGCGAATCTGTCACTGATAATGGTCCTCAAGCGGCCTGCATTCCGACGGCCTCTCTCCCCGACGAAAGCGCCATGGAAGTCGATACGCCCGTGCGCCCTGCCACCGCAGCCATCGATGCCACCGCCCTTTCTCTACACCCCGCCTCGAGCCCGCAACCTACCCCAAAAGCAACCCCTAGCTCATCTTCCTCCCGCCCACGCAGGACTCGCGCCGCGCGAGGTAGAGCACAGTCTATGTACGATCAATGAATATATCCTCTTGAGTTTTCCACTCATCCGTCTTCCTCTTCAGGAGACAATCTGCGCGCGCATCTAAAGCTGCTACTCAGCCTCCCATTGAACAGCATAAGACGAACCCCAACCCCGCCTACTATCGCGAGGACAGCGCACCTCCTATACTCGATGATCCCAGTCACGCGCCTGGCACGTACTATCGCCCGCCAAGGGTAGCCTATTTTCCAGCGACGTGCTTAAACGGCCATGCGATGGTGGGCTCGAGCCGGTCCCAGTCTGCCAGCTCGATCTACGACCAGCCGCTGGCGTCGACATCACACCAAGCGACGAACGCAATACAAACTGAACACAATGTTGCCTGCCTCCCTCCACCTGGCACATATCGACTGTCCGACAACTGGATAGAGGTCGTGTCCTCCATCCCAAGCCCGCCGAGCTCCCAAGCATCGTCTTCTACACCAAGCCCTCTGAGCCACGCCTCCACTCCGCCCTCCTCTACCTCAAACACCCCCCACATCCCACCCTCCCACTCCCTCGGCCCGCTCGCCTTCGCCCGCTCCGACGACACCTTCATGCGCGCGGTCGCGAACGGGACGCCGCACCTCGTCCCCGTCCCCACGCCCCAGTACGTGCCCTGTCAGTGGGTGCACTGCACCGACCGCGCGTGCCCGACGCCCTGCGTGCGCCACGCGTGCCCGACGCCCTGCGTGCGCCATGCGTGCCCGAAGTGGTTCGACAGGGCGCTGTCGCGCAGCGAGCTGCTGGTCGACATATACACGCATTTCGCGCTGTTTGGGTACAACCAGGAGCAGCTGGACGCGATCGCGGTGCGCGTGTATGCGGAGGTGGTGGGGTCGTAGGTTGTGGAGTCGTAGGTGGTGGGGTCGTGATGGGGGCTACTGAGCTTTACCCGCGATTCAGAGTGCGAAGTCTACGACGTGAAGTGCGCACGAGCACGCGAACAACGAAGGGAGCCGGTCTCTCTTCACGATTTCCTCTACGACTTTGACAACATGTCCTGATGTTCCCCATCCCTTTCTCATTTCTTGTATCCATACCCTCATCCGCTCTTTACATTGCATGTTAACTCTAGGACGGATCGTATTCGGCCTATATTTCACGTTCCCATAATTTACTATACGTTTTCACTGCCACCTCATCTAGACATGTCCCCGATCTGTTACCCATTCTACTATGTTCTGTAGCCCTTATATGACCGTGATGCTTATACATTACCGCGCTCTATAATAATGCTATCTGCTTGCGATTGGCTTTTTCAAAAGCATCCTAACGAAGATTCGGCTGGTTCGAACAAGCGCGCGGCCATACAGGATCAAAGAGCGGTGGCGGACGCCGTAATCGCGTTCGCGAAATGACGAAATATATATTATCCTACTCATGAGGGTCCTGTGGCAACCAGACAGTACCCAGCCGTATAGCAGGAGGAGTTGAGGATATCATAGAGGGTCGGCCAGTATATATAAGCCAGCTACGGCGAGAACGAGCGCCTATAACCTTTTGAGCCTTCGGCCGCTGTCGAACTTCCAGGAGCAACGGCGAGGATCAGACTAGTGATTCTAAGAGCGTCCAGACTCCAGCATCTATCGCACGCAGACACGGGGTCCTCTTCTTGACAGCAAATACCCGTGCCTCCTCTATAGCAGTATGGGGCCGTCCCAGCACGCGGAACAGCGCCGTCCCGCGCACGTAAAAGGCCTGCAGCTAGCCGCACGAGATAAGGCGAGAAATGGGGCATGATCAGCAAAGGCGTGCTTCGTCCTGCAGACTATCGCGAGGCGTTGTGGCTGTAATTCGAATAGTAGGCCGTGACACGGGTAACGAGCGCCCGCCGCCTGAGAGTGCCGTAAAGGTACCACATGCAGTGTTCTCAGGCATAATCAGCTAAGCGCCGGACAGAGGAGATAACAAGGTTGTGGCATTGGGATAGGATTGGCCAGGAAGGACGGGAAAAGGACGTACACGTACTGCTCTTCATTCGCTACGCAACGATGTAGGTCTTCAAGCTGAGGAATGAGTAGCAGCATCGGCGGGCGGACAAGGTTCCACTCCTTTCCGCCGCAGAGAATCATCGATTCTGATCCCAAATTCGCGGAGTTCGAATTCTGGTACAAGGAGGGGGTCATATGATGTTCAGCGGAGGTCGAGAAGGCACTGTTATGCGCAGAAGATGCTTTTTGAGTCAGCGGCAGGTCAGCGGCTGCAGGGTCCTCCTGCGTACCGCACGTTCCATCGCGGTGGCGCGGGCTGATGGACACGATAAGGAGCAGAAGACCGGTGGGAGCGTGAGAGGATGCCGTTGCCTAGGCGATTTTTATCGCAATTTTGCCGGGGCGCCGCGCACGCCAGGACCTTCTGCCCTTTCGCTTGGGAGGCAGTTTTTGAGAGGAAATGGACGAGGAGGAGGTTATGAACGTTCAGGACGAGCTTGAGCGGCGGTTGCCGAAGTCCGGGAGGAACGGGGTGGCAGCAAAATGCACGTTTTGTGATGATGGGAAGGCCGGAATCAAACCACGCGGCGGACACCGGCTCAGTCATGTTCAACTCGAACCATCACTCTCTGTCCCTCTCCAGCCTGTTTCGTCGTCTCCAGCGCCTTCAGAGGCCTTGTATTCAGTTACATCGTGTACCCAGCACCCAAAAATCCAACTTTCCCGGCTTTCCCAGTCCAATCGCGCCCTCCATAGCGTTAAGCGCCCCAGCGATCGACCATCAAATTCATGTTTCCCGCTCCCCCTCCTTCCAACTTCTCAAGCGCCCTTATGAAGCGCCCTTCCTCACCTTTGCACTGCCCTACGCACAGCAGCGTAACGGCAGGTCCGTGCGGGGCCAGTAACGTCACGGCATCCTTATTGTCTTTGTGCCCAAACGCGGTTATGGGTCCGGACCCCCGGCATTCAAAAGGCCCTCGCAGTCCCACGATCCTTCTTGTCTTCCCCCACCACTACCTACTCTGAGAGTACCCGTAGAACGATCCCCCCACCCCATCCCGATGCCCGAACCTGCGTTCGGCATCGAGCACACCGGCCAAGCCGGTGGCTCCTCCAATAGCTGTATTTCACCGCGCGTACGGTTTATCTGGCGCCTGTTCCTTTTGCTCTCCCTGGTTGCTATCGTCTACTCCATCCCCAAGGACGTCAAGGTCGCCTTTCTGACAGTCCCGAATCCCTATACGGACGTCTGCAAGATGTACATGGACAGGTTCATCACGGCTATCCTCATCTTTGTGGTGCGTGGACCAGTGCTTTGGCCGTTAAGCGCCTGCTGACGCTCGCCGTTATGTGGCGGTCCAGGTCAACTTTTGCCTCCAATGGGTCTACAGCCTCCCCCTCCGCCTCGCCGCCTGTGGCATCCTCTACGTGAGTCGTTCCCCGCGTATCGGTGTTCGTGGCGCTCACCAATCGTACTCCCAAGTTCTTCTATCTGGTCTGCAACGCCCTTGGCAGCATGACCGTATCTGCACAGTGCATCGGCATCATCAGCACGGTGGTCGGTACTTCCCTGTGGCAAAGCTTCCCCTCGTACTCACTCGCGCCTAGATCGTGCTTCTCCGGACTGAGCGCTGTGTCGTGCGGGTGAGTCGCACGTTCGTCGCTCTGAGTCCTCGCTGACCACGGCGCTTATTCAGCTCCTCTCCCCGCTCGTCAACGGTGTCCTTTCCCTCACCACCTTCCACCTCAAGATGGTACCCGGGAAGCCGTACAAGGTACGTCCCCGGTCATCTCCGTCCTACGCCCTGCTCATCGTCTTCTAGCCCCGTCTACTTGACTACATGGCCTTCAACCCTCTCCTCGCCTTCTTCGCCGCGTGCCACGCTGGCTTCTGGCTTGGGGAGGGATGGCTCCCGTACCAGACCCTCGCCATCGCCGTCACCGTTATCTACATGCTCTACACCAACATGCCCGCCTCCCCTCCCTTCTCGCCGCTGCGCACCTGGCTCACTGTACGTGCTGTCCGTCTTGCCACAGCACATATGCTGACCATGCTTATCCAGGGCTTCGTCTGCCTTGTGTTCGCAGCGTACAGGGCTGGTCTGCAGGCCGCCCTGACCTTCGACCTGCCCCCGCTGTTCAAGCATGAGGAAATCGTGATCGTGTGGAGCAGGTACCCCCTCATCTTCGTCTACCCCAAGGACGACGAGGTGCTCGTCGTCATCGACTTTGTGCTCAGCCTCAGGACGCTGGCGCTTATTGTGCGTTGTGACTGGGTGCTTCTAATCTGTTCGTTGCTCATGTCGTTCTGCAGGTCGGCGTTGTTTTGGCGTTCGCCGCCGCGTACCGCTTCATGGTCACTGAGTTTGTCGTGCCGGCCGTTGTGTCGTGCGCGCGCCTGGTGCGCCAGAAGATGCGCTCTAAGGAGGAGAAGACGATGTTTGCTACTTGCATGGCTATCACTCCCCGTAAGGCCATGGAGCTCCAGGTTGAGGTGCGTCTAGTACTTCTGCCTCACCATGTACTCCCTGACACCCAGCATCAGGTCGAGCAGAAGCAGGGGACGGACATCGTCCGCTCCCTGTCTATCTATCCCTCGCCGATCGGGCCCATGAATCAGACGGTCGTCACCACCGACAACGTCGAGGTTACCCTCACCGTCTACACCCGCCCCATCGTCTACACCACTACGGCCGTCTACACCACCCCCGTCGTCTACCTCGCGCCTGTCACCTACCTCGCCGACGTTGCGTACACTGCCCCGGTCGTCTTCAAGGCGTCGGTCATGTTCAGCGAGCAGGGTCGCGTGCTCTTCATGGGCCCGGCCATGCAGGTCGTGCCGCTGATGGTGGAGGCGCCAATGGAGAACGCGAACATGGAGGCCGAGGAGCGGGTTCGTGAGGTGAGTGCTTTACGAATGCATGAATTGGACAGTAGCTGATGACTCTCATAGATCGCGGGCCCCGTCCTCGCGAACAACACGTCTACCATTGAGGTCGTTATGCGCAAGGTGAGTAGTGCCCTCGACATCGTCATGTACATGTACATGCTCATGCTAACGATCATCTAGCGCAAGTCCATGGACCTGCAGCCCGCCTTCGCGACGCTCAAGATGCACATCTTGCTCATGCACCTGGCCGAGTTTATCCCGGAGTCGGCTACTCGCGCCTCGGTCGATCCCAAGACCGCCGTCTGCGACGAGTCTGCCTTGAATGACATGACCTTCATGGTCGAGTCCGAGACGTCCTCCGAGGTCGACGAGGACGCTCCCGCCGCGGTTGAGCCAGTGACTTGTGCTTCGGCTGCGCAGGTCATCTCCTTCATGGTCGAGGACACGATTCACGCATCGGTCGAGCCGGAGGGCGTCAACACCGAGCAGGCTGAGCTATCGATCGACCCGCCTGACGTCGTCGTTGCCCCCCTCGATGTGCCCGAAGCGCCAGCCGGCGCTCATGCCGATGAGCAGGTTAACGAGTGCACCGCCACGCCTGCCCTCGACGAGATGCCCTCCGCTGCGCCCGTCTTCTCGGAAGCGAACGACGCCCCCGCCGAGGCAGCCGCCCACGTCGAAGAGCCTACCTACGTCGAGAAAATCAGCCTCGTCGGGCCCACCACCGTGACGCCGATCGTGGTCGAACAATCATCGAGCGATGACAGCAGCGTCGGCGACGGATGGATTACCTCTAGCCCGACACCGTCCAGCCGGACATCTTTGGCGGACGACGACCAGCCTGATAAGGAACTTGCCGCGGACGACCTCAATGAAGCAGCAGCTCAGGACCACGACTCTCGCGAGGGTGCCGCTGTAGCCATAACTTATGCGCGGTCAAAGATCTCGGACTTCGACCGTGTTAAGGAAAGGCTCCGTGAACTGAAGTCGGAGGCGGAGACGGCGACGCGCAAGCCTCTGGCTGTGCGTCCGACGATCAAGGCAGGCTTCCTTGGGCATTTGACGAGCGCGGTGGCTCGTCCACCTGCGACGCAGTCATCGCCGAGAAGGTTCACGGCGGCGGAGAAGGGCAAGGGCAGGGCTCAAGAGATTCCGGAAGGTTCGTGTCGCTAACACAAGAGCAAAGCAAAAGCTGATGGGCACCTTTCAGATCCCTTCATGGAAGAGTCTCTTGCGGACCAGCACACAGAGGAGCATGTCGCCGAGGACTATCCTGCCCAAGACGACTCTCTTGCCAACTCAGTGGCTGGACTCCCAAGCATCGACTTCGGTGACGCCCCGGCCGACTGGGCTGATGACACGGAGGCTTTCTACTTCAAGTCAAACGAGGACGACGAACTGGGCAAGGACGACTGGCCAGCCAAAGATGACACTGCTCCCAGTGACGACGGTGTCGACGACGACGACAACGACGATGACGACGGCCCTCCTCCCATGGGTGGATGTATCCGTCTCCCCTCGACGCCTCCTCGCCAACGACCTGCAGCGCCTTCCCCGGAGTTTTCTCGTCGGGCAACACCGTCCCCTGTTCATGAGAACTGGCGGAGCCCGCGGCAGCCTACTCGTGAACACCAAGGACCATCGTCATATGGTCACAACGAGACCAGGCACGGCGGTGGACCGAGCACTCCACGTCGACCCGCAAGGCATCCACGTCAAGCGAAGGATCGCGCAACGCGCTCGGCTGGGATGAGGCCTCACAAGGCAGGCTCAGCCGAAGGAGCAGCCGACGGCGACTGGAAGTGTGCGCAGCAGCAAACTCTAAGGCAGCGGGATCGCAGACGGGACGACCCTGAGTCTAGCAGTGGCCCTTCGACATCGACCTCTAGACATGCGCCGCATACGCCCCCTCCTGCACGCCGCTTTGAGCGGGAAGACCGCGCGGGTGGCAGCAGCAATCGGGACATCACGTCGACGTCGAGGGCGGGTCCGTCCGGCTTGCATGGCCTCCCACCAAGGCCCGCGTGGATAGACAACGATCAGCGACCTGACCGACGCGCGCCGCGAAACTATACCTTGCAGGATCGAACGGACGACGAGTTGCATTCCGGTTTCGGCGGCATGCGCTCAGATGCACTCGACCACGAAGCCTCGCGCAGCGGGCCGTCATCCTCTAGCCCGAGGTATCCTCCAAGGCATGGCCACCAGAACGGCACACCCAATCCTCACCATGGTCCTCGCGATGATCAAGCTCGCCGTCAGCCCAGGCAAGACGGCGGTGGGCCGTCGACGGCGCCCACCGTGCATGGTCTGCCTGATAGGCCAGCAGATCATGACTGGGAAGCACACCGCGACCATCCCTACCAGAGTTACCGAACGCAGAGGAGGCGAAGATAATCTTGGACCTGTAGGAGCGAGGCGTGTCGGAGAGGGGTGGAGCACGATGACCCGAGAGGCGGACCAGGCAGCAAAAATATCAGCAGGCGCGCACAGAGACAAAGGGACCTGAGCAGAAGAGTGTACAGCGAAAGCACAGCACCATCGCATGCGGAACCAGACGAAGCAAGACCGTTTGACGAGTCGATGATCAGAGCACAACGGTTCGAGAGCGATCCGCATCGGTACGTACCTTCGTGCTATGGCTCGCGTGCGTGCGCTGACGACAGACTTGCAGCACACACATCGAACATGACCACCTAGCGGCGCTGGCGTCCAGTCAACCGTCGCCCTTTCCGCGTCTCGACAAGTACCGAACTCACCCCAACTGACCTTTGCCATACTCGCCGCGGGTGGCGCACATTGCGTCCGCGGTGCCCGCCTACTTGCCATCTCTCGACCTGACGTGCTTGACGGCCTGACCCGTCCGCAAGTGAAAGGGCATCTCCCCGTCGTCGCAGCCGTGAGTTCGACTACCGTGTCTGGTGAGTCGTGCATCTGCTCAGATTGGAGGATTGGTACTGACGCACCTCGCGCAGCTTTTTGCCCCACTGCCCACTCGCCTTTTGCCGTCCCGTCATGTCTGCTACCGTCCGTGCTTCGATTGTCCCCAAGTCCTCTTCAAGCTTTCCGCGGACGCAAGACTGGGAACGCGCGCATGCGCTTGGAGAAGGTGCGTGGGATGCTTTGCTGTCGATTTCTATACTGACCACCTTTTCTCGCATGCTCGCAACGCTCCAACGAGCCCAGGCATGAGGACACGAAGGTGCGTCGTACTGACATGACTGACCTCTAGCGTTCACAGATCCGTTGAGGACGAGGACGACATCGACAGCTCGGACGAGGACACGACGGACGGCCTGGCGGGAACGCCGGCAGTGCGGGCAGCAGACGCGGTGAGTCGTGTCGCTGCGACGGATGGGGAGATGTCTCGGTACCTTGCGGGCGCCGGGCTTGACGGCGCAGAGGGTTTGGGAAGGTGAGTGGGCGGGGTTCTGTGTGGCGGGTCGCCATCATGGGGTCGGGGGAGGTCTCAATGTCGGGCATATGGATTGGGTGGATGGTGTGGACGACGTCGCTTGCGCAATGCCTTCGGGCGCGCGCTTTCGGTGTGCGGATGCTGTCGTGCATCAGCTGCTCTACGTGGCGGGCCGGCGACGCACCTTCGGGTCGTCTGCGCTATGCTCTGCTTGTGCTCTTCGTTGATCATCGTCGTGCTCCTGTGTTCGGTCGTGTGCTGCTCGCTTCCCTGCTGCTTGTTGTCATTGCTGCCGTTCTCGTTGTCTGTCTCTTGCTCTTCTCAATGTCGCTTCGCGGACTCTCTTCGTGTTGCTGTACTCTTTGACATGGTCGTGTATGTGCTTGCGTTGTGTGTCTCCAAGTGTAGCCATAGTTTGATCTGTAGACGGCCCTTAGGGCTAAATGTACTTGTATCTCTGACTGAATAACAACTTACTCACCTATCTGCTGGTTGTTGGACCTGTAAAGCTGGCGCAGTCTTCTCCGTCGTAATCTGGAGACTGGCGATCGGGAAGGAGCGAAGCCTTGGGACACCGGGACTCGAGAGCGTGCCCATCAGTCAAGTCTTGAATGGACTTATCCTTCGGCCTGTCGAAGGTCGATACATTACTTCAGCAGGCTATCGGTGAAGAGCTGGGTTGACAGTGGAAGTAGCTGGAGAAATATGGGAGGGATTCGGGAAGGAATGGCTGGAGGGTTTCTCACGTCCATCCCTTTAGATGACCAAAAAGGTAACATGCAAGTCCGATGAATGTGACAGCTATGACAGCTGCGTCCCATCTCACTCTCGAGACGTAAGACTGTAGACTATTCAGGAGATATGTACGTGCGGCGTATCACTTCTAAGCTCAGCGATGTAGGGAGCACAAGACAAAGTACAATTTCACATTCGGCGCGGTTGACTTGTAGTGGGGTTGGCGACCACAGGATGTACAGCAACTCGCGCAGCTACGCAGCTACTGGGAAATAAGGTAAAGCGGATGTTGTAATGTCAAGTCAGTTCAATGGCGCAGCGTAAATGAACATACAAATAGCTGGTCCCAAACTTGGATTGGGAGCCCTTTTTTCCCGCCGTCCGGCGTTAGGATTAATCAACCCAAGGAATAGTCTGCAACTACATACCTTGAGACACCGCAGACCGCCGTGCTTTACCTTTTAAGTACACAAAGGAGCGGCATTATGGCGGTATACTCGCCGTTGATTAGACAAACATAGTTTTAGTACTTTCTAGTATCCTCTTCGCCCTCCAATATCCTCCGTCGCAGCGGCGAGGCGCTGCCCTCAGCGTTCGGGGGACAAGCTTGGCCGTAAGCGGAAGCCTGCGACGCGAGGGCGGTCCGAAGGACCGACGTCTCCAAGGTGGAGTCGATGTAACCGGTGGCGACTGAGGATGCACGCCAGGGTGCGGCGAGCACGGGGCTTCGAGAGAGGAGCAGACTCTAAGGTCTGCAACCGTGGTCAGCCACCATTCACCACCAGCACCAATCTGCACCAACCTATCCCTCACCATGCCCGCTACCGCCTCCGCCTGTGCCTCGCCGGCACCACACGCCGCCAATCCTGCCGCCACGTCCAATACTCCAAGCCCTCCGGCACCATCGCGCGCCACGCCTCGTCGAGCTTCTCTTGCACCATCGCGCGCGCCTGCTCCGGCCGCCCGTCGTACTCCCACCGCTTCGCCTTGGGCGCGGAGAGCAGCACGGCGCGACGCATGAGGTTCTCGAGCGGTGTGGGCGGGAGGAAGGTGCGTGGCGGTAAGACCTTCTTGAGCGTCATGTGCGCGTAGGTGGGGAGGATGGGTGCGGCGGCGTCCTGCTCCGAAGTGGATGGAGGGTCGGCGAGTTCCTCGATGGGTTCTTGACCGCGAGCCAAAAGCCGAGCGGCGACGGCTGCGTCGTCGGCGAGGTCTAGGGTCGAGTCCTCGCCGATGAGGTGGGCATACCAGCGCGAGATGGGGTCGCGCTCCCGCGGCTGCACGGTGCCACGCTCGACAGCGGCCGCGTAGCTACTGACTTCTGCGTGGGTAGCAGCAACACTGTTGCGTATCTGCTTCGTCAGGTGCCGCACGACATAGAGGTACGCTTGCGGCGGCACAGCCAGCCCCCGCTCCGCAAACTGCCTCAGGGCGACCCACGTCCCCGCATAGTCCTCTGTCGCCAGCAGCGCGCGCAACGCCGACACCAGCGACGCCTGCGCTAGCGCCGCCGATGAGTCGGGGCGCTCGTACGCCTTGTTGAACTGCCAGCGCATCATGTCTTGGAATACGCGCCACGGTGGCACCGCATTCTCCGGGACTCGCTGCGCGAGCTCTTGCTTGCGCGCCGCATTCCGCGTGGCCACGACGGGCTTGTATAGGAGCGTCGTCGCATAGAAGACGGCCTGGAAGGTCTCGCCGTCGGGCCGCACTGGCGTGCGCGCGCCGAGCTCGACAAGCACGCCGTAGAGCGCGAAGGCGAGTTCCCAGCGCTCATGCGCGATCTGGCGGTGAAGGATCGCGTTGAGGATGTGCACATCGACACCGGCGTCGGGGTCGTCACGCTGGGTTGCAAGACGCAGACCCGCTCGTACGAGCCGCGTGTCGGCCTCCGCGTCGTTCTCGTCGTGGCCAGTCAGGCTGGACAGAAGCTCAGCCTGATTCTCGAGGGACGCGTCTAGTGTGCGGCCGTGGTACTGGCGCAGCGTGATACGCGCTTCCTGTTCCATGCCCGCCTGCATTTGCAGCTCCACGAAGTCGCTGATGAGACCTTGTGTGGGGCGGTATGAGGGGTCCTGCGTCTTGACGGCGAGGTATATGCCCACGACGGGTATAATGACAGAGGGTGGATGTCCAAGGCGCTTCATGAGTGATATAAGTGGGGGGAGGTCCTGATCGGCGAATATGGATCGCTTGAAGCATTCGGCGAGTTCTGTGTGGATGGCGCGCTCGTCGGAGGGATCGGCAGCGAGTGCGATGACGAGCATGTCGGCGTTGGTCGCGGGGGAGGGGATGAAGCCTGCATCGAGCATGTTCCCGTGTACGACTCCAGCTTCGTGGTACCGGCCATGATGGGTGAGGAGCAGTATGATGTTCTCGAACGCGAGATGCTGCGAGGACACCGCGACCTTGTCCTTCCGTTTCGCGTCCAACGAGACGTTGCTCGACAGACCGCTGACAAGCACCATCTCCCGGAGTGCCTTCGTGACCGGTTCCATGTTGACTGGACGATCCCCTTCCTTCCCTTCGTCATCCCGATCGTGGTTCGTGCCTTGAGCCGTCGCGGGCGGTGACAGCGCTGGCGCAGCCTGCGCACGAAGGGCAGCATGTGTGTGGTACTGGCATGCCTTGTACAAGCTGGCGCTGCGGGGCCACGAATTTCTTGATTTCGTTACTTTGCAAGCGCGAAATGAGCGAAGAACCCGTAGCATTCACGACATACAAGGATTGTGAACAATCCCTCTGAGCACCGTCTCTCCCGTTCCTGTTCCTCGCGTCTCCAGAGTAGATGGGATGCAGTTATGTTCTAGACTTGGTGGAGGTCGGGAACAAGAAGGAATAAGCGCCACATCGAAAATGAGGAAGCAAATCATTGTTACACGTGTAAGTATCTCCTTCAGGAAGTCTTTGTTCGCTTCCTCGTCTGAGGCAAATCGAGCCTTAGAAATTAACACAGAGTAAGCGAGCTATGATATCTGTGTTTGAAAGTGATATATAGGCTATACGTCATTCCATCCACAATTCACCCTGTTTGAGGGCCAGTAATAACGAAAATTCGAGGGCGCACAGGCAGTTCGGGCCCGTGCTGGTATGCAGAGTCCGAGGTACCTTCCAGACTCAAAGCTTCGCCTTAGCCTGTCCACCCATCTTCTTCCGCTTCTCCCACTCCTCCGCAGCCTGTTGCCTCAGCACGTTCTTCATGGCCTTGCCAGCAGCGTTATGCACTGGCGAATGCTTAGCCGCGCGGTCTCGAAGACGATATACAGGAATACTGCTTACCCAGTTCACCATCCCGCACTGAGATCATCACGGGAGCCGCAAAGCGCGGTAGTCTGAGCAGAAGATAAGGTTGTTGTTCATGCAGTGGGTGGAAGAAGCGACTCACTTCTGATTTATCAGCGAAAGTAGGGACTTCTCGGTCACCTTGCCACGGTACACTGAGCAAGCGAGGCTCGTCAGTGACTTTTTGATGTCTCAACAAACCCGACGAACCTTGTTTCACGGAAACTACCGCCACGGGCAGCTCGCCCAACCGCTCGTCCGGTACGCCGACCGCGGCCGCTTCGAGTACGCCCGGCTCGGTGTATAGCGCCTCTTCGATGGAGAGACAGTCCTGCAGGACGTCAGACCAGGTGCGATCGATGCATGAGACGTACGATATTCTCGCCTCCGCGGATGATCATGTCCTTCTCTGTGAGGATGTGTCAGTAAGGCGAGGCGGTATTGGGCATACCTTAGGAAGGTACTTACTCCGGTCGCGGATATACAGGAAACCTTCCGCGCACATGACCCCGACGTCGCCCGTCTTGAACCAGCCGTCCTGTTGCATGCCATAGTCAGAAACATATCCGACGCCCAGAATTCCCCAAAGCGCACCTTCGTAAATACCTGTATCACAAATACACCATACGTTCAGCTTGCCGATCATCTTTCCTATAGCAGCGGAACACGAGCCTTCGCCGTCGCCTCTGCCACCCGCTTGTCAGTCACCAACATCAGTCAATCTTGCAGTGAGCACAAACCTGGATCATTGTAGTACTTCTTCATCACCTGCGGCCCCCGCACCCAGATCTCGCCCGCATGTCCCGGCGGAAGAACCTTGCCATCGTCGTCCACGATGAGGATATCGGTGACGGGGGTTGGAAGACCGCTAGGTATGGGATAGGGGTTAATCTCCCATGATAGTATTCACCATAATACGCACCAGCTCGCAGGTCGCGCTGCAAAATCTTCTGCGGCTGGGGGAAGTAATCGGAAGTGAGCATGGTAGTCGGCAAGGAAAAAAGGCTATGACGAGCTACTTACAATTAGACGTCGCCGTCGCATTCGTCTCCGTCAATCCATAGCCTTGCGCCCTAAGAGAAAGTTGTCAACCAAATCCTTTCCAAGCCCGCGCACCCCCCCCCCCCCCAAAAAAAAAAAAAAAAGAGGCTACGAATGAGGAAACAGAATGGAGATGCGAAATCGAAAGGATGAAAGAAAAGGAAAGAACCGGGAAAAACGCACATCATCGTCTTCGGAAAACTCTTCTTCGCCCGCTGCACGAGCTGGTTGTGGACGGGCGCGCCGCCCATGCCGAGCGTGGCGAACTCGTGCCCGGCGAGCTCGGAAGTGCCCAGGTCAATAAGGTCTGAGATGATGGTGGGGACGCTGGTGCCAAGGTTGAGAGTTAGCTTGATGGAGGGAAGTATGTGTATTGTGAGCGTGGAGGACATACGCCGTAATGAATGTGACATTTTCTCTCTTGATGAGGCTGAGAGTAGGTTAGAATGCAAGAATTCGCAACGGCTCCGCAGACGTACGTGACGGCTGGGAAGTCGTCAGCCACGGAACAAGGCATAAACGTATGTGATAGGTGAGATACCTTGCTTAGGGTTATACTTCCGCACCAGCACGAGCTTGGCCCCACCGAAGACGGCCATGAGCTGGATTTCTCCATCAATCGCAAGCACTCAGTAGATCTGACCGACGCAAACTCACCGTTATTGCCATGCCTGCATGCCAGTGATGAGTTCGCTTGCTGCACAAATTTCAAGACAAGCCTACCTGTGATGTGGAAGAGAGGTACGGGGAGCAATATGCCTATCGCTTCCGGCACGACGCCAGTAGGTATCTCCTCCCCGCGTCGAAGCATTGCGCGGCGCGTACCAGCGATGCTCTGTTTGGGGTCGGTTGACAAGGTCAAGTTGAGACGCTTCGAACGCACGTTGAACAGCAAACTCAGGAAAGCGCGCTGAGTGCTCAGGGCGCCCTCTGACGGAGATGAGCCATTTAATCACAACCAGGCATGCGATGCAACATACTCGGCAGACCAGTCGTACCGCTGGTGAACAGGATGATGGCGTTGTCCTCGGGGACCAAGGCGGGGTCGGCGGAGATGACCGTCGACACGTCCCCGCTGTACTGCTTTAGCTCCTCGTTCAAGGTTTTTATGCCTTTCCAGGTGCGTTTCCCCTCCGCGGCGTGGATCACTACAATGCCACAGGTTGCGTGCGAGTCGCGGACAAGGCCGTCGACGGCGTTCACAAGCAGATTTGCGCGCTCCCAGTCGAGCACGATCAGCTTGCAGTGGCACTTGACGAGGCAATACTTGATGGTCTCCGCCGGCAGAAGTCTGGGGGAGGATTATGAGCTCCTCGGGTCCCAAATGCGCTCCCGTTGATTACGACCGCCACTCACGCGTTCACGAGCACCGGTACTGCACCGAGGAGGTCTAATGTCAGATAAAAGGGACCTTAGCACGCTGCTCGGAGCAGTCCGACCCCGATACGCACGACATGCCCAGAAGAGGATGAGGTAGTCCGGTAAATTCCTCGCAACAAGGCCGACGTGGTCGCCTGCGTCGCCGTCAGTCCGAGGCCGATTGAGACTCTGCAGTGGGTGTGCGGTGCGCACGGCTACGCATCTTTCCGGATGCCGTGGGTGTCCCGGAAGACGGCCGCTGTGCGCACGGCGCGCTCATGCGCGGCGCGGAACGTGTAGCGCTGGTCCTCGAAGACGATGAACTCGCGCTCGGGGTACATCTTCACGGCGCCGAGCCAGAGGGCGCGACATGACGGTGGCAGGTTCTTGAAGGTGCGCAGGACACGTCCGTCGATGCAGACTTCCTCGGTCTCGAGGAGGGACCCGGGAGCTCGCAGTTGACGCTGCGCTGCGAAATATTGTCAGAGACTGAATGACGTGGAAAAGAGAAGGGAAATAATCAAGGTTGGCTCTCCATAGGCCTAGCAATCTCTCAGATGTTGCGCACGAAGCTACGCACCCTCCTCGACAGAAACCTTGGGTATCCAAGCCATGATGGTGGTAGCAAGAAAGACACGATCTCATCACTGTTGTATGCTGGCTAATTTATTCATTTCTGGTACGCGAGGCCACCTGCGGTGAAGAAGCGGTGGCCGACCGGCAATCTTCGAAGCCGGCCCATGGGTGGACGGAACAAGTTGCGTTCATCAGAATTCGAACTCGCCTCGTGGAGACGTGACCCGAAGTCGATTACCTAAGCGATATATCCGAATTAGGAAGGCTTTGTTGTGACCGAAAGGGTGACTCAGAGCTTGTATCCGTCCGTCATCAGGCTTGGGCCTAACCAGAAAATATGCCGCCAAGATTGAGCAAGAGAAAACAGAGAGAGCTGGAGGAGCTGGAGGCTCTGGAGGGATTGGCGAAGCATCAACCTGTGAGCGAGGATGAGGCCGATGGGGAAGCATCGTCCCCTCAGCTTGGTCAGAAAAGCGGGTTCGCAGCAGTGGGTGTCGCGCTTTAATACATTTGACTATAGCTCACTGCTTTGTAGCTGCTTTCTCAAGACGATATCGCTCAAGAGGATAGCGATCCCGAAGAGGCTGCAGTGCAGACGAAGGCCCGCAAGGTGTGCATCATCCTCTCCTTTGAACCGTGTGTTGAACTTAGAAGTGAAAGAACAAGAAGAAAAAGAAGAAGCCATCTGCTGCAGCTGCATCCTCCATTCCCCAGACGCCGCAGACACCACAAGACTCAGCGCGCGATACTCCTACGCCGTCTGCTTCTGCAAAGAAGGCCGCAAAGAAAGCTAAGCAGAAGGAGAAGAAATCGGGGAAGGATGACGTCGAGCGTGCCCTTGCGGAGCTGTCCCTCCAGTGTGTACATTCACAACGCGATCGCTGCACTTTAATGACCAACGACCCAGATACCCCAGCCTCAGCGATGCTGCCTCCGCGCTATCCTCCTCCACCTCCGCGTCGCGCACATCGATGGATGCCCTCGCCCGCCTCCTTACCGTCTCTCCCGCGCATCTCGACCCCGACGCCGAGATGCGCAAATTCTTTGGCGCCAAGGTCGTGCAGGCGAACCGCGAGAAGGGCACGGCATCCCCGCGGCGCGCGGGCGGGACAGAGAAGTCGAATCTCACGCGCCCGCAGCCGGGTTGGTGGCCAGCGAAGATGCGCGAGGGGCTCACGACGCGGCAGCTTACGCAGGAAGAGCTGGACGCGCAGAGGCAGCGGCATGGATGGGCGCCGTTGGGTGAGGAGCGCTGGTGGACGGTGGAATACAGCAAGAAGTACAAGGCGGTGACGAAGGCGTTCATGCGTGTGGTTATGGCGGGCGGTGCGTACGCTCGCTTGAGAGCTTTGGCACACGCTGATCGGCGCAGATCCCGAGGGCTTCTACAACCTCCTCCATCGCCTATGCTGGCATGCCGATACGCTGCTGCAGCTGTCGGAGCTGTACCGCCATCGCGAGGAGCATGCGACTGCGGTGGACTTCGTGGACCGTGCACTCTTCACCTATGAGCGTGCAATGCTCGGCGCGTTCAACCTCACTTCTGGCGTGAACCGCCTCGATTTCGATCACGTTGAGACGCGTCCGTTCTTCCTGGCTGTCCATCGTCAGGTCGCGTACGTGCAATGTCTCCTTCTTATGCCCTACTCTAAACGCGCTGCAGAGACTTGCAACGTCGCGGATGTTTCCGTACTTCTTTCGAGTTCGCGCGACTGCTTTATGCACTCGACCCATGGAACGATCCCCACGGCGCGCTGCTTCATCTCGATTTCCTGCCCTTCAAGGCCCACCAGACAGAGTGGTTGCTCTCAGTCTGGGACGTCTTCGCGTCGTGGAAGAAGCAGGAGCCAGACAAGCTCGTAAAGCGCATGGACCCGACCTTGCTTCCGGGCTGGAGCTACTCGCGGGCGTTGGCACTGTTCATCAAGGAAAAGGGGGAGAAATCGAAGGTATGTTGGCTATCTGACAATGAATGGACCGTTGCCGACGATATGTAGAACCATGACGAGAGCACGGCGGCGTTGGTGGACGCTGTCAAGGCTTTTCCTCCAGTAGTGTCGCTGCTGGCTGACAAGTTAGAGGTGTCATTACCGGAGTCGCTGCGCTCGCATCGCATATTCAGAATTGAGACGGATGCGAGGTATGTGTGTTGGGCTCTCTCGTGCATCACTGACGAACATGTTCAGCCACCTTTCCGGCCCCGATGCGATCATGCACCTACTTTGCCACCAATACGTGCAGCGCGCCTTCTCCGTCTGGCAGGATGATGCGTATATTGCCTGGTTCAAGGAGACCATCTCCTCCAACTTCGCCTCCCTGCCCTCCTCCCTCCCCGTCGTCGACCGCCGCGCTGCCTTCGCCGCGCTCCTCTCCGACAACGCCCTCCAACACTCCATCTACCGCCACGTCCTCGTCCTCGAGAACCGCCCCCTCTTCTCCTTCATCCCCCGCACCGTCCTTGGCGCCCGCAGCCTCGCCTGCGACCCCCTCCCCCCACCGACCGCCCTGACCGCGTACGACGACGCGTTCTTCCGCGGCGTCGAGGACGCGTTTGTGCGCACCCGGCGCGAGCGCGAGGCCGACGCGCGGCGGCTCGCGCGCCTGGTGCCCGACGCGGGCTTCCGGCAGCAGTTGCAGGGCTTCTTCGACGCGCACCCGGCGATTGCGGCGCGCTTTCCGGGCGGGGTGGTGCAGTTTGCGCAGATGGCGGCGCAGGCGCCGGAGGATGTGGAGGATATTATGATGGTGGAGGCGATGGCGGGGGCGGACGGGGTGTTTGGGGAGGGCGGGATGCCGGGGGAGATGCCGGGGTTGGGAGAGGGGGAGTGGGTGCAGGAGGAGGAAGCGGATGAACATGAGGAGGAGGAGGAGGACCGAGTAGAGGAAGAAGAGGGTGAAGAGGACGAGGACGAGGACGAGGACGAGGATGAGGACATTGAGGTGAGCGTGCTTCTTGATTTTGATCGACAATTGTTGACAGTCAACCTTCAGCCCATGCCCGTTCGTGTCATCCGGAACCTACTAGGAAGGCTTTGGGGTGGCGGGTCCGCTCAGCAAGACGAGGAAAGTTCGTCGGAGGAAGAGGATGCAGTTGCTCAACGGCCGATAGACAATGCAGGGGTGGACTGAGAATATCAATGTACATCGGTCGTGCGTAGAAGTGTGAACTGCATGTCTGCATGCACGCCCACCAAAGATAGTGGTACAATATACTCATCATGCTGCCCTCATGATTAGCGTTGAAGTGCGTGCTTGTTCGCTTCCCTCATCGGCAACTTCCGGTACCCACGAACGGAGGTAAATGCTGCGGAGAGGAGCTTGTCCTGTACGCTCACCACGAATTCCTTGCACAATTCGAACCGTTGACGACCTCCCGAGTTCTACCATGCTTGGATATCTGGCAGTCGACGCCGAGAAAGGCCTTACGAGGGCGACTGTTCATCGTAGAACTCGCTTCGGTCGCGATATATTGGTGGCCAGCCTTGTGGCGTCGTTGCGTCTTGTCCATCCCCGCTATCGTTTTCGACATAGGAAATCATGTCACTCTTAGCCTCGTATAACACCAAGGATGGCTTGGTGTACTGTCGCAACTGAAACGAAACCAGGATTCTAGGCGTCTAGTTGCCGAGGAAGGGCGGCGATCTGCTTGGTTCGACTTGGGTTCTCAAACGGAAGGAAGCCATGCTCGGATTGAATGCGGTGAGTAGAAATCCCCAGCGCCTGCTCGTGCCAGCTCACAGAGAACCAAGGAGCTTATGGGCGCTGTCTTTCTGCCCAGGCAATCCATTCATTCGACGAGGTGCGGCGTGTGCATGCCGTCCCGCGAAGATGATCTCCATAACGTCCAATCAGGGTTCCCATCTTCCCCTGCCTCCAGGTCCTCGGTGGGCGCCTCCCCGCCCTTTCCCCGCGCTCAATTACAGACTAGCGGCACGTGTCCGACGCCTTGGCTAGGGGCGAGAGATCAGAACACGATGCCGGGCTATATTGCTTCAGGTTGAAGGGAGCAGGCTTCCCGCTTCCTGCCTGCTCCCCCCATCATCGCCCTTGCGAGGTGCTAGCCTGCGCTATACACGATCGCCCGCAGGCGCAAGGAACACTATGTCCTCCCCGAGCGACCCCGCACTTGACCCCCCGCGTCCCTTCCTCGACACACCCCGCGATTCGGCGTATGGCGACGCGTCCGTGAGGTCCTCATATGTGGAGAAGCCGCTCGTGGATTCATCCGCGAGAGAGGAAGGCGAAGCGACGCGCGCAAGCACCCCGTCTTCCAACAAGCGGAAGCTCTGCTGGGCGCTTGGAGGCTTGGCCGCGCTCGCCGTGATCCTCTTGGCTATCCTCCTACCCCTCCACTTCACTGGTCACCTGGGCTCGAAGGACAGCGCGAAGGGGAACACCTCGACCTCCTCTCCAAGTTCCGGCGACGTGCCTGAGGATGCGGATCCGGCATCACCGGAGGCGCTCACGAGCGGCGCGAACGGCACGATGCTGAAGCTTGACAGCGGCGAGGACTGCCAGTACATCAACCCCTTTGGCGGCTACTGGGCGTTTGATCCCAAGGACCCGTACGGGAGCTACGGCAAAGCGAATGAATGGACACCAGCGCTTAACGAGTCGTGGACCTGGGGCCAGGACAGAGTGTTTGGGTGCGCCACAGTTGTCCCATGCATTGCCTCGTTCTGATATCTGAACAGCGTGAACCTCGGCGGACTGTTCGTGCTCGAGCCCTTCATCGTCCCGGCGCTCTTCCAGAAGTACGAGGGCGCCAAGGACGAGTGGACGCTGTACACGCTCATGCGCGAGAAAGGCACCCTCGAGGAGGAGATGGAGAACCACTACAATACATTTATCGTACGCCACGCTTCGAGATCCCGCGATTCCGTCTGACACACGCATCTTCCAGACTGAGAAGGACATTATTGACATCGCGGCGGCCGGGCTAAACTTCATACGGCTGCCCATTCCTTTCTGGGCTATTCAAGGCAGCGTTTGGGATGGGGAGCCATTCCCTGAGGGTCTGTGCTGGAAGTGTGTGTTGCGTTTCTAATGCCTCGAACCCCGTCTAACCTGCCCCAGGTACATCCTCCGCATCGTCTCTTGGGCGCGCAAGTACGGCCTCCGCATCAACATCGACCTGCACACCGTCCCCGGCTCGCAGAACGGCTACAACCACTCCGGCAAGCTCGGCCAGGTCAACTTCCTGCGCGGCTCCATGGGCCTCGCGAACGCGCAGCGCTTCCTCGAGTACGTGCGCGTCTTCGCCGAGTTCTTCGCGCAGGACGAGTACCGCGACGTCGTCACCATGTTCGGCATGATCAACGAGCCGCTCCTGGCGCAGATCGGCCGCGACGCGCTGAACAGCTTCTACTTGGAGGCGTACAACACAATTCGCGCGATCACGGGCACTGGCGAGGGGCATGGGCCGTACTTGGTGATTGGGGATGGGTTTGGCGGATTGCAGAGCTGGGTGAGGACCTTCGAGGGCGCAGACCGATTGGTGTTGGACCAGCACCCCTACATCGCGTTCGACGGCAGCCCGAACAACGAGCCCATCGCGACGGGCACCGATCTCACGGACGCGGGTGGCCACTGGCCACTCGAAGCTTGCAATCGTTGGGGCGCAAACTCAAACCAATCGTGAGTCTAGTCATCCTCGGTCCTTCTTTGACACTGACTCTGTCCCAGTAATGCCAACTTCGGCGTGACCGTCGCCGGCGAGTTCAGTTGCGGGTACAACGACTGTGGCCTCTACGCGCGCGGCGTCGGCAACGGCGCCATGTACGGCGGCGACTGCAGCCTCTTCGAGGACGCCAGCCAGTGGAACGCGACCATGAAAGCTGGCCTCAAGACCTTCATCATGGCGAGCATGGATGCGCTCAACGACTGGTTCTTCTGGACGTGGAAGATCGGCAACTCGTCCGCGGGCATCGTTGAGGCGCCCCTCTGGTCGTACTCGCTCGGGCTGCAGGAGGGGTACATCCCGCGTGACCCCAGGCAGGCGCGTGGTGTGTGCGACGTGCTGGGCGGGGAGCGGCAGCCGTTTGATGGGGAATATGCGCCGTGGGCGACGGGAGGCGCTGGGGCGGGGGAGCTGGCGGCGACCTACCCGTGGCCGCCGGCGACGATCAATGCGGTGGATGGCGCACAGGCGCCCGCGACGGCGCTGCCGACCTATACGGCGACGGGAGCAGTGCCGACGCTGCCCGTGACCGCGACGTTCTCGGACGCGCGCAGTATCGGCGGTGACGGCGCAGGGAGTGGGTGGTATGCGACGCAGGATAATGCACCGGCGGTGACGCCTGTCGCTGGCTGCGAGTATCCGGACTCTTGGGACGCTCTGGACGTACCTTTGCCTGCGACGACATGCACGTAGTTCATGACTTGTGGAATGGATCTGTATGTATTGGACTACTTCCCCAACTGATGTGTGTGGCTCATGACGATTGTGTCGTACGCTGGCAGCTTCGTCTGGAATACCCATCTTTTACTGTATTATTGATCAGGCAGCTGCAGGTGTTGACGTTCAGCGCCATAATATCCTCTTTGAAGGCTTGTGGGCTAAGGTAAGGACTACTGGGACCCATGCTTCGATACTGTCACTGAATGCGCGAGGCAGATAGCTACGACAAATTATCTGCTGGGTTAATTATCGTTGGTCGGTTGTCCGCCTCCACCCAGCGCTCAACGCTCATGTCCCATCTCCTGATCAGGCGCGAACTGGCGCATCTCGTACTCGTCTCCCGCCGCCTCTACTTCGCCGTGGCCTTCGTTCCCGCCGCGACCAGCTTCTGTAGCGCCGGCGACCCTTGAAACTCCTCCTTCATCTACGCGTGCGATGTCCCCTAGACCTTCTCCTTTCTCATCGGCTACGATGTCCGCCAGCCCTGCATGCTGCTCGGCGCCATGGTGAAGTGACACGAGCGGCTCGCGCGTATAGTCGTTCGGTGCGCGTGCTGCGACTGCTCCGGCTATGACAGAGTCACCTTCGCGCCCGACGTCGGCCCCTCCTCCCGCATCGCCTCCCTTGGGATGGCGATCTCTGCCTGCAAGCTTTGGGTCAAGCCAGAACCTCACGTGCACCGGGAATCCTGCGTGTCCCTCCTCTTCCGCAGGAATCTCGATTAGGTCAGGACCATTTGCCACGTTCCTCGAGCGGTTGGCGCCTCGAGAGTTGCGTGAAATGCCCTCATGAAATCGCCGCGCCGCGGACGCATCCACTTTCAGCTGAATTTTCTTCGGTATGGAGAGGCCCGCGGCAGAGATCTCCCCCTGCAGGACATTGGCCAGCTCATGGTATGCACTCGCGCTAGTGGAACCATGGTGACTGGGTGATGTCCAATTATAATGCCCATACGGGTCGTTTGCCAGGTCCGATAGGATTTCAGACCATACTAGGGCGTGAGACTTGGCTGTTTGGCGGGCCAAATCCAACAGAGGTTCACGCTGTTTACTGAGATACGATCCAACGTAGATATGGACAGCCACGATCCAGGATATGTGGCGCAAGGGGGCGTCTAGGGGCTGGGAGAATACGTAGTCGATGTGGCGCTGCATCTCCTCCTTCGAGAGAGAGGTGCCGTTTGCCAGTTTCTTCTTACCATGAAAGAACTCCGTTAGATCTTCCAGGTATCGCGTCAGAAAATAACTGACTCCAGATGACAGACTCATTGAGTGCTTCAAGAGACGAAGCGCGTGAGGGCCAATGTGAGCTAACAGATCACCCTGCAACACGTCCAGCAGTAGGTCATGTGCGAGGAGAGGGATCCAAGAGAGAAGACTGTTTCTGAATAGCAGATACCAGTCCATATCGTACCGGGAAGAGCGTGCGCCATCCCCACGCGGCGGCGGCGGTCTGCTCTCCCACTCCATGCCAGGCTGTGTTTGGAAGGGATTGGCGAGATACAGCAGTAGTTTCCGGAGTGATGTTGGGTCGAAGAGTTCCTTGTATCTGCGCAGCCCAGTCAAAGGCGCGATGTCCGATGGAAGAAGGCCAGGCAAAGTGGCAGTCACGATGGGGTAAAGATCGCAGGCGTGGCGGCGTGTCTTCGCTATGCATTGGTGCGTGAAGAGCATGAACTGTTCAGCTGCTCGCCAATCTGGATCGCTAAGCCATTGCATGCGTGATACTTCGAGCCACTTAGCAAGGATTTGGTCTAGTAACTGGGAGTTAAAGGGATACTACGACTGTTATCAGCAAACATGGTCATACCCACTGATTTGCACGTACCATCGCGTTGAGACAGTCATCACAATCATATTTATGGTTCAGCAGTTTGCTCAAGCCTTCAAGGAACGAGCGCAAATCGGCACTTGACGACGATAATGCAGCACCCAATGTTATAGCTTGACTGTCCATAGAATCTGTGCTAGAGAGTGCCAATGTAGCACGTGCCAGGTTGAACACCAGTCGAGGCCCCAGTCCGAGTCGGTACAAATCGAACCAAAGGATGAGCCTGAGACTGTCTAGTGCACGAGTCCAAACCAGTGGATGTAGTCGCAGATCCAGGATGTGGCTTTGGGTATAACGCACGGATCTGTCTGAATCGTATACATCCGGCAAGTCCTTGGACTTGGAACATAGAACCCAGTAAGAGGTGAGCATGCTGCTATTTCCGATTGACGAGCTGTCGTCAACACGCTGGACGAACCATGGAATGTCATAAAACCAATCACGCCGGACGGACGTATTGTACACTGTAAGATTTTGTTCGTCAACGAACAGCAAGCTGCGCATGAGGCGCTCCTCAAGGGACCTGTACTTCTCCTTCTGATCATCGGACGTCCAGGAAAGTGACTGCAGCCTTGCGAAAAGGGACTCGCTGATGCTTTTGCAGTGCCTTTGTTGTGACCGTAGAATCGAGATGGACAATACCGAAAGGCCAGCCACGGCTTGCACCGTGATGCTGGACACCGTAGGATTGGACGACGCTGAGTAAAGCCAGGTGATACAGTCTACCACCAGCGAATCCTCATGCTCTTTGATAGCCTCGGTCTCCCGATGGCGAGTCGTCCAGTCTGACGGTGCGCTATCTGCGCGTGCTGTTGGTGGCTCCGTCGGGTGCTCGGCAGCTGTATCTTGCCGGGAGATAGGAAGACGGAATTTTGCGATCGTCTGCCAGGTCTTTCGAAGCCATGATAAAGGTCGAGCCTCAGCTGTATGTGTGGCCACATATCGCACGGCGATGTATCCGTAGTGAGACAGTGGTGTCTTGTACGGGCACCCCGGTTCACGCATAGGGAGGATATTAGTCGCCAGGTAGACGGAGTAGATGATGATGGCGAGTGCAATGACGACCGATGCAATGGCGGAGCTCAGCGTGAAGATGAAGAGCGTAAGACCAACGAAGAAGAGCAAGAGAGCAAGATGCAGAACCATAGGCAGCAAGCCGACGATGAGAGGTACGTTCCATCGCTCTATCCCGGCCAATCGAAACTGGCGAACGAGGGCCTGATGCTTCGGAGTTCCGAAGGTATTGCTTTTGTAGGCCTACATGGGCGTCAGATGAATGTCTCGTGAGCAGAAGTCATCGCACCTGAAGCCATTGTTTGACGAGCACCGCCATGAGCGCCGCCGAAAGGCTCAGAGTCAAACTGATGAACCAGAACGCGTTGCACCAGTAATCTAGTGCTGACGCAGTGAGGGTGTCGATTCCCAACGCAGAGGGGGACACCGCATCGATCTCCGACCCCTTCGCCAGCGCTCTCTGGATGCCGATGAGTTCGATCATGAGCGACGCCGATATCTGCGCGTAATCGGGCTTGAGGGCCGTAGATGACTGGACGACCAGCGTCGTGACGACGGCGGAGAAGAGACCAGCCTGCACCGATAGATCAGGACGGCGCGACCCGACAGAAAACATGAACGTACGAAAACCAAGAGCACGTCCAACGTATCCCTCCATCCCTCGATCATCTCCGTGTCGTAAATATGCCCCTCGTCAAGATATACTCTCCAAAACCGTGCGTTGGGGGCCATCTCTTTACAGTATTCATCCTCGTCGTACTTCTGTTCGTAGTCGAATGGGTTGGCTGGGCGCTTGTCAGCCAAACGGGCGTCATATTTATGAGGATCACTACTAACCAGCTCTCGCTTGCGGCAGGACGCTCTGCTTCATACCAAAGAAGCTCCTGCGGTCCTCCGGGGCGCCCGCTCTCCCAGTATCTGGTTTAGGGACGCCCTCTGGTCCGGAGGCTGGCGCTTCATCATGGGAGTTCCCGGGAGCGGAGATTGGATTGTCTCGCTGATCTGGTGGTCGCGAGCCGTCCGGCATCTTCAGCGACTCGGGATGGTGGACCTTAGGGAGGCCTACAGTTCGTGAAGACAAGAGCGAGTGAGGAAATCGATTCATCCGCCTCGAGGCAGATTGCTGTGCGCGCCTGACTCGGGGCACAGCTGGTGTGTATTGCCGTATGTCATATCAGAAGCCGGGGACACAAGCTCGAGATCGTTCCAAAGCCCAGCGCGGACATGTATTCCGACTAATTATGCAGCTCAGAAGTATCGCGGTGAACGTTGAGATCTTAGCAGGAGTACATTACTACCGTATAGCCTATATTTCTCAGTCCTTGTGGATCTACGACAGTGTCAGAATTCTTTCAGCCCAAGGGAGTGCGTCAACCTCTCACCCTGCAAGAGATGGGCCGGGACTGGCTTCGCCGTGCAACTTGGAAGGAAGGAAAGCTGGACCAGAACGCCACAAAATGTTACGTTGTCGCTGATGCCCAGCGAGAATTCTGTTCAATAAAAGGCTAAAGAGAATCCCAGCTGCTTGGGAGTACCTCTCGAGCAATAGAAACTCACGGGCTCCTTGGGATCGTCGACGTTGACCCTTGTTGCACGTCTGGCTCGTAGTACAAAGCAACAGTCTTCGAGAAGTATGGCCGCCTGGCGTAATGGCAACGCGTCTGACTACGACATGGTAATCAGGAGATTGCAGGTTCGACCCCTGCGGTGGTCATTGGAAAAATCGGAAGAGTTTTTTCTGCTTCGCAACTTGGGGGGTGCATGTCGTCTCCAAAGCTGAGAACTCAAAGTAACTGGCGCTGGGCAGCCCTTCATGCCTAAACGAGGGTTTCAACGGGAAGGCTGCAATTATTGTGCAGCACCCCTCAGGGCTTGCGTTGATAGCAATATCGAACAAAGGGCTTCCAGAGTATTTACCGCAATTATTGCGACCTATTCTCTTCCCGCTCCCTGCGTCCTACAACGCTGAACTCGCCTTCGTATAGCTAATCTTCCCCTCCGCCCAATCCCGAATCAGTACACCCGCGATTGCGGTGTATGGCGGCACCTGGAAGGGCGGGTCCTCGAGGGTCTCCGTCTGCTTTGACTGTGAGCCGTCTGCGTTGCGTACGATTCGAGGCACTCACCTGCTTAGGGTGCGAGTCGGGCTCGATATTGGGGTCCGAGTGCGCTAGCACCGACGCGCCCGACTGTGGTGGGTCTGACGCGCCTGACTGCGCCGGATCCGACGCTTTTGTCTGCGACTTGGGCTGCTGACCCTCCACTAGCTCCGTCAGCTTCCTGTTGTCGCGGTTGCTGAGGTAGGCGCCGCGGGGATGGTTGAGGATGGCGAAGATTTCGGCGCGGGTGTACCAGCGGGCGTCTTCGAGCTCGTTATCGAGGTCGATTCGTAAGGGCTGCGAGGCGTCGGCGCGCGCGTAGCAGCCGACCATGAGGTTGGCGGGGTAAGGCTGGTGGAAAGTGAGTTTTACGGACGTGTATCAAGGCAAGGAAATGAGGGGAGCTCACCCAAGGCTGGCTAGAGTGGTATTTCACGCTCCAGACCTTGACGCCTGCCTCTTCCCACATCTCGCGCGCGACGGCATCCTGGAGATACTTCAATTGCATATTTAAGCGAGATGGAGGGAGAAATACGCACCTCGAAGCTTTCCCCTGGCTCCATAAAGCCGGCCAGCGCAGAGTAAAATTTGCCAGGGAATTTCTTCTGTTGGGGCATGAGAATGACGAGCTTTGAGCAGGAAGATGTGACGTACGTTACGACCCAGCAAGATCTTGTCCCCCGTCTCGTCTATCGCGATCATGATCACGACGGGGTCTGTCCGCGGATGAGTGAAGTTATGTAGGCCCCTCCTATGAGCAAGATCAGCTTATAGCCGACTCCTGCATTGAACGCCACCCACGTCGTCGGACACGGCTTCCGCCCAGCATTATCCGCCCACGGCAGCAACGTCGAGCACGCAATCTTCCACCCGCCCCACATCGAGTACGTTCGCGCGCCGCACCCAGGGCAGAACTTATTCCGCGAGTTCCAGTCGACCATGCTCCTCGCCTCCGCGTACACGCCGCCCTCGAAGACGTCCATGCCTGCCATCAGCGCGCGCGGCTCCGCCCAGCTGAGCTGCCGCCCTCCTTGTGCGTCTTTGGATAGCCGCGCCTCGGCCGCGTCCACGGTGTCCTGCAGCGTCGCCTCGGGCAGCCCGAGGTCCCCGACGTCGAGGGCGAAGTAGGGCGTGCCGTGCAGCTTGTCGAGAGCGGTGGCGGGGTCGGTAAAGTCGGAGGAGGGGAGCGCGTTCCCGGACTGAGCATCTGTCTCCTCGAGCCCAAGGAAGACGATCGGCGGGCCGAGGTGGCGCGCGGCTTCGGTGTGGTGGGTGGCTTCCTGCTTAGTGATCAGGGCACCGTCTTTGCTCTGGCCGAACCTAAGAAACAAGAAAAGAGGGAGAAAGTGAGTAGGGGATGGTGGGAGTGGGAGTACCGGGACGCACCATGGCCGATTACCGATGAACGGTTGCACGTCGGAGGTGGAGAGGTACGCGAGGCTGATCTTGGAGAGGGCGTCGCGCGGCGCCGACACAAGCGGTCGCCCACCATTAAACACAACCCATCGCGTAGAGGGAAGCGTCGAGGCCGCATCCAGGAAGATCTGGGAGGGCCTCAGCCATGACAGCCTGTTAAGCGGGGATCCGCCGAAGAGGTTGATATGTCTGCTTGCTCGTCAGTCTCTCTCGCTCTTGCCCGATTTCTTGAGACGCACGTATCGGACATCTTGAGGGTCCTGGGGAGGCGGCGGAAGAGATAGGTCGCAATGGTGGCGGTAAGAATATAAGGAGAGATATGCAGTGCACTTACTAAGGCGCGGACATGATGACATTGCAATGATCGCCGATGTTGATGTTTGATATGTCGAGAGCGAATCCGACATGACTAGCCGCAAGCCAGCCGCTTCCTTCCTACCATCATGAGCCTGGTCTAACGCGAGGTCTCTGCCCACTGAATAATCCTTCGTTAACTTCTGTGGACCTGACTAAACAATGTAGCTTACATCTCATCTCTCGGAACATTCGCGCAGCAAGACGACGAGGTCGATTCAGAGCGACACGACGCAGACCGCGCAAAGGTCTAGCAGGACTCGGGATGCTCAGATAGAATTATCACAACAAGCCACCCTCAGCCGATCTACAGCCCTCGAAGGACGTACTCTCTACCACCATTAGTATTACGATCAAAACCTGCCCGCCGCCTCGTGATCACCCTGCCCCGCGGATGAAGCGCTGACCCCACAACCTATCCCCGCGTCTGCCCCTGTCCTATATCCTCCGCTATCCCCGCGTCTGGGGTATATAGTACCAGCTGGTCTCGTAGGTAAGTACACTGATCTCTCTTGCCTCTGTCCGTCGTATCAACCCCCCTTCCCTCGCCTCACCTACGACTACCGATGCTGAACGTCAGCAGACCCAGCGCACGCGTCTTGCGCGCCGTACGTGCCCAGACTTCGACTGGCCGCCGACGCGCTGCGGTCCGCACCTTCGCCACCAGGGACATCGACAAAGCAAGGCGCGAGGAGGCAAGGACGAAAACATCCCATGAGGCGGTCTCGGGGTCACTGCGCGAACCTACCATCCAAGAACTCTACTCCCTCAAGGGGAGGACAGCTATCGGTACATCTAGCCTTCTTGTCCCTCGTGCTGACACTACCTCTTCCTCGGCCTCGTCCCGCTGCTCCTGAGCTGACACCCCTCGTGCAGTAACTGGCGGCGGCCGCGGCCTCGGCGTCTCCATTGCTGGCGCATACCTTGAAGCCGGCGCCGACGTATACTGCGTCGACGTCCTTCCCACAGCCGCCTCGCCCGAAGAATGGGACAGGCTATCCTCGCTCGCGAAGAGCTCAGGCCTAACCCTCGGCTATCGCCAACTCGACATAACGAAGCAGGCGCAGGTGAATGAGGTGTTCAGGGATATCGCCGCCGAAGCGCCCACGCCAGTAAGGGTGCTCATGGCGTCCGCGGGGAGTACGTTGATTTGTCTCTTGTGATAGTCAATGTCGTACTGACAGACTATGTACTCTAGTCCAGCACGAGAGCGATGCTATCGACTACGATGAGGCCGACGTGCGGCGCGTCATTGACGTGAACACAGTCGGCACCTTCAACTCTGTGCAGGCCGCCGCGCGCCTCATGCAGCAGCATAATCTCGGCGGCTCCATCGCCATGATCGCTTCCATGAGCGCGACCATAGCGAATCGCGGGCTCACCTGCGTGCCATAGTACGTGCTTGCCCCCTTCTCTTCCTCCCCCCCTTTCCCTTCCATCGCGTCGCATCGCGTCCACTTCCTCATCTCACCTACCTAACCCCTCACTAGCAACGCCTCCAAAGCCGCCCTCGTCCAAATGGCGCGCTCCCTCGCCATGGAATGGGCCCCCGCCATCCGCGTCAACACCCTCAGCCCGGGCTACATCAAGACCATCCTCACCGAGCGCCTCGTCCAGGACAACCCGCACCGCCTCGAGCGCTGGGAGGGCGATAACCCTCTGGGGCGCATGTCCCTGCCGTGGGAGTACAAGGGCCCCGCGGTCTTCCTCGCCTCGGACGCGAGCTCGTTCGTGAATGGGTTCGATTTGCGGTGCGAGTGAGTAGGGATGTGACTTGGGCTTGGTGTCAGTTTGCTGATGATGTTTTTCTTCTTTTTGTAGTGGTGGACATGCGATGTGGTAGTGATGGCTTGAACCGAGATCATGCAAAGTTTGGCTGGAATCTTGGTATTGTAACCAGCTACTGTGTTGTACACTGTACTGATTGAGGCATTTTTTGGCGTCTCCCAACTCGGTCAAGTGTCTTTCCTTGCAACTATAAGTCGTCTTCCCGACTGGGCGGTGCTGCAGCATGGAATTCCTATATAACGTATACAGGTCAACTGAGCGATTGGTTTGGCGCTGCAATGCCAACGCGAGATCGTGAAGCGCAGTATCGACTTCATTAGATAGGTTTGCGTTCTGCAAGTCTGACATACCAGACTATACCGCTCCTTCGCTTCGGTGACACACCTGGAAAATGTCTGACGGAATGGCGCAAGCCGGAATAGACTCGCGACGGGGTTCCAAAAACTTCGTCTGCGAGGTTGAGTGCAGCCATCAAACCCCCTGCCAACTGCCAACCAAGGCAGCCAGCTATGAATGGGATTTTTGCGCTCAACCAGATTGCCACGGACTTCCATCGCCAACTCAGAAAGCAGCAGTCTTGAAAGTCGCGCTCCCAGGCAGCGAGCGGCAGCATCATGCACCTCCACGATCGACCCTCTCCCAAAAGAGGAGAGCCTAAAGCGTCGGAAGCGTGATACTTCGCTTGCAATGGACACCGCACCCACCCTCCGCGCCCGCAGCCAGGCCTCACGAAGCCTCCTCTTACTATGAGCGTCCTCAGCTCAGCGAGGCCCAGCTGCGAGCGACGAAGAGCCTGGACATGGCGGGTCTCGCGAGATTGGTCAGAGCGTCGATGCGACAAACTGAGCAGCGATCGCAGCGGCGACCCGCCTACCAGACATTTCGCCCCTCCCGCTCCCATGCACATCATGGTCAGTAACCTCTGTCACCGAACGCTAGCAGCGAGCTGCTTGCGTCCGCTGAGAGGGAGCAGGTCACTGAAACAAGACTCCGGAGAGGTCTGGCATCCAGTTGGGTGTGTGTCCGAACAGACGATGAGGGATGAGAACAAGAGTGCTCGCGGCGGCGGGCTCTTATAGGTCCACCCGCCCGGATCACGGCATCGGCCGGCAAGTGTTCATTGTCCCCAATCTGGTAATCTAATTGTTCTCCGGACTCCCACACTAGTAGCAACCCGATTTCCATGACCACGCATTTCGCGACGGGTCTGAACAATTGCAAGCAGCTTCTATGGGTCCATACACGCTTCGGCGAGTAGTTTTCGCTCAGCGCGTACCTGATGCACCACGCGTGCAATGCTCACCGCGTGAGCCAGGAGGGACATGGGAGGCCCGAGCTGTTTCCAAGGTATCTGTTGCTACACTACGACGGGGAGGGCCCATGCGCAACTTCTTTGCGAAAATTGATTTAAGAGAGGCAGAATCGATGTCAATGAAGAACATCACCTTCTCACATATTTCCCCCGCACGTACACACGCCAAAGTCCAAAATGGTGGAAGCAAAGTCTAGCAAGATGAAAGCAGTCCGCAAGACTGTAGTGCGCTAGTAAGCGAATTATCTCCATAACGCCCACCTCTTCTCAGCAACGTCCTTCAGCCACAAGCCGCTGACAGCGAAGGACATTATTCGAGGCCCTGGTGTAGCGAAGGATCGCTTTCGTAGGTGGTCAGCCATGATCCTCATAGCACAACACTTACTGTGCCTCAAGCTTTGCTGCAGCGCTCTCAGTTCGGTGTTCCACCTCAGACATTCGACTACGACTGCGATCGCCTGCATATGACCGTCGATGAAATTGCCGACGACATCCGCATAGCCAGGCGAGGGGACTTTCACTACCGCGTCCGCACCAAAGAGATCACTGCACTCAAGGGCAAAAGCACCGCCCTCCTCCGAAGCGTCATCGACGCGCGCGGCCTCACCAATTTCACCGTCCTCGGCGACAACAGCCTGAAGGACGTGACCCATCAACTTGCACAGCTCCTGTACATCCTTCACGCGCCCGACGTCAACGAGGTCAAGATCCTGCGCCCAGGGCGGTCCACGAAGTTCTACGAACGCGCCGTGTACCACTTTCTCTCCAGCTTGAGCACCCGCACGTCCCTCCAGCACGTCAGCCTGAACATGCAGTGTTGCTACAAGCCCGGGCTCGGGAAGTACCTCCGCTCCGCCGCGGCGCGCCACCTTGTTTCTTTCCGCCTCCAGACGTCCGCCAACGTCGAGGAGTACCTCGTCGGCGCGCTGCACAACAGCCACATGCTGCCGAACCTGCAGCAGCTCACCTTGAGGGGTATTCCTGAGCTGACGCCCGAGCGCCTTTTTGAGAACCTTCGCAAGCGCCATGATGCGGGGCACACCCTACCCCTCCTCGTTGAATGGGACCGTGAAGTCCCAACGGAAATTGTGTCGGCCGCTCGGAAGTTGCGCATCTTTTTCCAGAAACTTGAGTAACTCACTCGCACCTTCTAATCACGGACAAGGCGCAAAACAAATGGACAGCACACGACATACAAGTACCAATCATTATGACGAACACTACCGCACTACCCAGGACATCACTCTGTAGCATTATGTGGCACGCTTGCAAGCCTTTGTATCAGTAGATCCTTATCCCAGGCGGGCCTCCAGCGAGGTGCCGACAGAGATGAGAAGGGAAATGATGGCATTTTATGCAAATATAGGGCGTCTGAGTGCCATGATCAGCAGCGGAGTTGATACTCGTACCACTCGGCATCTGCCGGTACGCCCCTTTGCTCGGAGGGCGACCCGCCTCCTTCCCGCCATCACAGGCTCTTCGGTTTGAATGTAGCCTCACGCACCTGACGAAGTACACGCTCGTGGCATACGCATATGCCGCCTTCCTCGACGTCCGCGTAAGTATCAATACGTCTCGGACAGTTACCCGCGGAATCGAAGGGGCTTTCATGTACCCCGTGCCGTGCGTCGGAGGCATTGCTTGCTCTTGACTTCCATCTTCCTTCATCTGCCTATACGACCTGCCACCTTCGCTCTGCTCAATTCTCACCACTCTCTCAACTCCCACCATGGCCCCCGCGATCCCCGTCACCTTCACCGACATCCTCATCGTCACCTCCACCCTCTTCTTCCTTCACAAAGCCTTCCGCAAGGTCACCTCCCGCAGCGGTGTCCCTACCACGCCCCTCCGCGGGCCACCTTCGCCCAACTGGCTCTTCGGCGTGCACCGCGACATCGTCCGCGCGCAAGACCCCGGCGCGGTCTGGGAGAACTGGCGGCGCGAGTATGGGCTTGTGTACGCGACGCCCGCCCCCCTGGGAGAGACACGCATCGCGCTATTTGACCCGAAGGCGCTAGCGCACTTTTATGCCCGCGAGACGTGGACGTATGTGAATCCGCGGATCTCGAAGATGATTATTGAGAATATGGTGCGTGCATACATACGTGGAGGGACGTGGCGGTAGCGTTCAGATGGCGGGCGCTATTGGGGGGTGTCATCGGTGCTAATGAGTGGTGCGGCTGACTTCGGGTCTTTGTGACTGGCTAGTTCGGCCCGGGCATCTTGGTTGCGGAGGGAGAGAACCACAAGCGGCAGCGCAAGGCGCTCTCTCCGGCCTTCAGCAACACGGCGATTCGCAGCCTAACCCCCGTATTCTACGACTCGGCTTACAAGGTGCAACGTTGCGGTTGAGTCAATGTTAGAGCCCATGCTCACCGGTCGTTCACAGGTCAAGACTGTCTGGGACGGCCTCCTCGAGTCAAACCCGAAGGAGGGCGCTATCATCGACGTCCAATACTGGATGAACCGCATCTCGTAAGCTACCCTGTCCGTGTCCTTTGTCCGTCGCCCACCCACCGCCAACAGCCTCGACTCCATCGGCATCGCCGGCTTCGGGCACGACTTCCGCACGCTGTCCGGCGCGCCCTCCCCGGTCATCGACTCCTTCGAGGCCTTCGGCAAGCTCTCCAACACCCTCCTTGGCACGCTCATCTTCGTCCTCTCGCCGTACGTCCCGCTCCTGGGAAAGATCCCGACGGAGCGCAAGCGCTTGACGGACCGCGTGCGCGGGGCGCTGACGGCGATCGCGGACGAGCTGTTGGAAGAGGGGAAGGGCGAGGGGGAGGAGGCGGGGAAGAAGAGTATTGTGGGGCAAATTAGTGAGTGGGAGGGCGGGGTTAGAAAGTGGGTAGTGGGGAGGCTGATTGAGTCGGGCAGTTAGGGCGGAGCAGGGTACGAACGATCTGAGGTTGACGAGGGAGGAGGTTTTGGCTCAGGTGCGTTGCCAGACAACTGTCTGTGTTTATTCCAAAATATGCTGACGTGCATGGTAGATGGTATGAAATTTTCTTTGGAGACACACTTACAAGAGCTGACTTCTTACCGTGCAGAACGTCCTCCTGCTCGCAGGTTTGTTTTGCTCGGCGTCATACCGCATCAGCACTGACCTTATGATTAGGTTACGAGACCACGTCAAGTGAGCTCTTTACTGTAATTTTTGCCATAGAGCTGACGAGCGTCTCACCTGCGCAGTAACACTCACCGTGCGTCCCCCTCTTTCACTTTCGTACATCTTGGAGCTCACGTATCCCAACCTCCCTCGCCTCAGTGGGCCCTCATCGAACTCAGCAAGAACCCGGACGTGCAGCAGAAGCTCCGCGACGAGCTCGCGGGAATCGGGAACCAGGACGCGACATGGGAGCAGTTCACCAACGGGCTGCCCTACCTGGAGGCCGTCACGCTCGAGACGCTGCGCTTGCATCCGTCGGTGGCGATCACGACGAGGGTGGTGAGTGTCGATCAGTGCAGCTTGGTTTTTCCCTTTCCGAGCCTCTCTCGTTCTCTTCCTCGCACGCAGTACCAGGTTACGCTGCGCTTCACTAAATTTCCATCGCGGTATATCTGAGCTAATCACGACCTTTCCCCTCCAGGCCTCCGAAGACGACGTCATCCCACTCGGCGCGCCCGTCGAGACCGCGGACGGCTCGCCCGTCTCGCAGATCCTCGTGCGGAAGGGGACGTATGTGTGCGCCCCGATCCACGCGATCAACCGCTCGCCGGCGCTGTGGGGGGCGGATGCGGGGGAGTTTAGGCCGGAGAGGTGGCTCGACGTGACAGGCGGTGGAGATCGGGAGGACGCGGAACATGGGAGGGGAGCACAAGCGGTGAAGCTCAACGACAGCAAGCTCGGCGCGGCGCGCGAGCTGCAGGGGCACAAGCATTTGATGACCTTCATTGACGGGCCGAGGATGTGTTTGGGGAGGGGGTTTGCGTTGGCGGAGTTTAAGGTGGGTGTTGCTCTTTGCGCGGTCCGGTTGAGAGAAGGGAGCCATGCGCGTAGAGTGCAGTGCTGACTCGACCACAGTCCGTCCTGTCCACGCTGATCAAGAACTATGTCTTCGAGTGGCCGCATGGGGAGGACAAGCAGATCCTGCGGTATCGCACGATCGTCTTCCGACCGCGGGTGGAGGGGGAGGATGGCCCTAGGGTGCCGCTCCGGGTGCGGCGAGTAGATGCATGAAGGGTCTAGAAAGGCTGTCTTTGGCTTTCCTGTATGGACTTTTCTCTGCCTCTCCTTTATGTAAACAACAGGCTATCCCTTTCTTTGATGATTTACAGTCCTCCACGGAATATTCCGATTTTCGATTCCGAAAGTCGAACCGTAACGGTCACGCGATATCCAAGTGACGCGCTAGTGGCGCGCGTACGACAATGACCTACCGATGAAGTCATGTCCCATTTGCGCTCTATAGCCGCGCTCGAGCGCCTACCCATTTTCCTCTTTCTTACCGTCATCTCAAGACCTTTTCGTCGTCGTTATCGTTGCCGACGAGCGCCTCGTCGTTTCATCCTCGATCCATCGCCATCTCTTACCCTCGACACCGACGTCTCGTTCAGCTAGCACCAACTCTCGCCATGTCAGCGTTCGCCACCATGCACTTCACCAAGCGGACCGCGTCCTTGCGCAGGACGGTCCTCTGCAGACAGCACTACGCAGCGCAGCAGAATCAGAACCACGCCTCACAGCAGATGCATACCTCCCACCAAAACCCCTCTCACTATACCTCCTCGCACCACACTACCGGACCCCAGCCCTACTACTTCACGCCCTCCCGCCATATCCATACCTCCCATCCCGCCGGAAAGGAGGCGGACGGCAAGGACGAGCGCCTTTCGCAGGGCAGCGCTTCCAAGACCGACGACAACAAGCATCCGCAGGACCCGCACTCCCAGGCCGCGCGCGACGCGCAGAAACAGGGCGGCTCGGGCGCGCCCCTCGACGCGGCGAGCGGGGCGCCGCAGCTGAAGGGGCAGTCGGATATGGGGCCGGAGAGGAGCGCGCCGCAGGCGGGGGTTGGTTCGGCGAAGGGGAGCGACCCGAATGCGGGCGTGGGGATGGTCGAGCAGGTGGGGAGCGGGAGTGCAGGCGCGGAGAATTTTGGGAAGGGGGGAAGTAAGGGGAAGGAGGAGCCGGCAGCGGGAGATGCGGTGTAAGGGAGAGGAAGGTGGGTGTATGCGGGGTCATTGGGGGCTGATGGTGGTGGATGAAGACAAGGACTTGTATCATACATAGCACACACGGACTCACTTGTAGCTCAGGCACCTTGTACCTTGACGTGTGTTTCTTTTAGTGTCAAAAGCTTCTTCGGACATGAGCCATCTTCCGAGCATACACAGAGCTGGTCCGAACGTCTGCTTCTCTGCGGAAGCGATGAGGTACGGAGATGGTACGGTGCGGGCCCGAGCAGAGCGGGGCAGATATATCCGCGTTACTTTGTACTCAAGGGTCCGTACAGCTCCTCGTATATGTTCTTTCGAGGCCAAGATCGCTGTGCACCTTGTTGTAGCTCGGTGATTGTAGTTGTAGGCGTCAAGCCTGTGCAGCACGTGACTGTATATGACCTGCCCTCAAGTAAACTCCGACATCCGATCCGATAAGATTCCGCATTTGGAAGGCCGCGCAGCTTGCATTCCACCCTCTGCCCAATTTCGAGCTTGCCGAAGGTACGTCGCGCCGCGTTGCTCGTCGTTGCCGGCGCTGACGGGCTTGCCCTCTCTTCCGCGTATTCTGCGCATTTTTTGCTGAATCTTGCGTGTCATTCGCTCGATATCGACCGGCATCGAAATTGCAGCTCCTTCTGTCCACGCCAACCCAATTCTACTTCCCCAGTTTTTTCACGAATAGCCAACGATGGAGGACGAGGTCGCTGCTCTTGTAAGCATGTTAGACGCGTAGAGGATGTGGAAGATGCTGAGTAACCCGCGCAGGTTATTGACAATGGTTCCGGCATGTGCAAGGCTGGCTGTGAGTTTTACACCTTTGCGCAGTACTTCCTGACCAACTGACGCGTCTCACAGTCGCTGGTAATGCTTCCCGACATCTCGCAAGGTATCCTCGTAGCTCACTTGCAGTCTAGGTGACGATGCCCCTCGCGCTGTGTTCCCGTGAGTTCCCGACGCGATGAAGTGCTATCTCTGGCTGATCGCCGCGCCCTCTAGCTCCATTGTTGGTCGCCCTCGTCACCAGGGTGTCATGGTTGGAATGGGCCAGAAGGACTCCTACGTCGGGTGCGTGTTGCGCTCTATCGCTGCGGATTATGCTGACGTGTTCATTCTAGTGACGAGGCTCAGTCCAAGCGTGGTATCCTCACGTTGAAGTACCCGATCGAGCACGGTATCGTCACCAACTGGGACGACATGGAGAAGATCTGGCACCACACCTTCTACAACGAGCTGCGTGTCGCGCCCGAAGAACACCCGGTCCTCCTCACGGAGGCGCCGCTCAACCCGAAGGCGAACCGCGAGAAGATGACGCAGATCATGTTCGAGACGTTCAACGCGCCCGCGTTCTACGTCGCCATCCAGGCCGTGCTCTCGCTGTACGCGTCTGGTCGCACCACCGGTATCGTGCTCGACTCCGGCGACGGTGTTACGCACACGGTCCCCATCTACGAGGGTTTCGCGCTCCCGCACGCGATCCTCCGTCTCGACCTCGCCGGCCGTGACCTGACGGACTTTTTGATCAAGAACCTGATGGAGCGCGGCTACCCCTTCACGACGACCGCCGAGCGCGAAATCGTCCGTGATATCAAGGAGAAGCTGTGCTACGTCGCGCTCGACTTTGAGCAGGAGCTCCAGACCGCCGCGCAGTCGTCCGCGCTCGAGAAGAGCTACGAGTTGCCGGACGGTCAGGTCATCACCATCGGTAACGAGCGGTGCGTTTACTCTTTTTAGATAAATATGTGCAGGGCGATCGATTGACGATCGCGCAGCTTCCGCGCGCCCGAGGCGCTCTTCCAGCCGGCCTTCCTCGGTCTTGAAGCCGCGGGTATCCACGAGACGACGTACAACTCGATCTTCAAGTGCGATCTCGATATCCGTCGTGACCTGTACGGCAACGTCGTCCTGTCCGGTGGTACCACTATGTTCCCGGGTATTGCGGACCGTATGCAGAAGGAGCTCACCGCGCTCTCGCCGTCGTCGATGAAGGTTCGTGTTGTGACTTCTTCCCTTACTATATGCCTCGCAACATACTTCCTTCGCCGCAACGTAACTTCCTTCGCGATGCAACCTGCTCATCCAATTACTTCGCTCTGATGTGCGCTATACTCACACCCTCCCCAGGTCAAGATCGTCGCGCCGCCCGAGCGCAAGTACTCCGTGTGGATCGGTGGCTCTATCCTCGCCTCGCTCTCGACGTTCCAGAACTTGTGGTGCTCGAAGCAGGAGTACGACGAGTCCGGCCCGGGCATCGTCCACCGCAAGTGCTTCTAAGCGCGCGGCGGCGACACTGCGCGGGGCGAGCGCCAAGCATAGCAAGGGTGCTCGCTCAGCGTAGCGAGGGTGCATATCCGACGTGGCGGAACTGCACGCTCGACGGGCGCCGGTCATGCTCAACTGCGAGGCGGGGTGACCAACGCACGCGGCGAGGCTCAGGAAGGAAGAAAGAGAACGGGAGAGGACTTTACGTATATGGCTTTTATATTTTTTAGTTCGATTGTAGGAATGGAATGCCCTTCGCCTTCGGTGTGCGCTTCCGTCGTCGTTCTTTCGTGTGGGAATCGTCGGTGTTTCGTGTGAGGGGAGTGAGAGTGTAGGGACGTGCTTTTGTGCTTTTGAGGGAGGCGACCTTGGATTCGAGGCTGACCAGAGATCCATGACGACGGGATGTGATGAAGGCAATGAAACAAGGTAAAGGATACGACCTTTCACGGCCGCCTGGCGTAATGGCAACGCGTCTGACTACGACATGGTAATCAGGAGATTGCAGGTTCGACCCCTGCGGTGGTCAATTAGGAGTATTTTACGTGCCCTTTTTTGAGTGGATTACAATCTTGCGAGTTCGTCGATCCGTATACTGGATGGGCACGCTGTTACGTTATGGCGAAGACTCATGGAGTAGATGGTGCTCCATTCAACAAAGTATGAGGATCTACTGATAGTGATACAGAGCAACATTGTACTGCAGTGTGTCAATGCCAAGGCACCGTTTAGTGTTCGTCATCATAATTCGTACTTGTTTGTCATGTGTTGTCCATTTTTCTTGCATCTTGTTCGTATTGTGCGTGGTCATGGAGATCGGGCTGATACTGCTGTGGGGCGGGAGAACAATTGCATTACCAAATTGGGAACAATGAACACTTGCCGGCCGATGCCGTGATCCGGGCGGGTGGACCTATAAGAGCCCGCCGCCGCGAGCACTCTTGTTCTCATCCCTCATCGTCTGTTCGGACACACACCCAACTGGATGCCAGGCCTCTTAGGAGTTATGTTTCAGTGACCTGCTCCCTCTTGGCGGACGCCGGCAGCTCGCTGCTGGCGTTCGGTGACAGAGGTTACTGACCATGATGTGCATGGGAGCGAGAGGGGCGAAATGTCTGGTAGGCGGGTCGCCGCTGCGATCGCTGCTCAGGTTGTCGCTTCGGCTCTCTGACCGGCCTCGCGAGACCCGCCATGTCCAGGCTCTTCGCCGTTTGCAGTCGGGCCTTGCTGAGCTGAGGACGCTCATAGTAAGAGGAGGCTTAGCGTGGCCTGGCTGCGGACGCGGAGGGTGGGTGCGGTGTCCATTGCGAGCGAAGTGTCACGCTTCCGACGCTTTGGGCTCTCCTCTTCTGGAAGAGGGTCGATCGTGGAGGTGCTTGATGCTGCCGCTCGCTGCCGGGGAGCGCGACTTCCAAGACCGCCGCTTTCGGAGCTGGCGATGGAGGTCCGTGGCACTCTGGTTGAGCGCAAAAACCCCGCTCATAGCTGGCTGCCTCGGTTGGCGGGCGGTTTATGGGCTGCACTCAACCTTGCAGACGAACTTTTTGGAACCCTGTCGCGAGTCTATGCGGGCTTGCGATATTCTATCGGACGCTGCGAAACGCTTCAATCCCTATACGTGGTGCGTGGTCCGTTATATCCCGTCATGCTGAACACTCGATAGGCAGGTAGTCGACGCTATGGTCGCCGACGAAGCTGTCGGATAGACAGCCTGGTTGGTGGGCGCGAGGTCTGACGTTTCCAAGCTCTGGACGTGTTCAGCGGTTTGTGGTGCCGCGCTGATGGTGGGCTGCCTGCTCGTGAATGCACACTGATAACTGCAATGCACCGGATCCCTGGACATGCGCTCGGATCACCGTGCAAGTCGTTACTGTCATCAGAAAGAAACACAAAATACGTGAACGTACGCCCCCCCTCGTCCTCAAGATACTGACCACCCTCGAACGCGCGCTTCTCGAATGCCGATTTACTCAGCTGCGCTTCGTATCGACATACATTTCCGCCTAGTTGGCGGCCGCGCTCGCCTTCTTCTGCGCCGCTGCCGCGCCAATCTTCGCCAGCTTGTCCGCCTCCTGGTTGAGGTGCCGAGGCACGTGCCAGAATCCAAACTTGACGTTATTCTCCACCTCCAGGTCCTCCATCTCGCGCTCAAGCTGCAGGAAGAGGTCCAGGTTGGCCGGAGTCGCGCCGAGGGAGGTGCGCCAGCCGTTGCGCTATGAAATCGTGAGCTTGTAGCCTCAACCGATGCACTCGATGGATCCGCGTGCTCGAATAGACATCCAACACACCTTCCACTGGGGTAGCCACTCCGTGATCCCGCGGACGACGTACTCGGAGTCCGTGGCGATGATGCGCTCCTTGGGCACGGAATCGTTGTAGTCATCGTAGTCGTGCACGTCGGCGTGCATGGAGCGGCGCACGCCTGCGAGGGCGGCGACGAGCTCGGCGCGCTGGCTGGTGCGCCGCTGACCAGGGTCCATCTTCTCAGTCACGGCGTAGGCGAAGGAGTCGATGCCGCGACCGATCTTGCCGAGGACGACGCCGATGCCTGTGTAAGGTCAGGGGCTGCTTATCTCTATGAATGAATGAAGAACAAAGGCCCACCCGCAGCGGCGCCGCCCTTCCCATTCCCCGCGCACGCGCCGTCCGTGAAGATGAGGCGGAAGTGGTGGCAGGCCTTGCCTGTGTGGTCGTGCTGGCAGCAGCGCGCGGAGTACTGCAGGCAGTTGTCGCAGACCTGGATGAGGTCCTCGGGGGAGTAGGTCATGGACATGTACTCGCAGAAGAGCATCTTGCGCCCTTGGATGCCCTCTCGGCGCTCGGGGTCGGTGGAGGGGTCGTAGAGTGGATGGTCGTGAGCAGCACGAGAGGCGGACTTGGAGTTGGCGCTGAGACGCTCGGCGACGTCGACGCGGACACCGCGTGGCATGGTCGTTAGTTTTGAGAATCAAGGTGAGACGCAGGGGAGGTGACCACAGTATCAGAGCAAAAGGGGATGAAAGGGACGTAGGGAAGAAAGATACGTCCTCAAGTTCGAGAGCGGACGTGGCGAGCTCTTGAAAGGCGTTGTCACGAGGCGATACCCTTGTGATACGCGAAGAGGCGAGCGGACGCGTGACGTCTCGCGTTTACTGGACCACCAATCGTGGCGGCCACCGACCACCTATGAGCATACCGCTTGATGCTATCGTGATCGACTGGAACGAGCGCGGGCTGCATACTGCATGCGTCACTAGCGGGACCCAATAAATATTCTACAGGTCTACACCGTCATGGTCAGCGCGCTTGGCTGAATCTTTGCGAAAGAGGTAATAGATGACATGCGCACAACCACATCTGTAGAGTAGAAGCAGTCAGCACGTCGGTCCATAGTTCGGGCGACGGACCACTCACATTATACCACCAATACGACCTACGGTCCGCCTTCTCCGAATAATCGCTGGTAAAACCCACCGCTGCCGCACCCGCCAATGCATATACCAATACGCTCATGAGAAGCGGCGGGTGCCAGAGGTACGTGAGCCCGGCCGTCCAGGAGAAAAGAAGCACCACCAGCGACCACCTCGCCAGTTTCTGCGGCAATACGATCGGCAATGTCTTGCGCCCGATGGCTGCGTCGCCCTCACGGTCGCGGAAGTCCTGCGCCTGGCCCTGCGAAAGAGTATGTCAGGCGCGGGATAAGCGATGCCTGGGAAGCCGTCCGACGTACCGTCGTCGCGAAGATAAGCCCTGTCGTAAGCAGGGCCTGCGTCGCTGACTTCGATGGGGGGTTGCCGTGCGCTATGAGGCCGCATAATCAGTCGAGGGATCGGTCTGCCGTATGGAGTGGAAATCGTACCCATGCATGTTAAGAGTCCCCAGGTGTAGATGAAGTAGCCGCAGGCGCCCATGAGCGACTTTGACCACCACCAGCGCGCGCACCGTCCTTCGTTGTACGCAACAACGCCCGTAAAATATATAAGGCTAAGTCGGAGGAGGCCCACGCGATAGCTGAAGAGCAAGGAGAGGGCGAGGACGCCATAGTACAGAGTTTTGGCCCGCTCTGTCGTGATACGCCCTGACGGGATGGGCCGACGAGGTTTTGAAAGCTTGTCTTCGTCCTGCCCGACAATCTGTTTACCGCGTCAATCCAGGCGTGCCGCAAGCCGAATCGGAAGCAGCAGCGTCGCACTGACTTGATTGCCTATCTGTACGCCCGCTCAGCAGTTTACGTCAAGCCTCGGCATGCAACGTCGCACCTCAAATCCCACCAAATGACAGAACATCCAAAGAAGCCCGATGAGGAAGGCGCCTATGTCTGTCGACTCCGACAGAACAGCACTCATGACCAACTGCGGGACCGCATCAGGATAATCCGGAGACCGAGGAGAACAAGGAACGTGCCCACCACTGGCATGACCACCGCGGTTAGATCCGCCTCGGTGAACAGATAGACGAGCAATAGCACGTCGACCACCCTGTCACGGGCGCGCCGTATTCCGAGCAAAACGCGTCGCGCGGCATCAGGTATAGACACGCTAAGCATAGTTGACAGCTTGCAATGTTGAAGATGACGCCAACGGAGACTAGAAGGATGTCGGAAAAAAGCGCGTACACCTTTTATGACAGACCCTGTGCGCGTGCGATGCGGCGGCCTGACAATGTTGCAACGCCCGAACGCGTGTCGACCTCGCCGCACCACTGCATCTCGCCGCAAAAAGCTTGACATCAGAACCAGAAGATATCTGTCGATGCGCTGGGATCATTCTTCTGTTGGTCGCCAGGCTGGGCGGGCGCTTGCACTAAAGGAATCGAGCTGGAGCACGCAGTTAGGCGCTGCCGTGGACGAGATGCAAAGTCGCCTTGAGATAAATTCGGTAACACAGTTCCAGGTAGAGAAGCAAGTTGAAAAAGAAGTGATGATCTTCATTGACCTCTGAGAGCGTGAGGGAACAAACAACCTGCGGAAGAGACATTGCACCTTCACTTACGTAATTAGATCTCGTGCGAATCGGCTGGAGCCGAAGTTCAACTTGGACCAAGTACTCGTACGTTCCAGGGCTACGAAGCCGCTATTCAAGACCTTCGCTCTCGACTTTCCTTCACGAACAGCGATTAGAGCTCACTGCAGGCTGGGATCGTCCGGCTGTATATCCGCACCCTTTTCCCACCTTTCCGACCAACTCAATTCACTTCGAAGCATCACGCGGCCGCAATTGCTGGCGCTGAATGCAAGAAACCGCCTTCTGAAGGTCGCGCCCGATATGTTGTGATATCCCTCTCAAAGACCGAACCGTTCTGCTGCATCTCGGCTCGCTCTGGGAGGAGACGTCTTTTGCCTTCCTCGGATCCATCATTCTCGGCTGCTAACGTCGGCACGATCATGCTTTTCATCAATAAGACACGGCTGATGCAGATTCGACTAACAGAAGACGTTGCCACCCAGTGACCTGTGTGACTCCAGGCGAGAATTAGGGAAAGGGGGAACGTGTAGAATACCTTTAGGCACCTGATTACCAAAAATCACGATATTTGGACGCGACCTCACCCCGCAGATGCAAGAATGCTAACGGCCCTCTGAGCTGGTTTCCGGGGCAATACGAAGACGATCGGTGACGCCAGAGACATGGTGGAAAAAAATTGAAGGTACAATTCGATGTAGGTGTAACATAGCTTACTTACAGTGGGTCATTCACAAGTCAGACCACAACAGTCAGAATGTGGATGGCCAGACAATCAGGTGCCTAAAGGCATTCTACACGTTCCCCCTTTCCCTGATTCTCGCCTGGAGTCACACAGGTCACTGGGTGGCAACGTCTTCTGGCGCGCCGGGCCGTGGGAAACGAATCGCAAGTCACGTGATGTTAGTCGAATGTCTTACCTCGGACAAGGTTTTCGTGGAGTACGCTTCCCAGACTGATCATGCGCCTCCTCCGTCTTACGCCGGCGAACTCCCGAACGCCCGCGCAAACGACGACGACGGCGCCTACGTAGGCTGGACTTCTCTGTACCCGCCGTCACCATGCCGCTCGAAGTGGACGGCTCGCACCTCATCGCTATCATTTCCCAGTCTATCGTGTACGGCATCTCGCTCCCGTTGTTCGCGACGACTATCTGGGCGCTAAAGGGGTCCCAGCACGCCTCGCGGATCTGGTACCCTGCTGCGTTCGCCCTCTTCGCGCTGAGCACGGCGGTGAGCACCCCCTCCTCCCCCCTCATGACGATGTATCTGATGACTCTGCGCAGCATGTCGTCGTGGACTCCAGGAATACGTACATCGGCCTCATTGGCAACGCCGGCGAGGCCAAGGTCTACTTCTCGGACATCACGAGGGAGAAGGCGAAGAACACGATAAACCTTCTCGAGACTGCGCTGGCGGACGCAATCCTGGTGGGTGGACCCAACTCCGCGCCCCCGAAGCCCAGTTCCTGAGCCGTTACACGCAGATCTACCGATGCTGGGTGCTCTACCGAAATTGGTGGATCATCGCATTCCCCTGCGTGTGCTGGGTCGGCACCGTCAGTGCGTCACTCAGTAGCCTCCCTCAATCTCGAAAGCTAATCGCACCTCGCGCAGTCTCCGGCTCTTTCTCCCTATGGGCCACAATAAGACTGGCAAGCGTCTCCGTGGAGGACGTGGTCGCGCAGCAATACTCGATTGCGTGGATAACAGCATTCTACTCTACGACCCTTGCCACCACCTTTATCTCGACAGGTGCGTCTCGATTACGTACCCAGCGCGTACCTTTAACTGATCCCGCCCTTAGGCCTCCTTGCGCGCAAACTCTGGATCGTCCACTCTTACAACTTCAGCAACTCGAGTTCGTCCACGGACGGCCGCACCTCCGTCTGGCCCATCCTCCTCGTCGTCGTCGAGTGCGGCGCGCTCTACGCCATCGCAAACATTGCCATGATCACCGTCTTCACCGTCGCCACCGTGCCCGCGACATACATCCTCGTCGATTTCGTGTGTACTAGCATCGCCACTATCCCCTTCTCCCCAGCCTGACCTTACCAACCACCACAGATCGGCCAGCTCATACCGCTCACCTTCTACCTCATCATCGTGTGCGCGGCGCTTCAGAGGATAGAGAAGGGCGTGCGGGGCGGCAGGGCAAGAACGACCACGACGGGCTTCGCCGTCAGTGGCATGCGTTTCGGCGGGACGACATCCTACCCGCCACATTCCGTCGAGATACATATCGACAGATTAGCGACGGAGGGGACCGGGTCGAGTGCTACGAGGATATCTGAGCGCAGTCAGAGAGATGACTGGGGTGAGAGCGACAAGCCATAGCCTTAGAGGATCCAGACTTGCATCGGTTTATCGAGCAGTGTTGTACGCATCGATATATTTATCCCATTTATATTCCCGCCGCTGATGCTCGGGTGGAAACACTCCAGTACTGGGGACTGAGGTAGAACCTGATCAGCAGTTCGCGATGGGGGACAGCACCCGCGGAAGGCTGGGCGCGGTCGCGCACCATAAGCTGAATGGGGATCTGTTTCGGGGTCCGCCGAGCGCGGAATCAGAATCCATCACATGGCCCTCATGCCGAATCACCTCCCCGTGTTCCGTCCTCCGTGGGCATTTATGGCGGAGTTCATCAGGCGGTATAAGATGCGGCGCTTCTTGTCGTCTACCGCAACGCAAACACCATGTCTGACGAGCCCTGGATCCCGAAGAACACCGTCGAAGAGAGTGCGTTTTGCTAGCTTGCCTGGGTCGCGAGTTAGGACTGACGCGGTGTCATTTGAATGTGATAGCTTTGCGCTTGATGACCGCGCCTGGTGCGCTGCTTGAGACGGAGACGGCGTGCATCGATGGGCGGGTGTACAGCGTGTACAAGAACCTGCCGGCGTCGTGCCGTGCGCTGTGGCTGCAGGTCGTGCGGATGTACGGCGATCGGGAGTATGTGGTGTTCGAAGAGCAGCGATACACGTTCCGTGCGGCCCATGAGCAGGCGCTAAAGACGGCGGCAATGTTCCGGGATGCTTATGGGATTGGTAAAGGTAGGTTTGCTGTGATGGGGTGGTGGAATAGGATTTGAGAATGGAACCTTTACAGGCGACCATGTGGGGATCGTCTCGAGGAATATCCCGGATTACCTCGTTGTGTTCTGGGCCTGTCGTAAGTCAGCAATTTTCCCTTGACTTGCGATCCTACGATAGCATTTTCAGACCTCCTCGGGGCCGTGCCCGCCCTCGTCAACTGGTGAGCCGTTTCGTCACTCTTATGATTCTTCACGCTGAACTCAAGTCAAACAAGCACCCTGACCCAAGAAAGTATCAAACACTCCATCATCCTCTGCGACTGCAAGCTTATCCTGCTCGACCCCGAGCGCGCCGACCTCCTCGAGCCGGCAATCGACGACCTGCTCAACACCACACACGCCAAAGACGTCCTCGTCCTCGAGAGCCACGAGGGCAAAGGATGGTGGAAGGGCACGAAGTCCTATTCGGACGAGCTCGCGAAGTACGAGGGCGATGGGGTGGATGTGGCCAGTAACGACCCGGGGATCGTTCCCGAGGACGACGCGATCATACTGTTCTCGAGCGGGACGGGGAGTCTGATGCCGAGTGGGTGATCCTTAGTTTTATGTTTTTCTTTTCTTTCAAGTCAGACTAACTGATGAATATATGACCAGAGGCCTGTCTGAGCACGCAACGCGCACTGTTGACGAACTTGTTCAACGTGACTTTTGCTCTCGCTAGCTTTGGCTACCAGACAGGCTAAGATATCGCTCGCAGGTCATCTCCAACGGCCACCGCGCTACAATACGTCGCGGGGAGAAGCCCGTCTCGGGCATCATCCCTCCGCCGATGGGCGTATTCTACCCGACGCCTATATTCGGTGCTATTGGTACGTTGTATGCTAGATGGTCGATGAGGGTGTTGATGAGCTACAGGTATATCCCTCGGTGTAAGTGACCGACTCAGAGAGTTCAGCCCGAAGTTAACCAAAGCATCTTCGTAGCTGCTAGCGACCTTTATGGGCGCGAAGCTTGTCTATGTGAGAGAGTACAAGCCTTCGGAGTGTGCGTCGTGTCTTCATTGCATTACTACCCGCCTTTCTGACAAGAACTCACACTTTCTTTCTAGTGGCAAGGTACGCTCTGCAATATCCCGCCCTTCGAACGAACACCAATACACGTCGCATTCACAGCCTCATCAGGAAAGAAGACATCAAGTTCGTCTCTGCGTAAATATCTTACTTCTGTTTTATCGTCTTTTCTTTCTTACATTTCGTCGATCTTCGTTCTTACATTCCGTCGATCTTCGTTCTTACATCCCTTCGAACAACATCAGCACCCAGAACGCCATTCACGACCTCATCGATCTGGCGAGCACCGAGCTGCAGGGTCATCGGTTTATCACCGTCGGCGTTGCCGGGGGCGCGGTGCACAAGGACTTTGCGCGGAGGGCAAGGGAGGCGTTTCCGGGGGCGATGATGTGAGTTCATGGGGTAGGATTTGTAGCTATGTTTTGGGAGGCGATGGGAAGAAGAAGGGGTGGGATACTGGGCTGCGAAACGGGGTTGGGAAATTAGGCGGAGGGAAATCAAGCGGAGGGAACAGGAGGAGGAGATGTGGGGAGAAGCAGGGAGAAATCGACGCTGACATGTCGCCCCACAGAGGCCAAGGCTACGGGATGACGGAGATGAACGCGTCGTGTGTGACTACTTGTGCGTGCCTTTGCTTTACCGTTCACGAGAAGGCTCAGCTTCAGTTGAACCTATGCAGCCGCGGAAGACTTCTCCGCTCGGCCGCTGAGTTGGTGAGTGTGCCCTTTTAGGCTTGCTTGTGGCTTTCGGGATGCCCTGGCTTGCTTGTGGCGTCCGTAATGCTCTGGCTCGCTACCGGGTTGCCCTGTCTCGCTACCGGAATGCTCTGGCTCGCTATCGAACTATACGATAGCTCACTTGGCCTCGTCCTCTAGCGGCACCCGCGTCCCCGTCGTCGACGCTATGGTGGTGGACGAGAATGGGAGAAAGCTGCCGCCAGGCCATACGGGCGAGATCTGGGTGCGCGGGCCGAACGCGATGAAGTGTTATTATGGCGATCCGGGTAAGTAGAAAGGCTGTCCTTCGAGAGACTCCAACTATCACTGATTGAATACGCTACTTCGAAGACTGACCAAATTGTAGAAGCGACCGCGAAATTCATGACCAAGGACGGCTGGTGCAAGACGGGCGACATAGGCGCCGTGTGCGCGGAGGGCTTCGTGTATATCACTGATCGGAGTGCGTGTCGAGTCTTCCTGCCCGCGAGTTCTGATCGCTGTGGCTGACGACGGAACGTAGAGAAAGACATGATCATCCGGGACGGATTGAACGTTGTACGTCGCTCTTCACCTACTAAGTGAGTTCCAGTCCTCATCGTATATCGTAGGGGAGTATCTCGATCGAGAACGCGCTATACGCCCATCCTGGCGTCTCGGAGGCCGCTGCTGTACCGGTCCCGGATGAGCGCTCGGGGGAGCTTCCTGTCGCGGTGGCGGTGGTTAAGGAAGGTCATCGCGAGCAAGTGACGGAGGAGGGGCTGCTTGAGTTACTAAGGAAGAAGCACGTGTTCGTTAGTCGGTTAGTATACAGGATGCTGATGAACACCAACAGGTTGCCCAAGCATGCGGTCCCGCTCATGATCGTCTTGACGAACGAGCCCTTGAGTGAGTTGTCTGGAATTGATCGGATGTCGTCGACGCTAACAGGCTTCCAGAGCGCAATGCGGCGGGTAAGGTGCTGAAAATTGAGCTGAAGGAATCCATGGCAACGGAGTGGCAGAAGCGGAAGGCCGCCTGAACAAGATATGAAAGGTGTTGGCCCTATCGTAGGATGGATCGATCCTGTACTATGGAGCTATGCTACTTCTTGATTAGCGGACTGTATGGCGAACAATCGTCGCCTTGGCACCGATAAAGAGTAAAAGACTGCCGCTAGTCTACTCAAGGCTCAATGTGCCTCATGCCATGATGTCCAAGAGTGTCGCCATCGGCGAACAGGTATTTGGTTTTCGCGACAGGCGCCTATTTCCTAAATTGGCGAAAGACGTGCGAACAGGGCCGGAAACAAACACAAACAAGCCCCTCCTTGACCCCGCCCTCCATTTATATTCTGCAGAGGCCGAAACTCAGAGGGCCGCTCACACACCCCGGTTATCCTGTTACAGAAAGCACATGACCAAGTGCACTGTCCCAGCAACACAGCAATTAGATCCGCAAGGCGGCTCTTTACACGAACCATCGCGTCGGACCTAGAACGACAGTCAGCGTGCCCCCCGCGTTTCTCCTCGCGTTTTTGAAGCCACTGCTGCTGTACACGCCGATCCCCCACCTATCCCGACCCTCCAGAGCCGTGTTCAAGGTCGGTCCGAAACGCATGGTTGCTTATCGCACTTTTGCACCCAGCTTATCTCGAGCGCCAATACCCGCAGGACATTTGCATATCCGTCATCAACACCATGGAATCCCACGCTAGTTCCTATTCTTCAGCATCCATCATGACAGAGGACGAGGAGGATTGGGAGGATTATGTGAAGGGAGGCTACCACCCCGTCAAGATTGGCGACACGTTTTCCGACGGACGATACCTAGTCGTGCGCAAGCTCGGCTGGGGACATTTTTCGACCGTATGGCTGGCGAAGGACACCAGGTGCGTGTGCGCGCTAAGCAGGATGTCTATCGCTGAAGACCTTGGAGGTTGAATCGCCATGTCGCGCTCAAGATCGTCAAATCTGCGCCACGGTACACGGAGACCGCATTGGATGAGATCAAGCTGCTACAACGGCTGATCACGTCCAACAATCCCCCAGCTCCAGCAACACCGGAGAACCCTAATCCCCCTCCTTCCCCATCACAGACGCACCCGGGACGCTCGCACGTCATCAGCTTCCTCGACCATTTCCGCCACAAGGGGCCTAACGGGACCCATGTATGCATGGTTTTCGAGGTCCTGGGCGAGAACCTACTCGGCCTCATCAAGCGGCACCAGCACAAGGGCGTCCCTATGCCCCTCGTGCGCCAGATAGCGAAGCAGGTCCTCCTCGGCCTTGATTACATGCATCGCTGTTGCGGCGTCATCCATACCGGTGTGTGTGTCGCTAGCGTTGCCCCGCGCCACGGCTTACGCCTATGACGTCCTGCAGACTTGAAGCCCGAGAACGTGCTGATTGCCATCGACGACGTCGAGTCCATCATCGAGGCCGAGCTCGCTGCGAGCGCGGCGCCCTCCCCCTCTTCCTCGGCCCCGCGGACCAAACTCGTCGGCGTCCCGCCGTCAAAGGGGCGCGGGGGCAACCAGACGCCGCGCGTGGAGTCGGTGTTTATCACAGGCTCGCAGCCGCTGCCCTCCCCCTCGTCGACGAGCAGCCTGAGCAGCCTGTGGAACGGCCCGGGCAGCGCCGGCGCGTCCAGCGTCGACAAGTGGGGCTTCGGGATGACGAAGATCGCGAACCAGGACTCGACGGGCTCGGAGGCGGCGGAGGCGCGCCAGGCGGGCGGGGACGAGCGGAACGCGAACGCGGCGGCGGCAGCGGCGGCGGATCAGATCAGCGACGCCATGGCCGGTATCGCGCTGAACGGGAAGCCGCCGGGGCCGGGGCCGTCGCTGCTATCGCAGCAGGCGCCGGCGGACGCGGTACCGCCCGAGATCGCGACGCCGAAGCCCGAGGACGAGGAGGCTGCGGCGCTGCTGAGCGCGACGGAGAAGATAACGGTAAAGATCGCGGACTTGGGGAACGCGACTTGGGTCGAGCATCATTTTACGGACGACATCCAGACAAGGCAATATCGCTGTCCAGAAGTTATCCTTGGCGCAAAGTGGGGACCAAGCGCGGACATCTGGAGTGTGGCCTGCATTGTCAGTATCTTACGCAGCACATATTGTGCCGCCCACTGAAGTATTCCTGCAGATCTTCGAGTTGATAACAGGTGGCGATTATCTATTCGACCCTGCGTCCGGTTCAAAATACAGCAAGGACGACGACCACATCGCGCAAATCATGGAGCTCATGGGCGACATCCCCAAATCCATCGCCTTCGCCGGAAAATATTCTAGCGAGTTCTTCAACCGCAAAGGCGAGCTCCGGCACATATCAAAGCTACGCTACTGGCCGCTCGACGCGGTGCTGCACGACAAGTACCTGTTCCCGCGGCCCGAGGCCGAGGCGCTGGCCGCCTTCCTGACGCCGATGCTGCAGCTGTACCCTGATCGGCGCGCGCCCGCGTCCGAACTCGTCAAGCATCCGTGGCTCGACGGCGTCGTCGTGCAAGGTGAGGTAGACGTGCTGCGGCGGCTGGAGGAGATGGCGGCGCGGGCGAGGGAGGGGCGGGCATCGGTGGAGCGGGTGGACGCGATGAAGCCTGTGGATGATATGGCGACGGTGCGGGAGGCAGAGGAGGAGGAAGAGGAGGAGGCGCTTCCGCCTAAGGAGCCGCCACCTGCGTATCCGGGAGGGCAGCCGGCGTTGCGGGTGCAGACTTAGGGCGGGATATGTGAGTGTAGCGCCGGATCTAGCGCGCGGGTTGTAGAATATATCTGGCAGCGGGCGTGCCTTCAAGCTCACTGCCTGCGTGTAAAGTGCGTGTATCATTGCATTCCTATAATCTACTTATTCTCGTTGTATACTCCTTCCTTTTTGCTTCCTCCTCTTATCATCTACTCCCACTTCTTTCTTGTTTGTATTCCTGTTCGCTTCGTTGTTGTTGTAGCTGTTTGCTGTTGTACGGACACTTTCAGTCTGTCATGCACATCATATGCCACAAGTGTAGAGGCCAGGTGGATTTCTACATATTTACATTATGTATAGCGCTTATATGCGACAATATCAGCGTCTATGATATACTATATCGTATACTCATATCTCACACAAGACGTGAGCGAGAGAAACAGTGCAAGCATGCGCAAACAATGGCGGAGCCACATCACGTGAAAAGTTGAACATCGGACCTCGGACCGGGAGTGATCGAACGTTGGAATTCCACGGATTTGTGCGGATTACCCGCGATATGGGATTCGTGGAGTTCCGCGGCAATCCTGGGTATTCCTACCAGTCTGTTTTCAGCGGATTAGAACTAGGGTCGTGGCAGCAGAGATGACCTGCCGGGCAATTCAAGACCATATAGAGCGATGAGAGATCATTTGCTGTTCACTCGAGGCCCAGTGCGCCTGAGATGATGACAGCTGTAAGTCAGGTAGAGATGCATGTTCTAGTATACTTTGAGTACTGCTCGGTAAGAGCAGTTGCGGTATGTGGCAAAGAAGCTGACTTGCGTGACTGGTTGAACTTCGTCACGTCCTCGTCACGCGAGTAGTTGAACTTCGAACTTCGGGCTTGGCGCGTGAGCAGGTCCGCGCAAGGCACGATCTTTGGAAGGAGGCGGCGGTCACTGGGTCGTCTGGTAGTCTCTCTCTACCTTCATCTTGACTACGGGGCTTGGGTTCCCCCGACTGAGCTCAGCTAACGACGAGCACGGGACGCTAGGCAAGATGATGGGCAGACGATTGGGTCCGGCGTTGAATACCGTGTGGGGGAAGCTGGCAAAGGTGAGTGCATTTGAGAGCCAGTGGCGCCCCCGAGGTCTGACCGATTGCTCGTTTATAGGTGCTTCGCCCGCGGAAGGTGCGGTCGGTGAGTATTTCTGCCACTGTGGACCCCAAACCGGGTTGTAGCCACCCGACTTTTCACCCGATAAAAGCAGTAAAAATGACCAATAAACCGAGTGAAGTCAAGGAATTTTAACCGTAAGACACGGTGACTCGAGTAGGTGAAAGCACCCTGAAAGCGGGGTGAATTGATGAGTGAGAAGAGCCCGGTCAGAACCCGCTGGTTGGGTGAATTACGGCGCAACCAGGTGTAGTCCGCGAGGCCGTTTTGCTACTTACAGGGCATTCAGATGAGAAGAGCTATGAACGAGTATGCAAAAATGTATAGAGGGCAAGCATTAGAGACTATTGGGGCACAAGGGGTCGTACATAGGGATGTATGGGAAGTAAAGCCATGTCGAGGGCGTGGGGCACCACCCGCGAGCAATGACGGGAAGGCATGCGCGACCGGGCGCGTGGCGCCCTTACAATACTGGTAAGTTGGGCACGATTCTGCAATGGTGTCAGTACGTATGACGGGCGCACGTAGCTGAGCACGCACCTTAGCTACATCGCGCTGGGGCTATGACGAGGGCCCACGGCTTGTTTTCCGCACCCTTCCCGCACCTGTCACGTCTTTCTGGTCTTGCTCTCGCTCCGAGGGCACGGGGAGCGTCAAAACTGAAGGCGTCATGAGCCAGAGGAGTGGTGGGAGAAGACAACGAACGCTCCGCTTTGACCGCTAGACGTGGCGTCATCATTTTTGGTGCACGTGACAGACGGACTTAGAGATTTCGTCGCGTCTGGCCTATGATCACAAGTGAGCTTGTAGCCGACTTGTAGCAGCCGTGAACGGCCTTCCTCACGCGTGATATCATCTACACTGGTGCGCACATATTTATACTGTATCTTCAGACCATTTTCTCTTGATTGCTGGCCACGGTAAGACCGAAGGCAAAAGCAGGCCTCATGTTATGGCGCTGACACAGCAAAAAGTTGGTATTCGTACTCATCAGCAGCAGGTAATTGTATCGCAGTCACGAATTTCTCAGTCCTGCAGCAATCTATAGGTGATAGCCCACAATCTGATCGAAATACCTAATTCACCCTGTTTCTACCCTGCTCAACCATGTTTTAACCATCGCAGTGGGTGAATTTGGGACACGACCATGTTATCGGGTGAAGGCACCGGTGACTGTAACCCGGTATGGGGTCCACAGTGTGCATTCATCGGATACTCGGCCCCTAGCCCGTGCTGGGTCTTCATAGTCAACTTGGTGATGAAGAAGTGGGGGACAACTGACCAGCGATTACAGATTCGCACGCGCCGTGAAACGTATACCGCGCTGCCTACGCACGGCAGCGGGATCCGGGTGCGTACACAATTCGACGTCGCTGCGGGTAGTGGGGTGCTAATGAGTTAATTGTAGGCGGAGATGATGGACGAGGATAACCGGGCGTGGTAATCGTGCTCACGGACAGCTTCCGGCTTGCCTCGAGGACCCGCTGGGCGTCCCGAAACAGCTCGGGATGGAAGCTCGGAGGAAAGCTGGCGGGCTATAGCGGTGCATACTTGTCGGCGTGACTCAAGCTAGGTGGCAGAAATATTCCAGTTAGCCCGATGGACTTCAGGCAAGGTTGCGACCCATTCCCAAACTATGATAGTGCAGGAACTGGTAGTGCTCGCCTGGTATTTCCAAGCTCACAATCGGGCTCATATACATAGTCGGCACGTGTGCCCGATAAACCATATGAGGGGTGAAGTGGGCTTGGCACGCGCAGCCTGCCTCCCACCTCCTTGAGCCTTTGCTGGTACTGAAGCGTACTGAAGCTTGAAGGCCTCTGACGGGTTCGAAAGGCATGGGCGCCAATCTTTACGACAAGCGCCCGCCGGCGAGAAGCCTGACTGGAAATATTGCAAATATTTGTCCCTTTCTACTGCTCTTTCTCTCCCTCCATCTGCACATATAAGGCCCCCCTTTATCTTTCAACCTCGGGCGACGAATCGTGCAGTGGGCGTGCATCCAGCCACTGCACTGAACGGTCTCTGGCTTCTAGCCAAGCGTGCGAGAGAACGGAAGGCATGTCGCAACCGGATCGCGCGCCCACGCTCGCAGGGCGGGCGCTTCGTCGCGCATCGAATCTGCTCGCGCCCAACGGCCAGCCCGTGATGCGCGAGCTCGTCGACACCCAGTCCCCGGCACCGCGCAAGGTGGGCAGAGGACGCATCACGGACTCCATCCGCCGCAAGTACAAGGAGGTTCGCGACCACAAGTACATGCGGCGCGTGCGCTCCAGCTCGAGCGCGGTGACCCCCGTGGAACCCCCGCAGCCCCCCAAGCGCTCAGCGTCAGCCGACGTGGCGCTCATCGGCACACCGCAGCACAGCGATCCCCCCGCCCCCGCGCCCACGTCTGATGTCGTCGTGCCGCAGATGCTCAAGGACGGGACGCCGATGGACAAGGTCACGAACAAGAAGCGCAAGCGCGTCATCTTCCGCGTCGACGCAGACATTGGGCATATCGTCTGGGAGGGGAGGATACACCGATTCAGTGCGTGTGACCGACCCCCTCGCCGCCACCGCGCATGCTAACCGTTCCCCCTAGTCCCGATCGAGAATATCAAGGAGATTCGTACGGGCGCGGATGCGCGCCTGCACAGGCAGCACTTCCAGCTCTCAGAAGAGTACGAGAACCGGTGGCTCACGATCATCTACGTGCTTGCTGGCAACTACAAGACCCTGCATCTCATTGCTCCCACGCACGACGCGTTCACAATGTGGGACCGCACTCTCCGCCAGCTTCACACCATCCGCGCCGCGCTCATGACCGGTCTCGATCACGGCGAGATGCGTCAGGCCGTTTGGGAACGTCAGTACTGGACGCGTGCCGACGAGCAGCGTGATCACGTGCTCGTCTTCGAGGAAGTGCAGAAGCTCTGCCGCCAGCTGAATATCAACTCGGCGTCGGAGGATCTTCAGCGTCTATTCAAGCAAGCAGATCGCCAGGGGCGCAACTACCTTGACTTCGACGACTTCCGATTCTTTGTCAAGCTGCTCAAAGCGCGTCCGGAAGTCGAGCGGCTTTACAAGAAATTAGCCGCCGGTGGCGCGTTCGACTTCGAGACATTCGCCAAATTCATGCGCGAAGAGCAGGAGTCGACGCTCACCGAGGTGGAGCTACGCGCCATTTACGACAAGCATACCGCTCAGACGTCTCCGACCACCCCGCCCTCTGACTCTCCCGGTTCCCCACCATGCCTTACTCTGGACGCGTTCACCAACTTCCTGATGTCTTCCGATAATGCGGCGCTGGACGATGGTTCAACTCATGACATGACCCGGCCTTTGTCTGAATACTATATTTCCTCATCACATAATACTTACCTCGTTGGCCACCAGCTCGTCGGCGTCAGCACGGTCGAGGGCTACATTCGCGCGCTCCTTAGTGGTTGCCGCAGCGTCGAGGTCGACATCTACGACGGCCCGACACCGAGCTCGGAGCCTCTGATTTTCCATGGGAAGACGCTCGTGAGCAAGGTGCCGCTGCGCTCAGTGTGCGCGGCGATCGCGAAGTACGGCTTCGTGGCGAGCCCGTACCCGCTCATCATCTCGGCGGAGATGCACTGCAGCGTGCTCGGACAGGTGCAGGTCGCGCGCGTCATGATCGAGGAGTTCGGGGACACGCTGGTGCGCGTACCGCTCGAGGACGTGCCCGAGGATGGTTGGAAGGTAGACCACTTGCCGAGTCCGGAGGAGCTGCGTGGGAAGATCTTGCTCAAGTCGAAGAACGTGTATGTGGGCCAGTCTCGCAACCCGGACGCGCCGCCGGACCTCGAGCTGACATCGACGACCACCTCGGAGTCGGACTTCCTCGAGGCGGCTGGGATATCGGAGTATGCCAGCACGGTGAAAGGTTAGTTGTGATTCATCCGATTATGGATATGTACTTATGACCCTTGTAGACTTCTCAAAGGGTATACTCCAGCGTGTACGCACACGTAGGTCGAACTCGAGTGCCGCACGCACCTCGGCTGCCTCCGCTCCCGCAGCGCTCAACGGCGCCATCTCTTCGTCCCCACCCTCCATGCACTGGCGCAACTCCAGCATGTCGCGCCGACAGTCTGAGAACAGCACCACCACCACTCCCGCAAAGCCCAAGATGGCGCGCGAGCTGCTTGCGCTGCTGGTGTACACGATGGGCGTCAAGTGTCGCGGGCTGAACAAGAAGGAGACGTACGAGCCGTCGCACATGTTCTCGCTCTCTGAAAACCGGGCGAACAAGATGCTTCTGAAGACGCCGACGGGGATGCTGGACTTGGCAAAGCATTGCCGCGATCATTTGGTACGGGTGTACCCGCGAGGGACGCGTGTCAGCTCGAGCAACTTCCCGGCGGAGGCGGTCGTGCGGTACTGGTGTGCAGGCGCGCAGGTCGTGGCTATCAACTGGCAGACCTTTGGTGAGTGAAACACCCCAGGGTTGGTGAATATGGATGCTGACATTCTTTGTAGACTTAACGTACATGCTCAACCACGCCATGTTCCAGCGGAATGGACGGCGAGGATATGTCTTGAAGCCCTCACCGCTTCGCGCACCTACCAGGGATCTGTTTGCCAACACCGCCGGACGCATATTCGATGTCGAGATCATCTCTGCGCAACAGCTGCCTCGAGCGAAGGACGCGACCGGGCGCGAGATCCTCGGCATCGTCGACCCTTACGTCGAGGTCAGCATCCACGTCCCCGAGTGGCACCTCCTGCAGCGCGCGCCTGGCAGCGGCAGCGGACGCGACTCTCCCTTCGAGAGCGGCGAGCCCGCGGCCAAGCGTGTCTTCGTGCGCACGGGGACAGTCCGCGCGAACGGTTTCAACCCGGTGTGGGAGCAGCGGCTCCTGATCCCCTTCTCTGTCGCGGGCGGAGAGGATATGTACGATCTGATCTTCGTGCGCTTCGAGGTGAAGCAGGAGGCTGGGACTGCCGACGAGGACGATATGCCGCTCGCTGTGTATTGCTCTAGTTTGGGGGCACTTGCGCGGGGTAAATGTCTGCGATCTCGACTTTCCGTCTTTCTATGCTGACGCTGCTTTCCAGGTTACCGCCACTTGCCCCTCCACGACGCCCATCTCTCGCAATATCTATTCTCTACCCTCTTCGTGCGCATCGGCGTCCGCGATGCGTAAATCATCTTCCCCTCATCCCTCTGCTCCCCTGGTGGACAACTCTGGAATCCCCACAATGAAACGAACGCCTGCGGTTATTGTACAGAAGTATTTATGGTATATATTCACGATCGTTCGCAGCACCTACGTACTCACCCTCGACAGCATCTGCATTCAGTACCAGTCGTTTAATTCCCCTGTTGATGTCAATGATCCTACCGTATGCCCTGCCCTGCTTTAGCTTAGGTACGCGCCTCGTATTTCCGGTCTTTGACGACGAATGTAAATGCGTTCTTCGCATCCTTTGAGTGGCATATTTCGGGGCGGGAAGTTGTTGAGTGCTCTTTTTGCTGTTCGGGCGCCTCGTTCACTAAAAAGACGACTTTTGTGCTCACCGATTCTCGCAGATTAGCTTTGCATGATTGGGCGTTTGGCGTACGGCTTGCTGGGACGGACCCATTAGGCAAGGTGCATGGCCTTTGTGGCCGCCATGCCTTCCCTCCGCTGCAATGGCCTTTGTCTCTGGCTTCGCCGACCATACCCATCTCGCGCTGCCACTCTCGAGCGCGACTCTGCCCCATGCCATCACCCACTCGTACCCCTCCGCTTCTCTTCCCCGTAGCATGTTCCCCGGCCTCTACTGCCACTCCCAAGCGTCAGGTCTACCTACACTCGCGAAACCCCTCGCCGAACTGCGCCACCGAGATCGACGACTCGCTCGCCGTGCAGGGTGATGCGTACACCGAACGTGACGATGGTCATATCCTCTACGCCCTTGGCTACCTGACGACACCTGCACGCATCGCAGAGGCTGCTACGCAGCGCGGGTTTGGCGTGTGCGGTGATCCTGAGCTGACGGTGCACGCCTTTCTTCGCCGGTTGGAGAACGCGACGGGCGTGTGTGAGGGAAATGGGTTGATGGAGGTTCGGATGGCGGGGGAGGGAGCTGGCGGAAGCACCAACTGCGCTCAAAGCGGTGGTCATAGTACCAGAGTCGGTGGAGATGGCGAGCAGGTCGAGGTCGTGTGGCTCATCCTCGTCAAGGGCCTGAGTCCGCGCGTCGAGGACATGGTGGTGCCCGACATTCTGCTCCAGCGCTTCCAGGAGTCTATGCCGACAGATGAGATGCCGGCGCTCTATCGGATTGCGGCTCGCGGTGGAGGAGAGGGCAAGGTGAAGACGGAGGTGCGTCTCCACGACATGCATGCAACTGAGCGTCTGACGAATTCTTTTTTCCTCTTCAGAAAGCCCCAACACCATCTCCTCCTATGATCTGCCACTGCCCCCGCCGCTCCCGCCTCGTTCTTGGCTACGTGACGAACCCGCGTGCGCTCTATCGGCAAGCTCTACGCACCGGAACGGCCATACCTGGCGACTTCGCAGCGACACTGGAACGCATCCTGCGTCGCATACGGCGCCTGACGGGCCGCGCGTTATCAGACACGGTTCTCAAGCTGTCTGATGGCGGGTGGCTGCTGATTGTGGCCGATGCGGCGGACTTGGGGGGAGAGCAGGGAACAGCGACGGCTCTAGAGGGGCAGATTGCGGGGATGGCTGGGTTCACGCCAGGGACGACAGGACAACTGGCCGGACAAGAGGCGACGCTAGACGCGCTGTACGCTCGATGCTCCGAGGCCTCAATTTGCGCCTTCCAACGGATGGTGGGGACGAAGGAGGCGCCAGGGGCATATAACTGTGATTTTCCTTGTGTGAGTGGCTCCGTTGACTGTGGGGACAGAGGTGGGTTCCGATGAGAGATTGGGAGCTGACGCAAGCTTGCAGAGCTGTGCACTATCGCCTGCCGCGGGCGGTACGAGGATGTAGGAGGTATGCGCACCTCAAGAGCGAAGCTCTCGGGGACGCGGCGTTGTAACGAGCGCAGTAGTCGAAGGGTGGGCAATCGTCGTCGACTTTGGTGACTTGAATCGCTTGGCTATCCATACCGTGCTGCTGACTGCACGTTATGCGTGATGAGACCAGTTCCGGATGGTTACGCTGGATGCACAAAACACAGCGCAATCTACAGTCGCACAAAATACGCTTTGCATCGGCCGCCTGGCGTAATGGCAACGCGTCTGACTACGATTTGGTAATCAGGAGATTGCAGGTTCGACCCCTGCGGTGGTCAATATAGCTGGTGCAGTGCAATGCCCTTTCTGTTTTCTTTTCGTTCTTCAGTGAGCACTTGAAGAGGTGCTGGCGCCGCTTTGCAGCAGAGACTTTGAGCTGTGCTCGTGCACTGTACTTATATGCGTGCATGTGGTGCGCTTTACTTCACTGTTGTCTTCCCATTGTACCCTGCACGGCGACGGGATCAAGTAAGGGCAGGACAGACCTTGCAAGTGCTATACATTAATTTGCCACTTGAATGTTCCTCCAGGCGCTCAATGAGTCAAAGATGCCAACGAGCTCAGCGGAGAGCGAACCAAAGACGAGGGCGTCCCGAGCAGAGATGTCAGTCTTGCATTATACTCCGGCTGCATTAGTCGTTCGACTCCACTGATGATTGACGAAACCATGCTAGACTACTCCTAAGTATGCAAGATGGCATGCACATAATTCCGGCGCCGAGTATGAGCCATGCCAGCAACGCAAAGACATGCTCTGCAACGAGCGTCGGATACAAGCACGTCGGGCGCCTTGATTGCGGCGTCGGTCCTGCAGCCTCACCGATGCCTGCACCCTCCCTTTGTTCCACGCCGCGTCGGGAAAGTGGACGGCTCGATCACTCGCAATACCTAGGACGCGGTCAGCTTGAGTTCATACAATGGAAGATTCGGATGGTGCGCCGCAAGGCGACTTGAGGAGTGCGAGCATATAGCATGGGGAAAACACTGAGATGTAACGCACCTGCGCTCGCCAAAATCGCCCAAGCCGGGGATGATGTACGCCTTCTCGTTAAGGCCCTCGTCTATCCAGCCGGTGATCTGTATGGAGATAGTCAAGTGTGCAGAGTCGTCAAGCGGGTAGAGTGTGATCGCCGGACGGTATGCAGTGCGAGGAAGTAGATTGCGACATTGTGATGATCGGAGGTATTGTGCGAGATGGGTGTGCGGATCCCCGAAGGAGACAATGGAAAGTCAGATCGGCAACGTTGAGAAGGATCGGCGATGTTGAGTCGGATCGGCGATGATGAGTTGGATCGGCGATGATAGCAAAGGTTGTGATTCGCAAGGAGACAGAGAATCCGCGAGGAGGTAAAGCATAAATTGCATCCGAAAAGGCAGGAAAACAGACGACGCGGTCAGCGAGCCTATCTGGCAGGACAAAGGCATGACGCACGATTTTGAGTCTGGGGAAACGGTCGGCGAAGGCGGTGAGGCCTTCGGGGGAGGAGATCTGGGGGGAGGATGAGCTGTGGAAGACGTATAGACGGCTGGGCGCGCACCAAGTTGATGAAGATGATCTTATCCTCGGAGACACCAGCGTCCAGCAGGACCTCGACCGCCTTCATGGCAGAGCCGCCAGTCGCTGAGAGACAGGTCAGAATCGTAGCACGCGATCGGAGTAGGCCACGCACCTAGCATGGGGTCAAGCAGCAGCACGTATCGCTGCGCAATATCCTGCGGCAATTTCGAGAAGAACAGCTTCGGCTGCGCCGTCTCCTCGTCGCGCTGGATGAGGATCTTCCCAATGCGCACCGAGCGGCATACCTCGCGCAGGCCGGCCTCCATCGCCTCGCCCGCGCGCAGGATGCTCACGCCGCAGATCTTGCCGACGAAGCCCACGCCCTCATACGGCGCGCCCGTCGGCGTCTCAACCGTGCGCGGTACGACGGGCAGGTGGTTCAAGCCCTCCTCGACGAGCAGGCGGATGATGCGGTCCGAGTAAAAGAGGAAGTCGCCGCGCGCGGTGTTCTTGTCGCGGATGATCGTGTAAAGCGCCTCGAGCTGCGCGGTCTGCGGGAGCGTGAAGACGGAGGGCGGCAGTGGGGAGAGGTGCGCCGCGTTGGCGTTCGGCTGCTGTGCGGGCTGCGGGGGTGCGGGAGGCGGGACGGTGCTGGAGGACGACATGGCTGGCGAGGTGGTCGGCTGTGGAGGACGTGGTCTATTATGCGCCTCGTGATCCCGCCGAATCCCTCAGGGGTGTTGTCCCTTATCGTGATCCGCCGATGCACTTCTCCCGATCAGCCAGAGCTTGCCGGGCAGCGGGAGCAAAAACGTTGCTCAGTTACAAGCTATCAATGACCACCGCAGGGGTCGAACCTGCAATCTCCTGATTACCGAATCGTAGTCAGACGCGTTGCCATTACGCCAGGCGGCCGTTGGAAGTACCTACAGTGTGAGCAATATACTGCGAGTTATACAAGGTCAGCCACCTCCTTTTGTCGCCCCTTTCCGCCATCCAGCAAATACGAATGACAATTTTGTGAGCTGGGTGCATACCAGTTGCTACCTTCTCAATGGCGTAGACGCGCCCGACGCCTACCTACTAGAGGGATTCGGCATCGCCGAACCCTACACTTTCGCTACTATACGTTGCCAACGGCAAGATGGATCCCGATAGGACTTCGTAAGCCGCGTGCTTCGGGATGGGCGATGCCGTGCTTCAGAATGTAAGTAGGCTACGCGATGCCATTGATCGCAAGATGGACTTCAACAAGCCGCGACGCGAAGACTAATTAGATGATATCACGCGTCGTGCGCGTGGATGGATAGGAGACCGTGAAGAGTGATCGCTTGAAGAAGGCAGAAATACGGTGGCATAGGTAGGAGAGCTTGCTTGAGCAAGAGAACGAAAACGACTTTCGAGAAATATATACACGCCGAGCATCGTGCCGACGCGTCTAGACTGTAGCGCTCTCGTCAGTGCACGTCAGAGTAGATCGTCTGCAAATGACTCGGTGAACTTGTAAATTCTCGCTCTCTCTTCCCTTTCCCCTTCCCTTCCTGTCATAATCCCTGTCCTCTTTACCACACAACCGTCACCATGCCCGGCACCGTCACCCCCTCTACCGTCCAAAGCGCTTCGAGCTCTACCTCGGAGTCCCGCCACGAATGCCAATACCCCGACATCGCCATAGACCCCACGACCAACGAGTACCCCTTCCAGCGCAAGATGGTGTTCTGCGAGCTTCTGACATCGCAGTTCACCCCCGCACAGCTCGTGCAGGTGTGCGGCGAATGCCTGCAGTACTCGGCGCGCTGTTGCACGCATGTGGGATTAGGCAAGGCCTGTCATCATTTTAGGCTGGTGTTCACGAGTGGGGCGTGTGTGGATGGGAGGGCGGGTAGGTATCAAGTTCCTTGTTGACGTTCAGACGAAGTGAATACTCCGTCGTTCAACGGAGCTGATTCCTTCACCAGGCATCTCCGTCGTCCTCGGCCAAATCGGCCCCGGCATCGACCAGTTCGCGCAGCCCGTCACTGACGAGATGGATCCCGGCCAAAAACGCACTTCCCAGCGCGCGGAACTGCTCGCTGCGTTGATAGGCGTGCGCCGCGCGATGGACGGTGATCTGCACGAGTATGAGGGGTACGATCCGAGCGCGATGAAGGAGCGTATCATTGCGACGGACTCGGAGTATGTGGTAAAGGGGATGACGGAGTGGATGGGGCAGTGGAAGGTGGGTTTGGGTTCAAGCTCGATTTCGGAGTGAGGAGCGGTTCAGGAAGTGTCGACGGAGAAGAGACACTCAGGGGCGGGAGGTGAGAGTAGAACTTGTACTGACGACACTTTCTCACCAGCGCAACGGATGGAAGACCTCCATGGGCATGACGCCAGCGAACCTCGACCTCTTCCAGCTCCTGGAGCGCACGATTGAGGAGATGGAAGTCGAGCATAACGCGGTGTTCGGATTCTGGCAGGTGCCGAAGAGCGTGAACAGGGAGGCGGATAAGATGGCGAGGGCGGCTGCGAGGGGTGGGGTAAAGGTCGTGCCAGAGAAAGCAGCAGAGGGGAGCGCGGAGGGAGCGCGGAAGCGGCTGGTTAAGGTCGGGGCGGTCGAGGGAGAGAAGTCATAGCTGATGGCCAGGCGAATGGATTATATGCAGAAATTTGTCCTTTGATCATGAGGCTTTCATGCACGCTCATGCCATTTGCGCCAGGTGCAGCGTACATCACGTCAATTCGACTACTACTGCAGTTCACAGGAAGTTCAGCAATGCAGACCTAATATCAGTTAGCAGCTCAGAACGATGTTCAGAATCAATATTTCTTCTGTCGTTCACCTTCAAGTTAAGAAATCGCGTAGAGGCGTGCATGGAGGAAGGAAGAGAGCTGGGTGCGGCAAACGCCGCCAGCTCGAGTGGCACGTGTCACTTCTCGGCATCTACCGAACATGCATATTCATTTCCTCTTCCAGCAAATCTTCTTGTCTTCTCCTACCATCAGCGCTGCGGCGGGCCCGTACCTTGAAAGGGCATATATCTTTGACTTCCATCTCAATCTGCGGTTCTCGTAAATGACTTGCGATCTCTTCGAAGGTCCTACGCTGATTTGTTCGAATTTACAGCAAGGGTCTACGCCGGCTTCACGCCCCGGCAATCCATCAGCGCACACTTCTGCAGGCTATACCTCGCACCACCATGACTAGCAATGTAACAGCAATGGAAGTACTGGAAGCGCGTCTCGCAGAATTCCAGCACACGAAAGGGGATATCGAAGTGATATGGACGCCTTCCACGCATTGGCTTTCTCGCCCGCTTAGGAATCTGTCGATCCTGGACTCTTCATTCAATCCACCGACCCGCGCGCACGTTGCGCTCGCAGATCTTACGCACAGCCCCGCAAACGGCGATGGATCTCGAGAACCTCTGCTGCTCTTGCTCGCTGTTCAGAACGCAGACAAGCCCCCGCCGGACCCCACACGGGACGCATCCTACGTGCAGAGATTGCAGATGATGATCATCCTGGCCCAACAACTCGGACCTCGCGCGGCTGTTGCAGTGACCATGGAGCCCACCTTCGTCGGAAAGGCGCGCGCACTCCGCAGATGGTTAGGCGCCCAGGACATGGGAACGGAAGCCCCGAAGCTCTCGTTCCTCGTAGGCTACGACACACTGCAACGCATCCTTGCGCCGAAGTACTATGGAAGCCCGGATGCCATGCGCGCGGCACTGCACTCCTTCTTCGAAGAGGATGGCGCGCGTCTGGTCGTCGCGCGGCGCGATGCTGCTGCGTATCCCGCGTTCGACGGCGGCGAGGACATGCCGGCGCTTCTCGAGGAGTTTCGGGAGGGGATTGAGGAGAGGGATTTCGAAGAGGAAGAGGGAGGCGTTAGCGCGGAGAGACTGACGATGATCAGCTCGAGTGCGGTGCGGAAGGCCGTGTCGAGGGAAGATCCATCGTGGCCGGAGCTGGTGCCTCGGTCCATCGCAGAGTATATTCGTGAGAATGGGCTTTACAGGCAGGCTTAGCCTGAGGTACGTGGGGTTCCGATCTTCGTAACACGCAGTTTCATTCACATCAGCCAGATGTCAATTGGTGTGTATAGGACGAGGGAAGAAGCGATGGAGACCTGCCAGATCCTGCTCGAGTAGGCGTCACCCATGGTGCTGCTGTGTCAGTGATGTGGGAATAGAAGCTTTGGAGATCTTCGCTTTGCGATGGTCTGCTCAGCGTCGCGGCAGAACCTGGGACCGCACGACGCGTCAGCGACTCTGGAGTACACCGCGAGCACTGTTGCTGTTCGTCCTTCAGTCATCCGTGCCTTTGGAAGCTCTTCGCAAGAACATGGAAACGGGGTGGATTCTCCACGGATGTCTGCCGTCCGCTCACAGCGCTGGGCAGAGAAGTTGGTCGAACGAGCGCGTGATAGGATACAAAGGAGGGTATGGATGGGGATATCAATCTTAGCTCACGTGTACTAACCATCTCTTGACAGAAGTCGGACTGCCGAGGGCCAGGCCTCCTGATAATCCATCCCACATGAGGCGCCCACAGTCCTGCGGACGCCCTCTCGCTTATTGTCTTTCCAGTGGACTTCTGACAAAAGCGGAAGATTGCCGCGTTGATTAAGCCGGACAATAAGGGGCGGCGGAAAACACTGCTTCGCCGACCGGAAGTGAAGGACGAGGGGTGAGTTGGCTTAAATTTCCGAGCCTTCATCTACCCAGCACATCACAGCCCCTGTTGTAGATCTTTTCGGCTTGTCCCTTGAAGCACAGAACCGCGCCCCTGGGTGAAGAACCGCCGTCGTCACCGGACGGGAAAGGCTCCCTTTGTGCCCGCATTGGGGTGACAGGGCCGGTCGCCTGTCGCTATACCCGTGTCCATCCCGGCGCGCCGACGCTAGGCGCCCACATAAGAATCCCGCGGCACAATAAGACGTGCTGTTCGGCCGCGTTTCACGTCGATGGTCGCCTGGACACTTTCACGCGGCACCCACGGTACGTGGGAGGGGGCGTACCCAGTTAGGACGTCCTTGTCCTATCGATGACGACCAGTCGCTTGTATTGCGACCTATTCTTGATATTCAGAAGCTTCACTTGCTGAAGCCCAATCCTGTGCATTGGTTCTTCGTCGGTTCTTGGCGGTGCTGCCCTGGTCTTACCATGCTGAGGGCGACAGGCCCTGCGTTTGATGAATATCTTTGGCGCCCACCAGGCGCCTACAGCAGATTTCAACCGTTGGTCTGTTGGTCTGATATTTTACTCGTGTTCTGCGGAAGCTCCATATTTTCCCAGAGGTACGTGGGAGAGGGGATGGCCTCACAAAAAGGCCCAATCGCAGGAAGACGGCACGACGATGCCGAGGCGCCCACTCACCCCAACAGCTGCAAACACGGCGCTTCTCGCCATCAAGCTATTCAGTTCTTCCAACCAGGGAAACAAAAGAGATCCTGCGCTTATAAGCCAGCCGCCATGAATCCCCTCTTTCCTCACCTCACCCCACTTTTCCATCTTCCAGCCCGCCACTCATCCGCAGCCGCTGAAGACGATGTACACCGCTCAGTCCAACATGTTCGACATCTTCGACGAGTACATGAACCCTGACGCGATGGCCGTGGACGGCCCGGACTTGTGAGTACCCGATCCACGTTCTCGCAGACGTACGCGTGTTGATGCCGCCGTGCACTAGTGGCCACCACGAGGCTCTCGACTACTCAACTCACTTCAACTTCGTCTCCGACGACGCGCACGCCCACGCTGCGCATGCCGCGACTGAGGATTCTTGGGCCTGCTCTCTCCAACATGGCGCTGACCAGCACGCATCTCTATCGACACACGCGGTCGATCTCCCCTTCCCTACCAGCTCGTCGGCTGACACGGACTCCTTGGTGCGTGACAGAGCTGGATGGAGCGTCTTGCAAGGTCTGACCCTCGTACAGATGTCCGAAGCCAGCGAGCAGTCCTTCCTCAGTGACCTCTCCTCCTTCGACGAAGCCAACTCCCGCTGGCCGTCGCCATTCCTCAAGTACAGCGCCGAGTCCCCCGTCCCCGATGACGATGCCCCTTCCCTCACCGTCAGTCCAACGGCCATGCATGCTCCTTTGGAACCTGCCAAGGTCGAGTCGCCTCTCATCAAGCTGGAAGAGGTGGACAGGTTCCCCTCTCCTCAGCTTATCCCCCTTCCCGAGCCTTTGCCTACCCCGCCGCGGTCGCGGAAGTCCTCTCTGGTTTCTACCCGCGTTGTCCGCAAGCTTCCCACCGTCGTCAAGAAGGCCTCAGCGTCACCGTCACTCCAGATCAAGCGCTCCCCTTCACCAGTGGATGCTAACAAGTATCTGCCCTCCCCCAACCCCTCCATCAAGCGTCCTCGGTCCCACGTCGAGGACTCCGACGACGAGGACGAGTACAAGATGGAGGAGAGCGACGATGAAGACGACGACGACTATGTGTACGAGCCTCGCGCGCGCACGCGTGGCTTTCGCAAGGCGGCGCGCAAGGCCGTCGCAGCTGTCAGCCGCAACTTCGTCGGCGCTCGTCGCACCGCCGCCTCTGCTCTGCACTCCGGCTCCAAGAAGCCCCAAGCTCCCCGCCGCCAGCGCTGCCCCGGCGACCCGCCCGCTGTGCGTGGCCGCCCTCCCAAGGCCGGCCGCATCAACGACCCCCGACCCAACAAGAAGGCCCGCATCAACGCCCTGACCGTCTCTGACGAGGAGATCATGGCTCACCTCGCCCAAAAGCACTATCGCAAGTCCAGTAGAGGGCGGTACCAGTGCCCCGTCTCCGGATGTCACTGCGAACTCGGTCGGGAGGCGGACGTGCGCCGGCACCTGGTGAACCAGCACTCGGACCAGTCTGACGAGGTGCTGTACGCAGTGACGGACCCGAGATACCGCAGGTGGTGCTTGGCGTGCGACCAGGTGCTCTCGCGGGCGGATGCGCGCGAGCGTCACGAGCATACTTGCAAGAAATGGGAAAAGGAGAAGCACGGCGTGCCCACGCGGAAGGAGGTCATTCCTGATGATTCCCAAGAAAGTCTCGACGATTAACTGGTTCTGTCCCTGTTTCTCTCATCTCGCATCTTATCTCTCGATATCTTTGTTGTGTCTTCTCTCCTATCAAGTTTTGTCTCGCTGTATTTTCTCTTTCTCCATGATATCCCATTTTCTCCTCTGTCTGTTCTCACAACTCACTGTATCGATACCCGCTTTGTCTACCTTGTAATGAGCTCCTCGATCCGCTTTGTAATTTATCCAGATTCGCGATGTCCTCAATTCAATTTCATTGTTTGTGTCTATCTCCTTCAAAGTGTGTAGCATGATGGCGATTCGCCTTCTAAGCGCAAACCTAGGCCAACGTCGACTCTTAGTGGCAAGACTAATCAGGCAGTAGGAAAGTAGGTAAGGGCCGAATATTTCACAAGGTAGCTCTGCATCATTCTTGTCAGTAAGTGTATAAGCTCAGGATAATTCACCTGATACCAGAGCGTGTTCGCCGCCTTGCGTGTCAGACGTGATGAGGGACAGGTGAATGTTGGGGAGAGCGCTGTGACAGTGTCGTGACAATGCTGGTCCTGGTGGGTCCGTTCTCCCGGCAAACGCCGGTGTCACTTGCTTCTGTCTATCATCTGGCCATAAGTCCAGGACACCAAGGATGTGATGCCGGCGATAGTTGAGGAAATCAGTCGCATCTAGCGTCGCATGGAATATAAGCTCGGGCTCTCCGGGATATATCATTCGTAGTCGGTGGAGGTTCTGTATCTCCAGCAGAGCAACATGTCATTGGATGAGTTGGGCCGCGCTTTCGAGGTGAGAGATGTGGAGTCTATCCTGAACCATGCTTCTCCTCTCAGCTAACCCGCTAGGATGCGAGCTCCTGCTGAATGGCAAATCGGTCGAGCGTTCAAAGGACCTTGGTTTGGCCAAGGGCACTACGTATACTGTCCGTCAACTATAGATATTGAACTTGGCTTATAATCGCACGAACCGCTAGCTCTCACGGAATTTGTTTCGAGCTCGTCGCAGCTGGAAGGTGCACGAAGGCGCCTGAAGCGCCTGGCGCCAACTGTAGTCGCCTCGCTCACTTGACTCAGCATCCGCGGCCCCGACGCATGTCACCTGTTGACCGTGTCAACTCGCCGTTACCCACCGCCTTGCCAGCATTCATATCCACCGCGTATATAAGGCGCCTTCTTCGACCGCACATCTTGACCTCTCGCCTGACTACATCGCATCCTGCCATGGCTCACCAGATAATTCTGTACGATATGGCAACGAAAGTCGGGCCTTACTCCCTCAACACCTGGCGTACCAGGTATGTACGTTTCCTCTACTCACTGGCGCCATACGCTGACGCTGCACTCCAGATACGCCCTCAACTTCAAGGGCCTACCATTCACCACGGTCTGGCTCGAACTGTGCGACGTCGAGCGAGAACTGAGTGCCGCGGGCGCGCCTCCTTCGGGCACATGGCCTGACGGACGGCCACAGTACACCGTCCCCACAATCTTCGATTCCCTCACCAATAGATACGTCTCGGATGCGCACTAGATCGCTCGCTACCTCGACGAGACGTACCCTGACAGTCGCACACTCTTCCCCCATGGCACCGTTAGTCTCCAGCACGCCTTCGTGGGAGAGTTCATCAGTAAGGTCGTGTTCCCCAGCTTCCCCATCGCGCTGGAGGGCTGCTACGCCGTCATGCCAGAGCGGACGCGGGTGTATTTCCGTGAGACGCGGGAGAAGATGTTTGGGAAGACGTTGGAGGAGATCTGGGGGGATAAGGCGGCGGTGGAGAAGGGATGGGCGGATGTCAAGAAGGGGCTTGACTGGTTGGAAGGGGTCATCAAGGAGAACGGGGACGACAAGCTCTTCCTCCTTAGCGACACGCCTGTCGAGGCGGATATGGCCATCGCGTCCATGTTCCAATGGATCATCAAGGCCAGTATGCCGGTCTGGAACGACCTGAAGGTGCTGAATGGTGGGCGATGGGGACGATTAGTCGATGCTCTGCGCCGGTACGAGGGCAATGAACACACGAGGGCGTGAACATGACTTTATGACTGGGAAGGTTACACTGCTTATTGAACATGAAATGAATTGACACTGATGGACGCCGACGACAGGTCATCCCAGTATTATGTTTTGTTGGCTGCTCCTCGTTTTGTGACAACAAACGTGGCTATGAATGAATATCTTGGAACATACTAGAGACAATGTGACTAGCACCAGGTGCCCATATCGATGGGTTCATTCCGAATTGTGGCTCGAGGAATTGACTGAAGATTCCGATCCCCCAAAGCTCCTTTCCCCGCAGGCGCAAGAAGGCCGTACGGTCTGCGACGTCGGGCATCTAGACCGTAATTTTGTAGGTGATTCGTTGCGGGTACTGACGCCGAAACGGACAGACACTCACTTATAGCTGGCCTGAGCGCAACCGACAGCGCCCTTATCCCTCCCTCTCATCGCCATCATGGGTCACCAGATTGTCCTGTACGACATGACCACCAAGGTTGGCGCCTGGTCGGTGAATACCTGGCGTACCCGGTACGTTCTCCCGCTCCCGATCTTCACGTCCTTCTGACGGTCCGCTCAAGGTACGCCCTGAAGTATAAGGGCATCCCATTCACGACGACCTGGCTCGAGCTCTGCGATGTCGAGCGCGAGATGATCGCCGCAGGCGCGCCCCCGTCCGGCAAATGGGCCGACGGCCGCCCCAAGTATACCGTGCCCACGATCTACGACTCCCTCACCAAGGAGTACATCACCGACTGCCACGAGATCGCGCGCTACCTCGACAAGACGTACCCCGACAAGCCCCTGCTCTTCCCCCACAACACCTCTGGCCTGCAGCACGTCTTCACGGACACGATGTTCCAGAAGGTCCCGTTTGCGTTCTTCCCCGCGATCCTGGAGCACGGCTTCAAGATCTTCAACGAGCGCACGCAGGCGTACTTCCGCGAGACGCGGGAGAAGATCTTCGGGAAGAAGCTCGAGGAGATCTGGGGCGATGAGGCGGTTGTGGAGAAGGCGAAGGCGGATGGGAAGGAAGGGCTTACGTGGGTGGAGGCGATGGTCAAGGAGAACGGGGACAATGCGTTGTTTCTGCTCGGTGACTCGCCTGTTGATGCGGACTTCGCCATTGCGTCCGTGTTCCAGTGGATCAAGAAGGGCTACCCGGCGTTGTGGGAGGAGGTGAAGGGGCTGAATGGAGGCCGATGGGCGCGGTTCATGGAAGCGATGCATCAGTACGAAGACGAGAACTAACTCACAATGTAGAATACGAAGTAATCTGTTTATGGTCTCCGAGATGAAGGCGTGACCGAAGCTCAATCAGCCTTGGCGATTTGAAGGTACAAGCGTGTACAATAGTAATACATGCCTGTTTCCAGATAACTGACAGGCCATTATTCACGACATCTGCGTTAGGCGAGTCGATCATGAGCATCGTAGACTGATTCGGGCCTCTATGAGGTTCGATTGTCAGTAGCGCAGATAGATCGAACGGTTTGATACGCACCTGCACGCCCCAATTCGCCGGTACGCTCGGTGTACTCTGCTTCCTGCTCTTCGGACGCAGTGGCTCGAGCCGACGCGGCATAGACGCTTGCGTCGCATCGTGCACCGGCTTCGCATCCTGCACGTCTACATCGCGTACGACGGAGACACAGATCGCGCCCGAGTCACTGCGGGAAGCATTCCAGCGATCCTTGGGGACGTCGCTAAGGCGGACGGACGGAATGTCGCTGAGACGGACGGACGTGGCTCGCTCGCCGTTTGAGCTGTTGCGTCGTTGGCGGTTGTTGAGCACGGCGACGAGGCAATTGGTGTAGAGCTTGCCCATGATGGCGGTTCTGACAAGGGTGGTCAAAACAAGTCGGACAATGACAAGGGAATTGTTTACGGTGGAACAACGAGGGCGGTATGAGCCTGCGAGCGGCGTCGTGAGATGTATGTTCTACGGACACGAAAATAAAGACGCACAGGAACGGCGAGGAAGAGAACGAGGGCGATGATAGCAACCCCAGCTATGTGGGATCAGCTGTCATATTATAAACAGCGAAATCGAGAGGTATACCTGTCAGTGAGTTCGTCTCCACCGTAACCGCTACAACGCGATTGACGAGCTTGCGGTATACCCCAGTCTGGCGTGCACGCTTCCGGAGCAACTGAAGTACTGTTAGCAATGGTAAATTAGACTCACGAGCGCACGCACAATCCAGGCGAGGGAGGCAGTGATCATGATGTCCGCCAGAGCGCTTCCGGACAGCCATATCTACAAACAGGTGATGAATATTCGCAACCGCCCAGTCCAATAGCGAACACTCACTGCCTGAGGTATCTCGTTCTCGCCTATGAGCGAGAGCTTCCCCAACTGATTCGCCTGCACAGCGACTGCGATCCCGGCACCGCATTGGGCTAGCGAAACCTGACATAGCATCACGCTTTAGCGTTCTTCGCAACTGCCAAGGTACTCACGACCATGATCGCGCAGGGGAGCACAAGGGCGCCTCTTTGTAGCACGTGAATTCTCCAGCAGTAGAAGGCCTGCACGATGAGTGCGATGATCGCGTCGAGAAGCGGTACATCCCAGGAGTTGAGGAAAGTGTCGTCGAGTTGAGCCAGATTGGCGTAGCCAAAGACAAACCTGATGAAATGTCACGATGAGATCGTGGAATAGCAGGGAGACGTTGTGCGAACCAATGGAAGGCGTCTGCAGTGACCATACAAGTCTGAAGACATTCCAGAACAGCGAGACCGTAAACTGGAAAGGACGGTAAGCTGCGGAAACCAAGGACAATGTAACTACGAGACTGGTCGCTTACCGAGAGCTTTAATTCGACGATGGTCGCCAGAGTAATGTGTTTGATAATAATACAACTGCGGGACTAGTACACCCATCAGGGCCCAGTTCAAGCAAGCGCCTAGGATCTGATAGCAGGAGGAAGCGTTAGATTGGTATCGTTTCCTCTGAAGATCAGTGCTCACCGTCGGCCCTGTGCTGTGTACAGGTCAGGGGTTACAAGCTTTGCTCGGAGTATGAGAGAAGGGCGACTCACATGAAAGCTATGTCGGGCGGAACCGCAGCCAAGTCAGGCATAGCGGATGCTTCAGGCGCCATGCGCCGTCAGCGCGAACCTGGAATGTCAAGGGCAGACGAGGATGATCGCAGGAGGAAAGAGCGGCGCTCCCCATGTTCAAGCTGCTGAATCTTTTGACCCGCTCCGCGTCAGCGCAGATATGAGGTGAGGCGGCGCCACAGGATACAGGCGATCATGTCTCGGAGCGTCTCTATGCTCGGCACGCAGATACGGAGTCTGCGGCCCTAAGGTCGCGATAAGGACGGCGCTAGTGCAGCCTCTCTTGATGAGCTCTGACCTCTGCTTGGCTTGTAGACAGCCGGACGAGCGGTATAGCTTGTGAAGGCGGGCCTAGAAGCGCTGTAGAGGACGGACGCCCGGGTAGGCAGTGTCCTTCCTCCCGCCTTCAACGAGAACCGCCGGATGGAAGATAGCGATCAAGAAAACGTGCGATGCGGTCCGTGTGCATGAAGGGCGCCTAAAACAGCACAATAGATTGCGGAGTGCCAGTACCGTGCCTCCTCGTTCAGAACGCATATGTCCGGATGCCCAGGGAGCAGGTCTTGCAACTGGAGTCTTGGTTATCTGCCAAATGGTTGGCCGTGTGAGCGAAAGGGTATAATATCCACAAGAAATTTAGCCGCATAGCCTACACAATATTCTTCTTGGATTGGCCCAGTGGTATTGCGCCGCTTTAGACGAGATGATAGTTGGGGAACAGGCGCCAATGAGCCCAACGGCCACGAGGCTTTTGGTATCCACGTGACTTTATGGGCGCTTGCTTGTTCGGCTTGGTCCCGGTCAAGGATGAGTTCTGAGCGACGCACGACCAACTATATGGCCAGAAAATGAGATCACAAGCGTTGATCAGCACGATAAAAGCCGTGACTAGTGATAATGCAACAAGAAACACTATGCAGAGTGGCGAAACTACGCAACGATGCGCGCTGGTGCGTATGGTATGTACAAAGTCTTGACGGGAAGGATGTATGCAAAGTCTTCCCCCGTCTCATCCTCCGCGCGGCCTGCGGCGCGTAGTTTGAGTGCCCTGAGCGCATCGTCAAGTCTTGTTGGCCCCGTTGCTCGTCGACTGGCGCCGCATGCGACAGATCACGCAGGACTGCGTCGGGATAAAGCACTGGCAAGCGTCGGGGTCGACCGGCTCACGCTGTGTGCTGGGTGGTTCGTCCGCTGTCTTTCGCTCGTCGGGGGTCTCCGTCGTGGAACGGGAGGGCGCGGAGGGGAAGCGCTGCTGGAAGTTTGGCGGCAGGAAGGACGTGTCCATCGGGAGGCCGGTATGAGTGCTGAGGACGCCGTTGCTGTTGCCGTTAAGCCCCCCAGTCCGATTAATGCCGTGGCCGAAGCCGTTGTTGAAGGTCGTCGATGAGCTACTCGTCGCATCGTTGCCGTTGCCGTTGCTCAAGTTGCTACCGTAGGACGATATGCCGCTGGTCATGCCGTTACTGAAGGACGATGAGCCATTTGTGAACGACGAGCTGCTCGTTGAGCCGTTGGTGAACGATGATAGGTTGCTATACGAGGGCGGCGCAGAGGACGGTGGAGGGGGGAAGTTCCTTGGCAACGAACCTGGCGGGAAGAACGATGCTGGTGAGGGCGTGGTTGGTGGAGCAGACTGATTTGACGCTGGCTGGGGCGCGGGCTGCGGTGTCTGCGACGGCGCGGGCTGAGGTGTCTGGGGTGGCGCGGGCTGCGATGGGGTACGCGATGGGGGCGGAGGCAGAGGCGTGCGCGGTGGTGCGGGTTGAGAGGGTGCATACGTCCGACCGGGTTGCGACGACGTATATGACCCGACAGGTTGTGCAGGCGCATACGTGCTAACAGGATGCGAAGAGGCATACGGGCCACCAGACTGTGATGATGCATACGATCCGACAGTCTGGAAGGACGCATACGACCGCAAGGGCTGAGACGCAGTATACGCCGAAGTGGACGCTGTCGGCGGATATGACGGTGTAGTCGCCGAATAGAAATACGACGTCGCGTATTTCGGGGGAGGCTGCGGCGGAGGCGCAGTTGGCGCCTCCGCCAGCTTCATCGCGGCCGCCGCCATGAGCCGCGCCTCGCCGTTCGAGTCGTAGGTCGCGAGAGTGGACGTCGACGTCTGCCCAGGTGGCGGGCGCGAGTCCCCGGTGAGGCTCGTTATTGAGCCCTTGACGCCAATGGGAAGCTTGGCTAACAGCCTTTGCTTGAGTTCTTCGGTCACGACTAAGGGCTCAAAGGCCCGTGGGGGTGATGGGCCGCGAGGGAAGGGTCTGCAGGCGCGTTAGTCAAGGTTCACTAACGAAGGGAGAGTCTACGTACGGATCTGGCTCTCTGTGGTGACGCCGATTGGGATTACGGTAGTAGCCGCCGACAGTGGTGGTGGGAGTGGCGGAGGTAGCGGTAGTGCTCTGTCCACTTGCGCCTGCGTTGGCTCCGTATGACGCAAGTTGTGTTTGTGTCGATAACGGATATCGTATGTACGGTTGAGACAGTGGCTGCGGTTGCGGGTGTAGCACAGGTTGAGGCTGGGGCTGTACATAAGGCTGGGGCTGCACATAAGGCTGGGGCTGAGGCTGCACATAAGTCTGGGGCTGATATTGAACCTGCGCCTGAACTTGCGGCTGGGCCTGGGTTTGGGGCTGAGGTTGAGGCTGCAATGGAGGCTGAGCCTGAGGTTGAGGCTGGGGCGAAGGTTGTATCGGAGGCTGGGCTTGAGTCTGAGCCTGAGGTTGAGGTTCAGACTGCGGCTCGGGCTGGACATCACGCCGAGGCTCGGGCCGCGGCTCAGGCTGAGGTTCTGGTTGAGGCTGAGGAGGAGGAGGCGGGGGTGTCGCATAACTAGACGCCCGACTCGCAGTCCTCTCCGAAGACCTTCGACTGAACGACCCAGGCAGATGCGCAGGCACGTTCTCCGCCAGCGACCTCGGTGGCAGCCGCTGCGTGCGCGACGGTGGCGGGATGATGAGGGAGCTCCCCGGCGCCGACTGGATCTTGAGCCCCGCCGACGGGTCGCGCGGCCCATTCATGGGCGGGTTGAGCGTGGACTTGCCCACGCCGTCGCGCCGGTTCGTCATCGCGATCCCGTGGAAGTCGAAGACGTGCCGCCGCCACATGCTCTTCGCGTTCACGCCCGCGTACGAGCGGTTGCAGAACGTGCAGCGCAGGCGCGACTCCTTGATCAGCCGGCCGCGCGGCGGCTCGAGCGACGCGGGGTACGGCACCGCGCGCGGGTTCGGGTTCCCGTTCCACACGAAGTCGCGCGCGTCGAGAACCCAGTCCGGGTGCTCGACGAGCAGACTGTACGTGAGCGGCAGCGCGTGCCCGCTGCCAGAGCCGGGGTACCGGGTGAATGGGGGGTGGATGAGGACGACGCGATGCGTTTCTTCCGGTCCCGCGGGCGTGGTGGGGGTGGGGAAGCGCGAGTCCTCGGGTTGGAAGGTGACGTCCGCGCGCGTGAAGAAGCCCTGGCGCTCGCCGCTCTCGTCCGAGCCGCCGTCGCTGTCGTAGTCGAAGGTGGCAGGATCGGGGGTGTCCGATCGTTCGCTCTCGCCGTCATCGTCACGGTGCACGGAGGGCTGCTTAGAAGGACCGGGCTCGGGGCTTTGTCGCTTGGTGGCTGCAGGCGCGCTGACGCTCTCTTTGGTAGCCTTCTTCGCGTTCTTCTTCGCCGCGGGTGTCTTACGTGGAGCACGCGAACGGGGTGCCTTCGTCGCGTTCTTCCTTCCCTTGGAGGACGTATGTGCGAGCCGTGGACTTCGGGGAGGAGGGGGTGATGGGGGAGGCGTCGGGGGAGGCGGAACGATAGAGGTATCGTCTGCGTAGGTGGGGACATCCTTGCCGCTCGTGATCGCGCTCGTCACAGTGGTGCCGGTGTAGGGGCGTCGGGGTAGCGCGACCAGGTCTTCGGGAGGGTAGATGGGTCTCTCGGGCACTTTCTTCAGCTTCTCCTCGTCCTCCTGGTCCGTCCAGTAGAAGTCGTCGTCCGAGTCTGAGTCTTCAGGCCGAGAGGGCGCCTCCTCCTGATCCGGACGGGTCCATCCTGCCGTGCCGAGCTTGGGACGCTTGAAGGGAGGTCCTGCCGGGGCGCGAGAGCTCCTGCGCTTGTCGCCAGTGATGATTCTGGGTACGTAGCGGACACCGTTCCCTTCCAGGACATAGAACAAAGCGTCATGGGGGAACTGAACTACACCGATCATTAGTCGCCATGAAAGGGAATGAGAAACGCGACACGCACCATAGGGCGGGTATTCATCCTCCAGGCTCCCGCTTTCGAGCCACCCGATAATCTTCTTCTTCATGTTGACCCCGAGGGTAAATTCTTCATAGTCGGGGTGCACGATGGTGAGCATGCTGCCCGGTCCGGGCCACTGCGCCCAGTCGTCGTCTAGCTTCGCGTACAGCGCATAGTTCGAGGGGCACATGCTGATATATATGTCTCCGACCTCGCCAAGGTCTCTCGTGGGATGCCTCGTGCCGCGATATTCTCTGAATGACAAGAGGCGATGAGGAGGTTCCATGTCTTCGTCCTGCTCATGGATAGAGGGAGCAGTAGGTGGCTCGGCGGCGACCTCGCTCTCCATGGCGCAGGCTGGAGCGAGGAGACGATGAGACGAGATTGTGGCAGCTGCGGACAGCCTGCAAAATGGTTCTGGTCAAGTCACCTGGCGGTTGAAGAACTCGGATTGGGGCCTCAAACCGTGGGAATTGGTCACGAGAGGTCACGAATTTTACCCCTCACGTGAGCACAATGCGAACGTGGCAGCCTTCGGACCCGAGCTACGCAATATAACAGGTCAGAAAAGACATCTTCAACAATCTTTCTGAGTATATACTTCCAAAATATCCATGTCCGAAAAGTTTTCACTCGCTATTCCGCCTTCGAGCCCAAAATTTGGCTTCAAACAGAAATCAACAAAACGCCTCGTGGACGCCAGCGTGCCAATCACATGATGCTTTGACGTGACGCCGGGTGGCGGGCGCGCGTCGACCAGCTTGCCCAAGCCACCCCATTGGCCAGCCTCCCGTCGCCAACCACAGAACACCGGCAGCTCCCCTCGATCAGCTCGCGCTTAGATGGTCTACTGGGTCGACGACGCTCCGCCGCCGCGCGATGGCCCTTCTCAAACGGACGACAGCCCCTCCCCAACGACAAGCGCGCCTTACGCACACCACTACTCCGCCCACTCTTTCAAAGGCATGCACCCCTTCGCCTACATCGCCATTGCTGTTATCCTGTTTATTACCACTGGCGTGCTCATCTACGTGCTTTACGGCTGCTGCGCGTCCGCTAAGCGAAGCGAGGAGCGGCACCAAGAGGAAAAGAGAGCGATGCCGCCGGGCTCGAAGACGCGAGTGACCCGTTGGCGCTGGGCGAAGATGCGGGCGACGGATGAAAGTCACGTACGTTGTGCTCTACGCTTCTTTGCTTGCTCGCTAACGCTCGGATTCCCTAGACTGCCTGCTTGGAGCGATCGGAATCGTCTTGCGACTCGGAAAAGCACCTGTCATCACCCTCGATACCCTCGGAATACTACACCTCCCCGCTCGCTCCCAGTACCGCTCCGCTCCTCTCGTGTCCTCAGCTCCCTCCGCGCATGTTCGACGTTCATACCTCCCGGCGCACCAGCAAAACACCCTCGTCACCCTACAGCTCTGACTTCGATGCTCCCATCTGGCACAACTCGAAGCTCTCGCCGGTCGTGGCGCCTACGCCGATGTGTACTCAGTAGTATGCAAGACTGGTCTGGGCTATCTTTGTTCCATCATTCTGTACGCTCGACCTGAGGCGTTTGACAAACCTTCACCGAAAAAGCTCGCGCGTGTTTAGACTCGACGATTTCGCGCTGTGTCTCAAGTCAACGTTGTATCACATTACTACTACACGAGCCTCTTTTGAAGTGCATGCATATATGTATGACTAGTTCTATCTCCTCACACAATGTATAGTTGGCGGCGGCGCACCGTCGCAGCGTCACTTGCGAGTGCACGGATTTGTCTGTAGATCAAATCCACATGAGATTTGGATCTCTGGTTAGGAGCAGAAGAACGGCATGAGCGCACTCGACCTTCCGTCTTGCATCTTACAGCCCGTTTTAGAGTCAAGCGTTGAATTTGCTGGCACGAGTTGTGGGCGCCCAGGGGTGCATCACGTGCCCGCGGACATCCGGGCCGGACCAGCATATGCTCTGTGGCGCACCTTGAGTTTATTCCCTCCTCCACAGCTCTCGCCTCCAACTCTCATCTACGACCAGAACGATCTGCTCAGACTCATCCTTTTGCATAGTCAACTTGCTCAGAATCCACAAGCACCTCCCCATGCCTCCCCGCGCCTCAGAATGCAAGAGCGGCTACGCATCCTCACGGCGTCGAAATCTGACACTCCCAAACCGGCGCCAAAGCACCACCTTCTTCGAATATCGCTGTCCTGGGCTGCCCGACATAGAGATTGGGACTCTGGGCGACATTTACGTCGATACGGATCCGAGGACGTGCGAGATCTATGCGAAGGTGGAAGGAGGATGGCGGATGTGGCCGGGCTTGCATATCAGAGCGAAGGACAAGCTGGCGCACCCAAGCTTTCCGGCCCTCTTCCTCACGATCAGCGCGAAGAACCGGACGGTGGGCTGGTTTGACGAGACGCATGCGCCGCCGAGGATGTATGGTGAGTTGATCGGGGCAATTGTGGTGGCGACGATGGTGGAAGCTGGCGCTGACAAAACCTTTCGACTAGCGGGATGCAAGACGTCGCACGAATGCACAATGCGCTTTCTGCGGGAGAGGGAGGAGAGGGTGCCCGCGAAGAGGCGACGGAGCGGAGAACAGGACGACTCGGCGGCGAAGAGGAACAAGGCATCTTTCGTCCACACCTTCCATTCCCAACAAGTTCTGCCCCCGTATGCGCCCATCTACCCTCCGGTGGAGCTCTACGAGTCTGCGTACTACGCGCAGACACATCACTCCCATAGCTTTGATGAGGCTGTACCATTTCGCCGGCCGCTAATGTGAGTCATACTCCTTGAATCGGGGAATACGCCCACTAACGTGAGAGCAGGCAGCTATATCCTCACCAAAAGTCCACGGCCATTCAAGCTCAGCTCGACACCCTAGACCACGATCGGCATGCTATCTGCGTCCCTGCGCCTTTGGGCTCGTTCGACGCGGCTTTCAGCTACCGGGGAATGAATGACAAGAGTCACGCCTCCACCAACGTGGCAGCCCTCAACCCTTCCCTATCTCCGCTCTCATTCAACAACTGCCTCAAAATCGCTCAACCGCAAGCCGTAGTCATCCGTGATCTCATGGCTACTCATCAGTTACTGAACGCCTTCGGCACCTCGTCGACGCCGTCTCCCGCCTCGGACGGCTCTTTTTGCTCCGATGATCTCGTCTCTGATGCCCCCGGCCTCTCTCCATCGACATGTGCATCTTCGGTCGCAAGCGAGGACTTGTCACTTTCCTCCGCCCCTCAGGTTACTCAACTCGCCCAAGCCTCTCCACACGACGGAACCTCTTCGCTTGACGTTGCATTATCCTCCGAAGGTTCGGCCCCTTCTGACTCGCGCGCATACATCCACCTCTCGACGCGCTCCACGACCGGGACGGCCTCTTCCGGGATAGAAGCACGCGTCTCTTTCGTCGAGCCCGAGTCGGCTACTCTAACACGAGCTTCGCCCGTCAACGACGAGCCCACTATGTCCAGCACGGGTGGCACTACGCCTAGGACGGGCGATCTTCGCGCCGTGCTAGAAGACGCGTTGACGTGGATAGATTGTCTGCCGGATGTCGCTCTCGAATCGGAGGTGGCGACGTGCAGGCTGAAGGATACGGTGCTGCCTGCCAGCTCGACAAACGAGACATCGTCGGAGTGCCTAGCCTCACCCGCCTCATTTTGCTCTGTAGCCGACTCGCCGCCGCTCGCGTACAAGACACCGCAGCAGATTCTTGACGAGTACTCGGCCATTCAGGTCCCCTCACCGCCCGCCCTTTCCTTCGATCCCGAAAGGCCTTCTGGCGCTCCGGAAGTGCCTGCCCCGTCTATCGTGTCCTCTGCTCCGCCGGCTATTGAGTGCTTTGACCTGCGCGATCATCGGCTTTCTCCGGTCTACTCAGTTCACGCTCGAGCTGTTCAGAACTCCACCGCGCTACGTCAGCCGGCTCTTGTCGTTGACGGGACTCGACTATCCCCAAGTGACCCCTCTGTCGTCCTGTCACCGTCGACTGCGCGCTCAGGCATCGTGTTGCCACAAAATGCTTCCCAGCAAACGGCTCCGCCTCCGGCATATTGGAACTACGACTACAGGCGTCCCCTGCATCCGGCGTACTACTTTCCGCGTGCCTCTGTCGCTCCTCAGGGCAAGACTGACGCTCGCTTCTTTCTTGGATATTCCGCTGCTCAGCGAGATCGCTCTGTCCAACCGCCTTATCGTCGCCGGACTATGCCTACCGTGCAAGCGGCTCCGTCGTCTTCTGTGTGCTCATCCTCATCATTCAACGCCAACGACTCACGCGTTGCGGAAACTCCTCTCGCGCATGGGCTGCCTGCAGCCGCGTCGTACGGCGTCTGTGGCCCACCTCCCACCTCATCGGCTGTCAGGACGTATACAGCTCCGCATACAGGATCTCCGCCTAGTTGAATGTGCAGTACCGGTGGACGTTGGGCGTTATTGTATATGCAGAAGTTGCTTTGGCTTACGCTAAGGTTGTCCAGCTTTGTATACAGTCGAGTGAAGCAGCATCAACGTAGTCTGAAGGCTCTGTTCGAAGCTGTACTTCTGGCTCAGGACCGACTGCATCCTATTGTATTCCGTCACCCCTGGTGAAGACAACTGAAGTTCGACCATGGCTTTGACGGACTTAGCCGCGGAACACGGCACCGGTTACGGCTGTTGCCGAACCGGTTGTGTCACGCCACGGGAATGTCGAACTTGTCTTCCTCGCCCATGCAGATGTCCACCGCTACATTTCTCCACAGCTCCGGTGCACGCGTAGATCAGCGCGGGCCCTCGCGAAAGGGACATGAGAAGGTGATACGCCTCCTCGGAGTTCTGAGAGCCTGAGGCAAATATGTTAAGGTTGATATTCACGAACGTCTTCGATCACCTCGACAAATGCCCGGATCGGTGATATTTCAATTGCTGTGATGTCGGGGTCGCATACGCGCACACGGTATAAGAGGGAGGTGGGTCTTGTTCCTTGCGACGACCACCCTCCGCCCTTGCATCGCCACTTTTCCTGTATTTTCTGCGATGAGATTGAACACTTTGACGTGTGCGATGGTGCTGGCGACGGCGGGCATGGTGGCGGCGACTGAGGGCTTCGACCCTCGTGAGTATACGAAGCTGAAGAAGCACACGACGTGCAAGGCCGTCAAGCGCGACGAGGGCGACAAGCCCGTCGACATCAACATGAGTGAGTCTGTCTCACCCCCGTGCGTCTTACCCAGCCCTTAATTTCACGATTCGATAGGCTATGTGGACATCAACCCGTCCGCAAAGCATACGCTGCTTCTCGTGCACGGGTGGCCGAGCCTGTGGACGACGTGGTCGTACCAGATCAAGGAGTTCGAGGTATGACTGATGAGCGGGCCGTCATCATCCCCCTGTGCTGATGGACGGGTTGGCAGAATGACTATCGCCTCATCGCGCCCGACCATCGTGGGTTCGGGGAGTCGACGCACCCGGGGGATGTGCAGTCCTCGGGTACGCTCCAAGATCTTGTCGCCGACATGGTCTGCGTGCTCGAGGACGCCGGGGTGACGACGGCCACTTGTGTTGGGTAGGTCTTTGCCTCTTATCCGCGTACAGTCTCTCATCTTGTCCAGACACGACTGGGGCTCTGCGGTCTGCTACGAGGCCGCGAGGTCTCGTCCGGATATCTTCACCGCGGTCGCAGGCGTCGCGGTGCCCTACATGCCCGCGAACGGGGATAAGTTCACGCCCGTGGCCGCGCTCGTCCCTCTCCTCCCGAAGCTCGCCTACAATGTGTTTTTCGCGGACAACACCAGTGCTGCCGCCGCCGAACTGAACGAGGACGTCGGACGCACCATCCGCGCTACCTTGCGGCAGAAGAGCAGCCCTCCGCCGGAGGATTTTCTGACATATAAGGACACCTACATGGGTCCGTGGAAGAAATACGCTGAGGTCAGTTTTCCTGCGTGTTGCTTGTCGAACATTCTACCGACTTGCAGCCTTCAGATCCCGCCAGTTCCTTTCTTCACACCAGAGGAAGAGAAGTACTACGTCGAGCAGTATAGCATTCAGAAGTTCGATAACAGTACGTCTAATTTTGATTCTCTGCTATGAACGCTTGCTAAGCCCGCCACAGCTCTGCAATTCTATACTACTCCGGCAAGTCAATCCCTGTCATCTGCGTCAAGTACACGCGGGCTAATTGCCCTTCCAGAATCGGTACAGCGCCTGGAAATTCGCGCACGACCAGGGCAACTGGACAATCCCTCAGCCTGCGCTTTCCATCTTGCCTAGCGACGTAAGTCTAGCTGATTTTTCTTGGCCACAAATCAATTACAGCCTGAATTCACACGGCTATAGGATCCCGTCGCCGACTGGGTCAAGGCCGCCGCCATCCTCCACTCCGCGGACTTCCTCCCGAACTTGAAGACGGTCGTCGTCCCGGGCTCGCATTGGTTCCACCTGGAGAGCGCAGAGCTATTTAACAAGGAGCTGCGCGCATGGTTGGAGGAAACGCTGGGCGAGAAGGCGGAGACGGCGACGGAGCATTTTGTGGATGAGTTCTGAGGGTTCGGACTAGCGATTTCGAGGGAGGACGAGGACGTGGACGGATGGACGGATGGATTGGGTTGGATCATTTAGACAGTATACATACAATATTCGACCATGTCATGGATGCTATGTACACCAGAACGACAGTCCGAGCCGGAATCTACGTGGCGAAGTCCTCGTACAATGGATGTCTGCGAGCCTTTCCTACTGCATCCCAAATATCTCCGCCCATGCGCCGTCGTGCTCGATCCCTGTCGCGGCCATACCATCCAAGCTACCGAAATTCGCCTCATCCACCGGCGCCGCCGAGATACTTTCTACCCCCAAAGCAAATCCACCGTCATGGTCGTGCGCTTCGAAGAGTGAAGCCCACTCGTCGCTCGTGATTTGTGCAGGCTCGGAGACGGCCTCATTTTGGAATGAGGAGGATTGGCTCTCGCCGAACATGTCGTCCAGCTGAGATTGAGTTTCTGTCCATGGGGTGGTGTCCCACGAAAGCGATTCAAGGCTCAGGCCATCTGCTGTAATGTTAAGTATGGCGAGAAGAATTTGACGCGATGGTGCCTACCCTGTCCTTCCCACCCCGGGATCGCCCTTTCGACATCGAAGTCGAAGACGGAGTCCATGTCGCCCGATGCGGCGTCGAGCCATGCAAGGTCCCCTGCAGGGTCTGATCCATCTCTGCCGGGCGTAGCGGCAGAAGTGACCGGCAAGATGCCTTCCATGACCGAAGAAGGGACAATCTGCGTCGCTGATGCGTCGTCGGAATGCTGGATCGATGTATCGGGAGAAGGTCCGTCCACCAGTGCGCACAGGTCGCGCATGAGCTGCTCGTCTAACGCCGCGCCTTGAAGGTGGCCAAAGATGTCCATTTCGGGACAGTCTGCTGTGGGTGTGGTCGCGGGAGTTTGGGGTGATTTGGATTGCGCGGGGTGAGAAGAGGTTTTGCCAGTTTTGACGTACAGCGAGGGCGACGCGGTATTCGAAGTCGATATGGTAGCGGAGGAAAGCGCAGGCGAAACAAGAGGAGCGGCAGAAGCTTGACCATTGTCAGATGGCGTAGACGATGCAGCCGCGGGTTTTGGTGCAGCGGAAGTCGAGGGTGTAGGGGCAAATGAAGTCGTAGGTCCAGAAGGATGGGCGGCAGAGTTCTGAGTAGCGGGGGGCGTTGAAGTAAGCGCCTGACCATAGTTCGGCGCGTAGTAGCAGTACGGCCAGGGATATCGAGACTGAGCCGGAGCCGAAGGGATCGCACGAGGTGTTGAAGCAACAGCGGAGCGGCGAGAGGTCGACTTTGCAGACATACGAGGGACTGGTCCCGAGACTGCGCGACGAGCAGGCACTGGAGGCGGTCTCGAAGGCTCGCAGGGCACAAGCGTTCGAGACGCAGAGAGTGGAACGCTTTGTTGACGAGAAGGGGCGCTTTGTTGGAGAGCGGCCGCGTCAGCGCGAGGGCGGTAGATGCGAGGTTTGCGTTTCTTCTTGGTGGGTTCTGGAACTGGGGGCGCGAAGTTGGCGGACGTGTGGAAGTTGAGGGAGGGTAATTGGGTGTCGAGGGCGAGAGACTGAGCGTAGGAAGGATGCGGCTGCGCGAGGGGAGTGAGTAGCTGAGCATTGTCGATCGGCGGGGCGGTGTTGATAATCGGAGGTTGGGCTTTGCTGACTTGCGTCGCGTGAGACGTGGGGGAGTATTGCGCCGGAGAAGGAATCGATTGGTACGGAGCAGAAGCAGCAGCGATTGGCATTTCGGGAGAGCAGAGGTCGATGACAGGCTGAGATGAGCGCGGCGGGGTCTTCGATCTGTCGGTAGACTTGTAGTGGATTGCCGTCTGCCCGAGTAGGGAACCGAGGTACATGGCGGGGTCGTCGAGGCTGGAGGTGTCGTTTGATCTTAGGGGTATGGTTGGATTTGTGCCAGCGGCTTTGGTGTAGTTGGTGAGGTCTCGCGTCAAATATGTGGGGGCGACGTTGCTCTGAAGCTACGAAGGGCGCATAGATGCGATCAGGATATAGCTCCATCTACGTCCAGACCAATCGCACCTCCTGGCCCGATCCCGTGTGCTCTTGCGCGGTGTTGAAGATATCCGGAGAAGTCTTCTGCTCCTGCGCGGTACCGAGGACGTCTGCATAGGATATGCCTTGCAGGGAAGTGAAGCCCTCCGTCAAGCGCATACGCTTCCTGCCGACATTGGGATCGACGTTCTGGTCGCTCTCGATCTGCCTGTACTCTCCGCGGGGAAGCAGAGTGTGTTCATGCTGGTGAATCGCGCCCTCCTGGTTGGCGTCGCCTGGGAAGTCCGGGTTCTATGCGCACAGATCCTGAGTGCCCAGGACTGAAAGCAATAGGCTTAGAGACACACCGCCCGCAAGACTTTGATGCGCCGCTTCCTTGCGCGCTCCCTGGCCTCCTTGCGGCAGACTTTGCACATGCGGTACGGGTCGGCGGCGGGGATGAGGTAGGTGCATTGCGTGCATGGTCGACAAGGTGGTGGGGCGTTCGGGAGGTGCGTGCTCATGCCAGGCGGAGGTCTTGCCACGTAGGATGGGCCGCTCGCGGGCGGGACAGTGTCTGGGACATTCATGGCGGCGTTGACTGCGATATTCATGACGAAAAACTCAGAGATTCGAAAGGAAGCTGACGATGATGGTGGGAAGCAAGATGGGATGTGATTATTCGGAGGGATGAACTTACCCGAAACGGAACAAAAGGACATCACGAAACGGTATCCCCGTCGGCTGCCCGCGCAACCGCCTGCATTTAGCTGCTCTGCTTGCAAGCGGAATCAACATGATACACATAGGACCGCGCGACATTAATCTCAAGATTGGATGCCTAGAAATACAGTGGAATCTATGCGATAAACTGCAGAAAGCTCTTTACGGATGCTCCAGGAGGTAGCCGCCGTCGATGCAGAAGGTCTGGCCGTACGCGTACTGATTGCACGCGAGGACTAGCGCCGCCTTCGCCATGTCCTCATCCGCACCTGGACGGCCTGCCGGAATGCCTTTCTTCTCGCCGTACGACTCGTCAACGGGGATCTCGGACTTGTTCAGCTCGTCCGATTCTTGCGCTGCACGCAAGTCAGTTATCGCCAGAGCCGCACGAAGAATAAGACGCACTCGTCATCTCAGAAGGAAAGATCCCTGGCGCGATACTGTTTACGCGGACGTTGACCGCCTTCCTGCGGAGCTCTTGTGCGAGAAGCGTGGTGAGGTGGATGTCGGCGGCCTTGGAGACGTTGTACTTGAAGTGATGCTGCGAGGTGCGCGTAATGCCGGACATGGAGGAGATGTTGATGATGGTGCCGGTGTGTCCGGAACGGTTGGCGGCGCTGAGCAGGGGGATAAAGGCGGCGGAGGTGAAGAAGTGGCTGGATGATTGTTAGCCGGGCGCAACGCAAGCTGAAGACGAACGCAAGGCGCACCCGATAACATTCGTCCGATACACATTTTCCCACTGCGAGATCTCCTCCGAGAACAACTCCTTCGAAAGCGCCTCCGCGCTCTCGTCGCCCTTCTCCACCGTGCTCGTTCCCTCGGACACGCCCGCGTTATTCACCAGCACGTCCACGGACTTGCTCTCCTTCTTCACCGCCTCCACGAGCTCCAAAATCGACGCCTTGTCATTGTTGTCGCACTGCACGGGGATGATCGCGCCTTTCGGGTGCGCAAGCGCGGATCCCCACTTCTGGGCGGTGTTCTCAATGACCTCCTTGCGGCGGCCGGTGATGAAGACGCGGGCGCCATTGTTGGCAAAGGCCTGCGCGATCATGAGGCCGATGCCCGTGCCGCCGCCGGTGACGACGCAGGTCCAGCCTTCGACGTTGAAGAGGTTCTGCGCGAGGAATGCTTGGTTGTGGGAGGTCATGGTGTGGGTAGTAAGCGCGCGGGATGCAATGGTAGTAGTGGGTTTGAAGAGGGCTCGAGGTATGGTGCTGAGCATTGTCGGTGATGGAACTAGAAGAGGATTATATAGTACGAGACGCGAGTGGGGCGAGCAGGATGGGTATGAGCCTTGGATTGACGTCAGGCTGATGTTCCGCCAATCGTCATGGCGGGACGGAGGATAGCAAGCGACGTGAGGGGCAGATGTCGAAGGAAGGGCGGAGAAGGCCTAGGGAAGGCCTTGCATCGTGAAGTGGTGGCGCATTGAGGAACGATCCGAGCCAATCTGTCTCAAATGACGCCCAAGTGACTGCGAAGTTCGTCTTCAAGGAAGAGGACGGTTGAAATCGAAATTAAGAGCAGTAAGAGAAAATTTATTTCGAACCTTTTTACTTGGAGAAAAGAACAGCGACCCAGTGAGAAGCAGGAGACAACCTGGTCGCAGCAACTGAGAAGCGTGACGCCAGTCATGCGCACGCCACGTGCTACCGTTACGAGCCCTTGCCAAATCCGGACAATAGCCTACTGGAGGGGAGCGCTTCTTGACCGCTAACCACCATCCCCGGCGCAAGCAGCCGCATATATGCGCGCAAATCGCCTTGAAAACGACCCGTCATGACCACGTCTCTTCCCAATTCACCTTCGCCAGGGTTCAATCAGAGCGCAGGGCAAACACCCGCGTCTCCATCTGTTCCTTTTCCGTCTCCCAACTTTGATCCTGATCCTGGAAGCCCTTCATTGAGTCCGCAAGGTGAGTGTGTAGTGATTGAAGGAAAGGAGATAATGACTCATCGGAATACGCAGCTCACCCAACTCCGACAATCGCACCTGTTCGCAGCCCCACAACAGGTACGATCGACCTACGCCTCGAGCTGTTGACCAACCCCCACCCAGAATCTCCAGACTCGCAACCAAACACCTCCCCACTCACATACTCAGACAAGCTCTCCGCTCTCCCCGTCCCCAGCCCCGCCAACTCCCCCAACCCGAACCGCGGCATAAAGTCGCCCGTGTTCTCCACTCGCGGCTTCCGGCGCAGCCTCGACGCGTCGTTCTCCCTCCCCTCGTTCGGGAGCTCGTCGGCGTCGGACAACTTGCACCACACGTCGCCCGTCATGTACCCCAACTCGCCGAGTTTGGGCCGCTGGACGCTGGGAGGGCGCCCGCGCGGGGCGAGCGCCTCGGAGGGGTCGCTCGCGTCGCAGACGGCGCCTCCGCGGCGGACGTCGACGGATGGGGAAAGGGCGTCGCTGCCGACGGTGCACAGTTTGCGACAGGGTGCGTGTGGTGCTGGGATGGCGGATAACAGCTGACCGGATTTGCAGCGCTGTCTCGCGGCCTCCGCGGGAGCGACCCGTACCTCGGTGGGCAGTCCGAGCCTGCGAACCGGCCGCGCTCCCGTTCGCACTCGCGCGGCGTGTCTCCGCTACGGACCGTCATCCAGCAGTGGTCGGCGAATTTCCGCGCCCATCGCGCCGAGGAGGAGCCCTTCATCCCCATCGACCCCTTCCTTCTTCGAGCGCACCTGCATTGGCCGAAACTTGGTTGCTTCCCATGCTGCACGGACGAAGACCTTGAGGCGGCGAAGCACATCGACGACGGCGACGACGTGCCGTACTGCTCTGTCTGCGCGCATACGACCATGTCCGAGTTCAAGGCCTTCCCCGGCGGGGCGCGCGCTTTGCTCCTCGATGCTGCGCCGCGAGTCCTGTACCTGTACTTCCTCCTCCGGCTCCCATCGCTCTACTTCTCGCGGGTCGCGCGCATATTCCAGGATGCGGAGGTGTCGAGGCCCGATATCGAGCGCATGATTAGCAGCGCGGCGGAGGATGATAAGAAGGGGAATACGCATGGACATATATCGATGCAGCCGCTCGCAGCACCGGGGCCGGCCGTGACGCCTGCGATTGAACGTTTGCTGCCGCTGCCGGACGAGTGGACGCCGCCGAATGTGTCGCCGGCGCTCGCGAGGTTTAAGAACAACTGGGAGGGCTTCATCGACTCACTCATCCGCGAGTGGAAGACGCTGAACTTGGTGTCAGCGTTGTTGCTTTCGTGCGTCGCCTCTTCTCCTTACCTGCATGACTTGAAGAGCTGATGAAAGTCTCGCAGCGCCATCCTCACGATGTTCCAGATCCCGGACGCGGCCACGGACCCGGTGACGCGGAACGCGGCGCTGCTGTCGCTGATCTGCGCGCTGATGAGCCTGTCGTACGGCTGCATCTACATCGTGCGCTTCGGGACGATGCGGAGTATGTATAGGGCGTCGAGGTGGGCGGAAGAGGCAAGGAGGACGAAGACAGCCATTCTGTGGAATGTGTGGGTGCTGCTGGCGATGCCGGCGGTATGGTTGTCGTGGTGAGTCTTGCATTCAACCCTCCTACTGCGAGTCCTAGTGGTTGCGCGAGGTTGACTAATGCCTATCAGGTCCATGGTCATGTTCATCACTACGATCCTTTCCTTCGTTTGGCGTACTGGGGCGGTGGATGATCCCGAGGAGCGCGACCCGCTGCCCATCCACATCGCCCTCGTCCCACGCGTGATCATCACAGCGGTGTTTGGACTCGGAATGGTGTACTTCATCCTGATTGTGAACAGTCTACGGAGCTATGGGTCGAGGGCGGCGAGGAGAAAGGCGCAGAGGAGTCCGAGGGTAGCGCAGGGGGAGAGTCGCAGCCCGCGGATGGCCAACCAGGGAACGCCGGGGGTGGAGAGGACGGAGGGAAGGGAGGAAGGGAAGGAGAAGCAAGGCGAGGCGAAGGATCGCAGGGCGGGCGGGATGAGAAGCGGGCTGAGAGAGCAGGTGAATGGGGATGCATGGCGTGGACGAGAACGCGAGCGGCGGAGTCGGTCGGCGTCGGACGAGTTGAAGAAGGGCGCGGAGACGAAGGAGACGAAGAAGGAGGCAGAGGGAGTTCGGGTTACATCCGAGACGGTGGTCAGTGGGGGTTCGGGAGAATCGATGGGGAAGGGGAGTGGGACGGGTGAGGAGAAGGAGTGAGAAGATACCAACCGGAGAAAGGACTCTACGTATGGACACTTGCACTGTATCGTTATCATCGCATTCATGTATCGCTTGAAGGCGTCAAGCAAGAATTGCAGCGTTGTGCATGTCGCTTTTCATGAGAAAGATCGCGCTTTGTGATGGCGTCTGACCTCGGACTTTGAGGCGTGGGAAACGCTATAACGTGGCAAACGGAAAATTCGTCACCAGGCCTCATTTGTGCATTTTACACTCTTGCTTTCTACGACGATGGCCGACCTTGCCGACGCTGACCTCTACGGTGGTGCGTGGCCTTTCCTTTGTGACTGTGCGCTTTCTCAATAAAGGCAGACCTCTATGGCAATGATGAAACGGACCTGAACGAGACCAAAGAGGAGGAGTCGCCCGCGGCTGACACGAAGACGAAGGATGCAGCGGCACCCGACACTTCTACGAAAACTACAACATCTGCTCCCACTGCAACGACACAGTCACCAATAGTCTCATACGCCCCTCCAACACAGCAAATACAGACATACGAAGAGGCAACGGACCAATATAGGGACAAGCCTGCGCGGACAGAAAACTCGTACTCGCAACTGGCTGCACCTGAACGCAGCGTGCGCCCCTCGGAGATGAAAGACGAAGGGTGAGTTCCGTCTTCAGCTGACCGACCTCTCCCCCTGCAGCGCTGTGATCCTGGTGGGGCGGCAAAATAGAGTTGACTCGCGTAGTCCAGTCGTGTACGCTCTAGGCTAGCCTAACCACACCCGCTTCACAGTAGCGTCCCTCTGTTCTAGCCTACGGTTACTAATGCGATGCTTTGCTCTCCCCCATATGCGCCCCTCCGCCCCGTCCGTGTCGTATGCGCCGCGTCACCTTCCTCCCCCACTCCGTCCCCTCTGCTTAGGAAAATGTTTATCGGCGGTCTTAACTGGGACACCACGGACGGTAATGCGCGCCGCTTGTTGTAGTAGACCGCAGTGCTGACGGTCGGATAGACACTCTTCGGGCGTACTTTGAGCAGTTTGGCAAGGTGGATGCGTGCACCATCATGCGCGACGCGGCCGGCCGGTCGCGTTGCTTCGCTTTCCTGACCTTCGAGGACCCGGCGAGCGTCAATGCGGTCATGGTGAAGGAGCACACACTGGACGGGAAGATTGTGCGTGCCATGGCTTGCTCAATGATGACTTTGCTGATCGGCCTTGTCAAGATCGACCCCAAGCGTGCTATACCTCGACAGGAACACCAGAGGGCAACGAAGCTATTTATTGGTGGTCTCCCGGGCAGTGTAACATCTGAGAGCATGCGCGCCTTCTTCTCGCAGTTCGGCAAGGTGATCGACTCAACAGTCATGCTCGACCGAGAGACTGGCCGCAGCAAGGGTTTCGGCTTCATCTCCTTCGAAGACACCGATGTGCAGCCATTCCTCGGCTTTGGGAACCTTGCAATCGACGGGAAGCTGGTGCGCAACATGCTCATCGTCTCCTCTCCCTCGTCCTGACTTCTGCCTCAGATCGACGTCAAGCTAGCCCAGCCACGGCACCAGCGCGAACAGATGCAAGAAGAGAACGGTGCCTACTACGCCCGCGGCGCCAACGCCCTCCCCGGCGCCGGCATGGGCATGCAAGGCGGCTTCGGCGGCGTGCCCCAACAACAACAGCAACAACCCTTCGACCCGCAGACGCTCGCCAACCTCTACACCCGCATGCTCTCGCACATCTCGCCCGTCACCATGGGTGGCAGCATGGGCGCCGCTGGTGGCATGGGCATGGGGATGCCGGGCGCGGGCATGGGGGCGATGGGTGCGGGGATGGGCATGGGGGCTGGTGCGGGAATGGGCGCCGGGATGGGCGCGGGGGCGGTGGGTGCTGGCGCGGGTGGGATGGGCGCGGGCGGCGGGATGGGTCGTGGGGGTATGGCGAGGGGAGGGAGCCATAGTATGGCGGGCGTTCCGCGGGGGCCGCGGAATATGGGTGGCGGGCCTGGCGTCGGACCACAGAGGCAGGCGCGCGGCCAGCACAACTTCCACCCGTACGCTCGTTGAGCTCGGTCACCATGCCTCTTGCAAGGGAGGATCCTCGTGGGTTGGCAGCAGCATCTATTCCACCCTCGGGTGCACCAGACCAGGTATGGCCTGGTCTCCGTATGGCAAATGTATACACATCACATCGACATGGACGCTGGACGATGTGTTGGTGTCACGACTTTGGTGTCGTGCGCGTATTTAAAGCTTTGTAGTCGACTTGCTCGTACCTCTCCACTCGTAAATTCGGCCTCTTACTGTGGGCCAATATACTTAGCAATGACAATAATGTATCGCGGTTTCGCTTGTATGCCATGGTGAAGAGGATCAGAGTGCCACGATCTTACAGCTACTTACAGAACAATGGACACCCTCGTCATGAACGCTCTTGACGCGCAATTCGTTGCGGTCTGATGGCAAGACCTGCTTGTAGAGCGCACGTGTGGTGCATCCTCAACTCTCCTCGTGCCACCCTCGAACATCGTGGCGCCTTCAAAGACAAGCGCAGTGGTGGCATTGGTGCAACAAGACAATTGACATCCATTGCAGCTGTAGAAAGGCGGACGTCATCCGAAGTCTGAGAGTCAACGCTTTATGGGCGGGATGGCAAGCATTTGTTGGGTCATTCCAGTGACACTAGGACACGAACGACTGATGTTTACTCGCGCAGCAAACTCCGTGAAACGCATGTTATAATACAGTTATGAAGGTACAGCAAGATGACCGCAGACCCTCTACTTGCGGACCCGATGCTGCGAGAATACGTCAATCGTGGGGGATACAGTCGAGAAGTTGATCACTCACCGCCTTGGGACGAAAAGCCAAGATGGTCGGTGGCTTCTTGTAGCCAACGATCTCCTGAAATCTGCAGATGCGGGCTGCAGGATATGGAAGGGTCTCCGGACGATCGGATAGAGACATGATGAAGGTGTAAACGAGCTTGCCGTTGAGCGGGCTGTGCGTAATCCCGGCCCCGAAATCGATCCGTAACGCCGCATACACCTCCTGGATGAGGACATGCAGCGCGACACCCATATCGAGATCTCGGTACTTCTGACGGCAACGCTTGAGGTGGCGGTAGAGAGACTCCACCTCGAACGAGAAGACGAGGGCGAAATAGACGGGGTAGTGCGCCACTAGACGGCCTTTCCGATCGCGCGTGTAGGTTGGGTCGAGGTGCGGTTCTGCCTCTGGTGGGATCGGCATCTTCTTGATATCAGTCCAGGAGTCGTTGGGTCGACTAGCAAGATATTCGACTGTCACTGCCGCAGCAGCCGCTTTAGCGGGCGCTTCATCTAGGTCCACCTCGTCGGTGACCGGCGCCAGGGGCTCGCCATCCGCAAAGCGCACGCCTCGCTTCGTGCCATCTTCGCTCGTCTTCTTGGTAGTAGCCTCAACTCGACCTGATGGCGGGGATGTGGTAACCTTAAGGTCATAAGCGACATATCCAACGTCAGGACACAAGCACACGCACTTTTTTCGCCACTGTGGTAGACTCCTCTTCATTCTTTGCGTCCATCCGTTTTCGCTTGCGAGAGGCTGCGCTCTCGGCGTCCTCGGTCTCTGGAGCAACCTTTCGCGTTACACGATTCTCACTGCTGGGTCGCGTCCCAGAAGCGTCAAGGTTGATTGGTGCGCCTTGCGCCTTTATGCGGGCCGAGCGGCGAGCAGGAAGTGCAGAGGTGTTCTCTCTGAGCGTGTGGGCCGCGCGCCGAGGCATATTCGGAGACGACGTGTGAAGGAACGCGGTAATGGAAGGTCAGTGGATAAGCGCGCTCTTGCCAACCTCGATCAAAACTCCCACGAACCCTCACGTGACTGAGATTAGTCACACCTCTTCCTCGTCGTTCCATGTAAGATAGCTCACAGTACTAATGCCTCAATGCTCTCATTAGGGACGTTGATAGCGTGGGTGACTTTTCTCTGGATCCCAGGAGGTCAATAGACCTAGTCGTGTTACCTTCTGACAGCGTTCGGTCGATCGCAATATACCATTCAGCATGATTTCTCCTACTACGCTATTGGTTCGAGGAAAGAAGCATCAAGTTCATCCCCTACCCAGCCTACCCACCTCGAGTATGACAAATAACGTCCGGACCCCAACTAGCCTATCTACGCCGTCGTGTCCTTCCGCGGCCTGAAGAAACGCCCGCGAATGTTCACCGTCGGAAGGTAATCGGCATCCTTCCCATGATCAGGCTCAGGCTCATCGTCAGAGACAGTAGGAGGAATATGTTCCTCGTGGTCGGTCTTCTGCAGCATGGCCATCTCCGCGAGCCGGTCAGGACCAAACTTCTCATTGATCCAAGCGATGATAGCGGCTTCGCGCTTCTTGGAAGGGTCCGACCCGACAAGGACTCTGCGTGACCAAGGCTCCATTTGCACCTTGAACATTCCATCCTCTTCTACGCGCCGCATCGTGGTGTGGGAGTACCAGTCGTTCACGGTGGCAATCAGCAGGACTTCATCCTGGTAGCCAAAGTACTCGCGGTTATGGAGAAAAACGCGCCCCTACGATGATGGCGGCTGTCAGTTTTGACTTGTATAGAGGCCAATGTGCAAAGTACTCACCTGATCAGCTGCACCAAGCTGGGCCTCCTCTTCGATCCCGTCGATTAACTTGTCGTATTCCTCGTCCCCTTCGGTACGCCCAGGCCCTCCTTTATGCTCAGCAAGCACGGGGATGAAGAGCGTGATACCCTTGTGCAGGCCTTGTATCCTGACAATAGGCATGGGGTTTCGGCAGAACTGCTTTCTCAGCTGATCAGCCCTAGGCGATAGTTTGTTGATGCGGCGCAACCAAGTGAGTATATGTTTTCGCACAGAGTTCTCATGTGGTAATTCCGACGACGCTGCCGGTGTGGTTTTTTTGACGCGTGATGCTGACGTCGAACCCTTAGGCCGGGGCTTTGTACGGGCTTTCATGAGTTGGCGAGCTGCCTTGCGCGTGAGGTTCGGGGTATAAGGGATCAACAGGCAAGTATCCGGAATCCTTTGCGTGGTGTAAGAGCCAGGCTCGGTGTGCTGCGCTGTGCTGGATGATGACACGGCGGAAGGACTGTCATTGCTGGGCGCGGAACGATTCTCGGACGCCGAGCTTCGAGGTCTCTCGGGTGCCTCGCCTTCGGACTAAAGGGATGGTTAGTATTAGAAGGTATGAGTCTCTTGCGAGAGTACGCACCTTGGAATTGGCCTTCCAGGCACCAGCATGCTCAGTCCAGGATGCTTCGACCGCCTGAAGTTCATCCATCCCATCACCTTCAGGTTCGGAAGCGTCGATATCTTCTGGGGCAATGGCCTCGGGTTCGGATTCGAGGTCGCCATCTTCCTCAGCAGATGGACTAGCTTGCCCCTCGAACGGATCTGCGTCGCATTCAGAGGTGTCTTCTCGAGGCTCTGCGGCGTCGGGGGCGGGGGTGTCACCATCGGGTACGGGGGCATCGCCTCCTGCGGGTTCGGAAGCTTCTGTTGAGCGTCCAGGTTAAATTCCATAGGTTTGGGGGTGGAGGATAAGGGAGTCACTTACTTGGGGCATTTTTCGTGTCCGCCTGTCTCGTCGTATGCTGTTGGACCATTCCAGGGATGCCGAAGGACAGTTGCTGGGTGATGTTGTCGACCTCGTGAGCCTTCAGCCCGAAAACAGCGTGCTGAGCGGACGGCAGGCAAGGTACATCGGTGTAAAATGACATGATGCGCCAGAACTGGATCCAGAACGCATAAGTGGAGCTCTCGTAGTTCGTAGGGTTTCCGAGGTATGTGAATGCGATAAGGCGGGCTTGCTCCAGCTTTAAGTGTTCATCTTCGAGTTTCGGAATGCGGGGCGGCGGCAACTTGGAAGCCATCGCATGAGAGCACAGGAGAAGAGGAGATGTGGGCTAATCTCGATTCGCTCGAGGGCCGGCCGCACTTTTATAGCGCCGCGCCCGAAGGCCACCCTGTTGTGCTTAATGGGGTTATTCCATGTGAGCTGCGCACAGCCGCCACCACGTTGCTATGGCCTGGCGGAGCTTGCGCGCAACCAAGATCCTCCGACAACGCAGTATAACTGCACGAGGATGTGAGGACAATGGACAATACGGTTAAAGGGAGCCAGTGCCTCGCCAAAGTCGATTCCTTTGATGCGGTCGGAAGCAGATCAGCCTCGATAGCGTAAATATGAGTAAACATATGGTAAGCCTCGAGGCCAACACCGTACACTGGACCCTGACTGACACTGCGGTTCCGCGGCCAAATCGATTGATTGAGATGTGTGTCCGGTTCCATGCTATGGGTCGTGTCGATATGACTCGTAGGGCAAGCGAGGACAATAGGGGCGCTTAGCCCACAATGCAAGAAAGCAATCACAGGTCATTGTCCCCACGTTGGCCTTCCATTTTTCTTCCTGATACACCCCCTAACATTGTCTCACATCCGTGATTGGTCGGGCTCACTACGTTAGATTATAGTTGCTATCTGCGTATGGCGTATTGCCTCAACATACGGAGTTGATAGTCGCCGGCGAAAAAAGAAACGAAGATGGGCTCATGCTCTTGCGGGTTGACGGTCATTCGATACACAGACATAGCAAGATGCTTTGTAAAGCCTGGTCAAGGACAAGATGGAACATGAGTTTACAAGTGGATGAGGGACGGCGCGGACGTAACGATCGGCAGACATCTCATCGGCGAACACGGTGCTGAGAGGATACGTCAGTTGTCGAGGCGCGTTCGATGAGAAGATGGGACTCACAGCTCGGGGACGGTTTGCTACTATAAGAGGGGTAATCGGGTGATTGATGATTTCCTGGAATTTACGAATACGAGCCACAGGATATGGCAACGTCTCCGGACGATTCGACTTCGACATGAAGAAGGTATAGACGAGTTTATCGTCGACCGTGCTGTATGCGATCCCATCCCCAAACTTGATGCCCAGCTCGGATTGCAGCTCGGCAACGAGGGCATGCATAGCGAGTGACAGATCGAGGCGTCGATACTTCGGCCTACGGCGCTGGAGATGGCGGTGAAGGGCTTCCACATCGAATGAGAAGACGAGGGCATAACGAATGGAGTAGCGCGCTAGCAGTCGCCCTTTGCGATCCCGCGTAATAGCGGGCTCGAGATGCGGGAGGGCCTCTGGAGGAATCGGCATCTCCTTGATGTTGCTCCAGGACTCGTTGGGTCGGCTGGCAAGATATTCGATCGTTACTGCCGCGGCAGCCGCTTTGGCGGACGCTTCATCTGGGGCCACATCGTCGGTCACCGGTGCCAGGGGCTCCCCATCCGCAAACCGTACACAACGTTTGGCGCACTTGCCCTTTGGCTTCGCTGTAGTAGTGTCGATGTCCTCATGTGGCGACAATGCAGCAATCTATATTATATGGGCGACGTTTCACACGCGCATACGGCCTTGCGTACCTTCTGATGCACCGAAGAAGAGCCTTCGTCGTCGCTCTTGGCCTTCAGATTTCGCTTGTGACACCGGTCGCCCTCGGCGTTCCCGCTGTCAGTGTTGATCTCTGGTAATGCACGAGTTCTTCTCTTGAGCTGCGGTGTTCGATTTTCGATTGTTGTCTGCGACACGTTTTGCTGTGCCTGTATCCGAGCAGAGCGGCGTATTGGGAGTGCGGGCTCGTCCCGGCGGCCGTGAGGCATATCCAAGGTCAGGGATAAGAGAGAAAGAAGATATCGTAGCACAGTATAGTCCCTTTGAGTACCAGGAGATGAGCCAGAACGTGCCCTTTGCAAGTCGAGATGGTGGTTGCGGTCAAGGCGCGAAGTGACGAATTTCGCCACGCGACAGTCACATGATCTCGTCACATCTGCGGTGCAGCAGGCAAGGCGGAAGATGTCATGAAGTCCATTGGCTTCCTCGCAAGACGGCGCTCGCTATGTTAACTTGGAAGTGTTGCTTTGACTCTTTGAGCGACTCAATACCCTCACGGCAAAATATACGCGTGAAAGATCCCTTTTGCGCCTGTTTTCGCTACCACTCGCCCGGATATAGCCCCTGTGCGATGCGCGCCATATCGAACATGATCCTCACATTCTGAAGCTCGTAAAGTCCTACATCATTCAGAGCTTCGTAACCACTACGAGGGTCGCCCGAGGAACGTGGACTTGCGCGAAGGACGAGCACGCTGTGCACGGGCAGCGTGATTCCAAGTAGTCGGCTCGTGCATGAACAAGTAGTCAAATTTTTTTTGGCCGTCAGACTTAGGAGACCGCTGCACCACGACAGTCGGAGAACGTCCATTGTTGACTCGGCACATGGGCGACGAGATCCCGGGAGATGCATGTTATCAAAGTAGAAAATGTAAGTATAGATGGGAGAGATAGGTTGCGAGGAAGACGTTGGGCAGGTATCTTAGCGGCACCGGACACGATGCTGAGAGAACGTCAGTCGTCGGAGTGTATCCGAAAAGATGCTGACTCACAGGCCTAGGACGAAATGCTAAGACGGTCGGTGGCTTTTGCAAGTCGATGATTTCCTGAAACTTGCGTAGACGAGCTGCAGGATATGGGAGCGTCTCCGGGCGATTTGACACCGACATGACGAAGGTGTAGACGAGCTTGTCGTCGAGTGTGCTGTGAGTTATCCCGTCCCCAAAGTCTAGCCGCAATGCGGCGTACACCTCTTGGGCGAAGACATGCAGACCGGCAGTCATGTCAAGGTTCCGATACTTTCGTCGGCGGGATTTGAGGTGACGGTAGAGGGCTTCCACTTCGAACGCATAGACGAGGGCAAAATGGACGGGGTAGCGGGCGAGTACACGGCCTTTGCGATCGCGTGTATAGGTTGGCTGAAGATATGGCCTCGCCTCTGGAGGACAAGGCATCTTCTTGATGTCGGTCCAAGAGTCGTTGGATCGGCTAGCGAGATATTCGACCGTCACTGCCGCGGCCGCAGCTGTAGCGGGCGCCTCATCTGGGTCCACCTCGTCAGTCACCGGTTCCAGAGGCTCGCCGTCCGCAAACTGTACGCCGGGCTTAGGGCCTCTTGCTTTGGGCCTTTCTAGAGCAGTATTGACGCTGGTGGATGGTGACGCCGCGGTGGGCTACAACGGTTGAGCGGCTGGAATTAGGTATATAGTGACTTTCCACACCTTATCAATTGCTGGGGAGCATTCGTTCTCTCCCGGTTGTGTCGTCCGCATTCGCTTAGGAGGCGCAGTGCTATCGTATTCGTCATTGCTAGAGACAGCGTCCTGCGACGCAGGATTCTTCCTCTTGCGTCGCGGCTGGGAGTCAACGGTCTCTGTGGGATTGACAGGGTTTTTTTGCTGGAGACGAGCGGAACGGCGTATCGGAGGTGCAAGCACGCCGCGCTCGAGGACTGGCGTCGTAGGTTGGGACATGTGCAGAAATACGAATGCAAAGAAAACACGATGCCGCCGCTCTGACGACCCGTAAGAGGTTGACGTAGCGAGCAGAGTCAGTTCAGCTTCCTGGCACTTTCCGAAGATGATGCTGGTTCGCAGTCAAGGAGCAATTGTCCGAATTTGGCGCGTGGGACTCGGATGTCCACGTGATGGGTAAGTACCAAGTTCAACATTCACGTGATCGTGATACAGTTCTGATTCTGTGCGATGCTCGTCACGCGCCCGATATTTCACTGTCTCCTCATGCTGACAGTTGCATGAAAATGAGCTGGAACTCTTGAAGAAGCTATCATAGATGCCTTCAAGGACTGATGCCACGTCGAGACGGCCCCAATGCGTGAACTGGCCATGGCTCACTGGCAGACTGAGGCCAACATACTTCAATTCCCCAAGGCCCAATCGTCACTTCTCCGGTGAATCGGAAAGTCAACCTGTGTATAGGGCACTCTAGATATATCTAACGAATACAAGACTTGCATGACAATAATGATAATACACGGATATCTGAGGGTTGCGAGTCCATACCTCACAGTCGCTGGTGGCAGACGGTACTCAGTTTACTAAGGCGCCACCCCAGTTTTCGCATTCTAAGCTGACGCCCAGCTCGCGCTGAAGACGTCCGCCATGCGGCGGATGCCCTCGTCCAGCTCCTCCCGAGGTGTGCTGGAGAAGGCGAGTCGGAAGAATGCATGTCCAGGCGCGGCCGGCGCGTCTGCAACCGAAGTCCCCTGCCACGGCTTGTAGTACGTGCCCGGCGTCAGAAGCACACGCGCCGCGACGAGCTCGCGCCAGAAAGCCGCTGCCCATGCATCCTCGGCCGCGGGGGCGCCCGCCGCGCATAGCCGGCGATACGTGGGGTGGCTGCTAAGATCGAGCTTGAGCCAGACGAACATGCCCGCCGCAGGCGGGACGAAGCGGAACAACAGGTTCGCCCGATTACTGTTCTGCGCGTACACAGCGACACCATCCGCGGTCACATCGTCCCAATCGACGTCGAAGTGCGACGCGATGCTGTCGCAGATCCAGTCACGGCGCACAGCGTACGTCTCGCGGATGCCCGCGAGCCAGCGGATGTAGCCGTCGTGCCCCCAGGTGTGGAGGAGCTCGCAGAGGATGGCCTGCGACCAGCCGGAGGGTGCCTGGGTGGTGACCTCCGTCGCGCGCGCGAGGCGCTCGTGGAAGAGTGGGTTGCAAATGATGAAGCCGGTGCGGAAGCCGGGAGCGACGGTCTTGCTGACGGTCTCGAGGCGGATGACGCGCCCGTCGCGGTCGTAGTGAAGGAAGGGGGGCACCAACTCGGCGAGGAAGGCGGAGGGGTCGGATGGGGGAGGAAGGGCGTGCTTGCTGTTGGGACGGTAGGTAGGGAGCTGCAGGAAGTAGTATGGGTCGTCTTCGACGATGACGATGTCATGTCGGACGCAGATGTCGTAGATTGCCTGCTTGCGCGCAGCGGTCAGGGTAGAGCCAGTCTGGAAATAAGCATAAGCATTGGGACCCTGGTGCAGACGGACAGAGAGACCACATACCGGGTTCTGACCGACAGGAACACAGTAGAGGACCTTGGGCTTACGCTGTTGTGGGCGTTCTGCTTCCCACGTGTCCAAAGTCCGCGCAAGCGCTTCGGGGATCAAGCCGTCCAGGTCCATGTCAATGGGAACCGCGGTGACGCCCATGGGTATCCAAAGAGCCTGTCCTGACGGGTAGGTGTGCTGCTCGACGAGCATCGTGTCGCCGTCTTCAAGCAGGAGGTTGGCAACCTTGGCCCAGCCGTCTGTGCTGCCGCTGTCCATGATGATTTGCCACTCGGGGTATCCAGGGTGGAAGGCGCGCTCAATGAACGTCGTCATCCAGTCCATGAGTGGCTTGATGCCATTGAACGGGCCTAAGAGATTATGTGAGTATGTGCGCCACAAAAGAAGCACTGCGGCGACTTACCGTACTGAAGGGCTGTGGCGAGGTCGGTGCTGTGACCGGGCTGCTTTTCGACGCAGACGTCTACCTTGGCAATGTCGGTAGGGTTCTCAGCCATACGCATCGAAGAGTCATACGTCGAGACATGGACCGAGTCGAAGGGGAACAGACTCGGATGAGGGAGACCTGAGTGGAAGGGTCAGCCACATATCCCAGACGCGCTGGCGCCTCAACCTTACCTCCAGCAAGACTGATCATGCCATCCAAGCGCATGAACTGGAGGATGTCCTTCAGAGGACTCGGCGCGCGTTGCCGGCTCAGACTGTTGATGTGATGCTCGAGGTGCATAAACTTCGCGCGCAACGCCTCCTCTGCGCTCAGCGTAGGGGCCGCAGCCTTCACAGGCGCATGCGTAGAGGCGGGTGCGGGCTGGGAGGTGTGAATATCTATAGAAGGTGACATTGCGGCGCGAGGGGTCTATGGTCTATGAGGGGAAGGTCTACGAATGGGGAGGGATAGTACGAGGGTTGCTTTATATGCTGGGTCGGGCGGAGCTTGGCAGCCGGGCGGACCTTTATCTGATGGGTGTGGGCGTTGGGGAGGCAGCGGTTGCCGAACAGTCCGCCTCCGCTCAAGGAAAATTTCATAACATGCGGTTGCTTGGTGAACCGGGGATGACTCGAAGGAGAGGATACAGGCCGGAAATCGACACATTGAGGCTGGGATTACTAATTCAGGCGGCAGGAGGGATGCTGCATTGAGGTAAGTCATGGATTGCACGCGAAGTTGAGGCAAAAGTTCGAAGTCAAGGCGCCAGACACGTCGATCATTGTGGCACGATCAGTGATCCACGTGGCTCGGGCGCTTATTTCGTTCCTTAACGGTGACGTTTAAGGCTGAGCGCAGCAAAGACGCACGACTCCTCGTATGTTCTTGGGAGAACGGCCGCACCTGCCTATCTTTCTCGATGCCGTAGGCGGAGGGCGGATGACTTCAGACGGCGAAGCAAATAGGAAAGCAGTGGGAAAGCTTGAGCACGATAAGTGAGCTGCTGTACAGCAACTACGCCTCGCCAGCAATAGCGCCTGCATGCATTGAAGATGCAGAATATGAAACCAAGAGGCTCTAAGTCTGTTTGGGCTGCCTGCGATCCAGAAGAGCAGCAGTAGAGAGCAGTGAGAGCGGTAAGAACTCCTTGTGACGAACAGTGACGAAAAGATCACGTGATGGCTTTGCCTGCCGGAGTGCGCGCATTGCCATCGAATTGCCGGTGCGCTGCCGGAAGGCTGTCTTCCTTCTTGACCTCTCCCCACGATGTCTGCGCTGCGGCAGCATCGCAAAAATGCCCTCCTCCGCCCGGAAAAGCTGTCCCTGGGCTGCCAGTCAGCTTCCGCTTCAGAGATGACTCGGATCTCCGACTTGCCCCTCCCGGCCGAAGCTGAATAACGGGGTTTTCCTGGTTTATCTTGGGCGACTACGACGGACTCTGTCAACCCCTGGATTCGCGACCTGTAATGGCTGTGGAAAACCTCAAGGATGTTACTATTGGCATCTTAGGTGAGTTCTCCGTCTAGTGTGGAGGTGGGTGTCGCTAATGAGTCGTGGGATAGCGCTGCAGGGTGCTTTTGTAGAACATGAGAAGGCGTTGCAGCGGTTGCGGCTGAAGCGTAGGATCACCGTACTCCAGGTCCGGACGCGTGAGGAGCTGGACCGCTGCGACGCGCTGATTATACCTGGCGGAGGTGCGTCGTATGCTCTATCGCGAATGTGTCTGCGTGTACTGACGATGTGTTGCACCCATCCGAATAGAGTCGACCACGATCGCCCTACTTGCCCGCCTCGAGGGTCTTCTCGAGCCACTCCGCGAGTTTAGGACGAGGAAGCCGGTCTGGGGGACATGCGCAGGTGCGATATTACTGTCGCAGTCGGTGGAGAACACGAAGAAGGGTGGACAGGAGGTGCTCGGTGGGATGTCGATCACGATCGCGAGGAATGGCTGGGGATCACAGGTGCGCCCTGACCCATCCTTGCGGGTACGAAGACCCAGCTGACTGACCTGTCTGCAAAGGTTGAGAGCTTTGAGGCACGGTTGCAGGTTGAAGGCCTGCGCGATCCCGACGAGCCGTTCACTGGAGTTTTCATCCGTGCTCCGGTACGAACGTCTACTCCCCTCGCCTTTCTCTTTCCTCACCTGACTTTTGTATTAGGTCGTGCTCAAGATCGATCCCTCCCCAAACGATCCTCCCGTGCAGGTTGTCGCCAGACTGCCACCTGGTCTCCTCCCACCGTCGCTTGCGTCCGACGACCCGGCTGACCCGAAGGCGATCGTGGCACTGCGCCAAGGGCTGCACCTTCTGACGACGTTCCACCCCGAGCTGACTGCTGACGATCGGTTTCACGAGTATTTTGTGCGAGAGTGCGTGCTGAAGGCGCCTCCGCCGAAGGCGTGAGCGGGGGCTGGGCTATGTCTGTGTCTCTGCAAGAGGAGGGGCGCATAATATAAGGCATACTACGTATAGACCATTCTTCTTTGTATCTCAAGTAACCTCTGTCCTTCGACATCTTCTGACTACCTCTACTGCTGCATCCTCATCTCGGTGAACTTCGACGCCCGCCATGCAGGTCACGTGCTGACACGACGACCGCAATCGGCATTTGCCGGAACTTCCGCCGCAAGGTGTGCGCGCGATGTGCGCAGAGAAGAGCACTTTTTCTCTCCGGAACCACGACGAGGAGTGGTTGGAAGATACATCCTTCACATCGCACATCGTCTTTTTCCCATTTTCGCTGATTTTTTCGACGGTATTCGGTCATGTCTTGCGTTTCCACACTTCCTCCACCACCTCCAGACTCCAGATCGCAGCGAAGGACGGCGGGAAGGACGACGGGCGGATGTCGATGGGGAGAGGGCGCGGGCGAAGTGGGGGACAACAATGACAAATAGTGGCTGTGCACCCACGCTTTGACCGCTTCACGCCTTGGCAAACAAAGCTCAGGACTGAGCCCGACGGCGAGCACAAAGCCCAGCCGCGACTTCGTGGCATATACTCTTGCCACCAACGTTCTCGACAGCGTCGGCGACCCCGCGGACGCTACAGGCTACTTGATGAGCGATACTGGCGCGCCTGTGCCCGTGGACCCTGCCTTGCTCTTCCACGACTCTACCCCGAATACCGCGCCGGGAACCCCACAACAACAACAGCCAACACACGAGCCCGCGCCGACGCCCGGTCGACTAACGATCAAGCTCCCCCCATCAAGTGTCATGGCCCATTCACTCCGACGCTCGACGCGCAACCGCGGCGCATCTGGCAGTGTCAACGCCTCAGGCTCTGAGTATGAGGACGATGCCGAGGGCGAAGTTGACGCTGTTGGCGAGGACGACGACGAAGCTACATCCCCACCACCGACGAACAAGACGCGCGCGTCGGCGCGCCGCACAACAAAGCAGGAGCCCGACGATGAGGACGACTTCCGCGAGCCGGAGCCCGAGGTCGAAGCATACCAGTCCTCCCGTGGCCGACGAATTCTGCGGCGCAAGGTCGTCGAGAGCAGCGATGGAGAGGCCATGGACGACGCGCCCCAGGCTGCGGGCGATCTCTTCGCGAACGACGCGAGCACGTCGTCGCGCCGCAGCACGCGCGCCAAGTCGCGTCAAGTGCAGGACGATAACGATGAGGATGACGGGCCCCCGCGCCGCTATCAGACGCGCCGCGCTGCTGCGAGCCGGCAGATGTCGAACTTCATTGTCTCGGACAGCGAGGAGCACGATGACGAGGGTCAACACGGCCGGTACAACATGCGGTCGCGCAAGCCGCCACCGCGGCCGGCGCGCGCGAATGGGACCGCGGCCAAACAGCCTCCGGCGCGTCCGAATACGGCTGCTGGTCGTGCTGCACGCGCCGCGCGACGTAGCCAGAATCGCGATCACGACTACATGGACCAGCCCACCTCACCCACGTCAGCTGACGCGGAGGGCGACATCGACATGGAGGATGGACCAGAGGACTTGCACATCGACATGGTCGATCATCCCGAGAAAGACGACGACGAAGAGGACGAGTCGAATGGACGGACATATTCACTACGTCAACGACAAAGGATCAACTACGCCATCCCACCACCACTCGAAGAGCTACCGCGTCCACCCCCGAGAAACGCCAACCGCGACACGTATCGGAGGAACAGGCCCAAGCCCAAGGGTCTTGGATGGAGTGCGACGGGCGCTGAGCTTGGGAGGTGGATGGGTATGGGCGGGGACGATTCGGTGCGTTGATGACCTGTATATATGCGTCATATACTTACAGCACAGATAGGATTCCGACAACCCTACGAGAACACCAGGCAAGCGCTTCGGCGCTGCAGCGCCAGCGGGATCCTTCGGCAGTGCTGCCGTTGCCGGGACGAGCGGAGGATACTTGCCAGCCGATCTGGCAGCAGGTACCCCGTCAAACTTTGGGAAAGTGGGGGATGCAGGTGTGTTCCCGACTTGACCTTACAAACTGCATGCTGATTGTTCTCAGCCCTCGCGGATGCGGATCCCCTTGGTGTCAACCAGAACGTGACCTTCGACGAAGTTGGCGGTCTCGATGAACGTGCGTGCACAATTCTCTCTATATATGCGTCCATCTCATTTTCATCTAGACATCCATTCGCTCAAGGAGATGACTCTCCTCCCGCTCCTGTACCCCGAAGTCTTCCAACAATTCAAAGTCACCCCTCCCCGCGGTGTCCTCTTCCATGGTCCTCCCGGCACCGGAAAGACCCTCCTCGCCCGCGCTCTCGCCGCCAGCAGTCGCACCGGCGATCGCCAAATCACCTTCTACATGCGCAAGGGCGCCGACATCCTGTCCAAATGGGTCGGTGAGGCCGAACGTCAACTCCGTTTGCTCTTTGAGGAGGCGAAGAACACCCAACCATCCATCATCTTCTTCGACGAGATCGACGGCCTGGCGCCCGTTCGGTCGTCGAAGCAAGACCAGATTCATGCGTCCATTGTCAGCACGTTGCTCGCCCTGCTCGACGGTATGGACGGGCGCGGCCAGATCGTCGTCATCGGCGCAACTAACCGCCCGGATGCGCTTGACCCTGCGCTTCGGAGACCAGGACGCTTCGATCGCGAATTCTACTTCCCCTTGCCGGGGTTGGAAGCGCGGGAGAAGATCCTCAGCATCATGACCAGGGAGTGGAAGGGCTGGGATGGCGAGGAGGGCAAGGAGCGCCTTGCAGGTCTGGCGAAGCTGACGAAGGGCTATGGCGGCGCGGACCTGCGTGCGCTGTGCACGGAGGCGGCGTTGAATGCGATTCAGCGGAAGTACCCGCAGATCTACAAGACGAAGGACCGGTTGTTGCTCAAGCCGGATGAGATACGGGTGGGGTTAAGAGATTTCATGCTTTCGATCAAGAGTGGGTTCGGTCATTGGAGGGAGACTGCGGTATACTGACGCAAAGTCGCAGAGATCGTACCGTCGTCACAACGTTCATCGGCTTCGGTTGCGCAACCTTTGCCTGCGCAGTTCACCCCGTTGCTTGGCGGTGCGCTGGACAAGGTGAAAGGTGCGATTACGAAGGCGATGCCTTTGGACAAGAAGACGAGTGCTCTGGAGGAGGCGGAGTACGAGGATTACCTTGGCGAAGAGGGTGACCTGGAGCGGGAGATGAATATGCAATGTGAGTTGCGGGTTGTCTCATGTTGCATTTTTACTAACAGGCTTGCAGCCATGCAAACTCTACGACTGCATCGGCCGCGGGTCATCGTGTACGGGCAACCTGGTATGGGTCAACGGTATATCGGCGCCGCAGCTCTGCATCATCTCGAGGGCTACAACGTGCAGAGCCTTGAACTGGGTTCGCTACTCAGTGACTCCACTCGGGTATGTTACTTGATTTGCTCTTTGGGGCCTTTCACTGACCTCAGCGCAGACTGTCGAAGCCGCCATCGTTCAACTCTTCGTTGAGGCGAAACGCCATCAACCCTCGGTCATCTACATACCCTCGCTCGAAGTCTGGTCCTCTGCCGTCTCCGACACGGCGAAGTCCACTGTGCGCGCTATGCTGGACACACTGTCGCCCAACGACCCCATCTTGCTCTTGGGCGTCATGGACGGCAAGTGGAAGTCCGTGCCGCGCGAAGTGCGCGAGTGGTTCGGGCCTGCGAAGGAGTTCCGCATCGAGCTGTCCACGCCTGGACCAGACGAACGTACCGCCTTCTTCGCGCCTTTGCTCGAGGACATTCGCCGTCCGCCACACAAGTTCGCCGATGGTGTAAAGCGGAAGAAGCGGGTGCTGGAGGAGTTGCCGATTGCGCCGCCGCTAGAGCCGAGGAAGCCGACCGAGGCTGAGCTGAGGATGCAGCTGGAGAACGACAACAGGGTCATCTCCCTGTTGAAATACAGGCTGGACCCCATCCTGATTCAGCTCAAGCGGAAGTTCAAGAGGTTTACGAAGCGGGCGACAGTATGTTGGTTTTCGTTCATCTTTTCAATGATCATACTGATAGCAAGCGTAGGACGAGTACGACTTTGATGCGCAGCCCCCTCAGCCAGCACCGCAGCCAGTGCAGCAGCAGGTCGAGCAGAGCGTTGAGGTCCATCAGCACCCCAACGGTGTCATCGAGGTTACAGAGCAGCGCGAAGAAGTGCAGACCACCGCAACAAATGGCATGGAAGGCATCGTTGAGCAGCAACAACCTGCTCCGCCTCCGCCTCCGCCGCCTCCACCTCGCCTCTACGACATCGACCTCGAGCGAATGCACACGGAGCTTTACCGCGGGCGTTATCTCACGCCGCAGGACTTCCTCGACGACGTTGGCCGTATCGTACACAACGCGGACGTCCGTCAGCATGAAGACCTGGAGCGGTTACACAAGGCTCAAGCCATGTACACCGCTACGGAGGTCAGCATCCAGGAGTTCGAGCCGTCCTTCCGTATGGAGTGCGAGCGTATGGCAGCGCGCGAGAGGCAGCGGCGAAAGGAGGAGCGCAGGGCGAGCAAGGAGCGAGAGGACAAGGAGAGGGCGGAGCAAGAGAAGCTGTCGACGCCTCCGCGTCGGAGTAGCGCTCGCGCGAACGGACTGCAGCCGGAGGTGGAAATCACGGACCCGGTGCAGCTTGAGCGGCGGCTGAAGCGGGCGCGCAACAGTGCGGAGGTTGGCGCGCAGGAGGATGGCTCGGAGCACAGCAGCAAGAGGGCGCGGACGCGGGAAGATAGTCCGGACGAACTGAACATGCTGCCGGCTCCTACGGCGCACGGTGTTCGCTTTGCGAATGAGGGAGAGGGGAAGGTCACACCTGTTCCCTACGATATGGGTCCTCAGGTGCAGGCTCAGCAGGCGTATCCCAACCATGGCCAACCGTTCCAGCAAGGTCAGCCGTATCAGCAGCAAGGCGGCTTCGATGGTTCTGCGTTCCCTTCGCAGGGTCTACCGTACGACCAACTCCGTCAGCCCCAGGGACAGTATGGGCAGCCCTCGTTCCCAATGGAGAATGCCTACACTCAACATGGCGCGTACGCCAATGGCTTCCCGCAACAATCGCAAGGGCAATTCGGTGGAGGGAATCCAAATGGCTTCGTCGCCGAGCCGATGCCGCAGCGTAGTCAAGGCTTTGACCCTGCGTTGCTCAACCCTGCACCATACCACCACCAACCACATCCCTCTCTGCAGCCCAACACGTTCCAAGACCACTCGCAGATGCATCCGATGCAGAATCAGTTAGGGCCGATGTCGAGCAACGCTTTCGGCCAACCGTCGTTCGTGCAGCAGCAGCCCTTCCAACAGAACTCCGATGCGTTCATGCAAAACAGCGGTCATCCCTCGCTTGCCACCACGCCGGTTAACGTTGGCAACGTGGAGCCCGTGGAGCCCTTCCAGTCGCAGCCGATCTCGTCGATGCACTCCCGCCATGGCTCTGTAGTACCTTCGCCGGTGTCGCAGGCGGGCCCCTCGTACCCGATGTCGAGGATTTCTCCCATGCCCCATGCGCAATCCCCATTGCGTTCGGCGGGGGCTATGAGCCGAACTTCATCGCGGGGTTTCGTACCTGATAGGACATCTGTTCCCCGCGACGTGCCTCAATCTTCAGTCGCTGCATTGCTCAACGAGCCTACGTCGCGGCCGGCGTCTGGACAGAACGTGCCTTCACAAGAGACGACCCGTCAATCACCCGACGTGCCGATGGTGGTAGTCGAGCGCACTCCGACGCCTCTGCCGGATTTCGTGGTCGACGAGGCGCGAGTCGAGCGGCTGAGAGAAGAGTTACGAGACAGGACGGGACCTTTGAACGTCGAGCAGCTGGAGCACCTGCGTGCTGCGTGCCTGCGCGCCGTGTGGCAGCATAGGACCGAGTGGGACCGAGGGGCGCTCCTGGACGAGCTGAATGAGCTTCTAAATAGTTATCTGCAGGACGTTGTGGACGATGAAGATGACTACGATGGCCTCGGCTAACCAGACACGCATGCGTCTGGTGCCGCGGCCGTGCCAGTATGTCTCCTTCCTATTCCTCTAACGAAGCATCATCTTGTTGTATCTGACAGCACTGTATACTTTATTCCATCGTACATATGGCTAATCGCATCTTCATGGTTCATCTGCGTAGACGGACGCGCTGCCAGCGGGCGGGGACCTTCGCGGTGGGTGGTGTGATTCGGGAAGGTGCATGGGTAAGGCGCATGGACAAGGCGCGCCATACGGAGTATGCGACTTATCAGCACACGGCGCGAATGCTTTCCATACGCCGCATCCTGACTGCCGACTCATTTGGGCAGCGTCGCGCAGGCGGGGGCCCGCGGTGAAACGTATATTCCATACTATTTTCGTCCGCGTTAGGGCCGTTGGGTGATGCGGCGGGAAGGTAAAGTGTATAAGAGGGCAAGCGTCGTTCCGCGAGTTTGTGCCGGCAGCGTGCTTCTTGCTCTGACGCTGATCATACTATAGGTCCAGACGCGGTATGCTGGCGAGAACTGTGCTAGGCGCGTTGGCGGTTGCGGCGGTGGGGGCTGGCGCAATGAAGATGTCCCCAGCGCAGCTGCGCGAGCGGCAGCGTGCGGCGGTCAAGCGGATGCAGGAGGAGAGGGCAATTTCGCCGGCTGTCAAGCGTGCTGAGCCCCAGAACATCACGTTCTCTGACCCGAGGGCGTCTGGTGAGTCGTCTTTGGGTGGAAAGGTCAACCAACGTCAAATGAGGTAGCGATGCTGACGCTTGAACAGAGTACTACGTCGATGGGACCTCCATCCCGGAGGTTGACTTCGACGTCGGCCCCAGCTGGTCAGGACTACTGCCTATAAGCAGCGACCCAAATGAGGAGCGCCAGGTATGAGAAAAGCTTTCTTTTTTGGGGAGCCCCCCTTGAAGTGCTGACCCCGCGCTTCAGCTCTTCTTCTGGTTCTTCCCGCCAGGTCCGAATGGGAGCGCTGACGACATCATATTCTGGTATGCTTCTCATGTTCAACTGATGATGAACGCTTACAATATCCATGCAGGACAAACGGCGGTCCGGGATGCTCTTCCCTGGAAGGTATCCTGCAGGAGAATGGCGTATGTTGCTCCCCTGTTGAAAGGCGTGTGTGATGCTAATGCAGGTGCATCTTGTAGCCTTTCTCTTGGTCCTGGGGTCAAGCTAAGCCGACGCCGAACGAGTACAGCTGGACGAACCTGTCCAGCGTGCTTTGGGTTGAGCAGCCTGTCGGCACGGGCTACTCGCAGGGCACGCCGAATATCACGGTCAGTTCTGGTGTGTGACCACAAGAGTCAGGACGGGGCTAAAGTGGCGCACAGAACGAGGTTGACCTAGCTGCTCAAGTCGTCGGGTTCTTGCAGCAGTTCTTGGACGTCTTCTCTGAGCTGCAGGGCAAGAATTTGTACGTGGCGGGGGAGAGCGTGAGTATTTCTCGTTCACCGTGTCAGCTGGGCGAGGTCTGACTTCTTCAGTATGCTGGCTACTACGTTCCCTGTGAGCAGTCTTTCGAACTTTGGGCATTGATGATGCTCAAGCGGGCATGCCAGACATCGCCGACTATATCTATCAGCACCCAGAACAGCTCGATCTGTCGCTGAAGGGCGTTTGGATCGGCGATCGTGAGCAACCATCCCTCTTTACTTGCCCTCCACATCTGACCGCAGTGTAGCCGTGCTCGGATGGGACGTCGTGCAGACAGAAATCCCAGTCATGGACTTCGTACATAAGTACGAGGGCGTGTTCTCGTTCAGGTGTGTTGCTTTCTTATATCCCCCCTCCTCGTCTAGTTTCTCACTGTCCCTCACAGCAAATCACTCCTCGCAGAGCTCGACCAGATCGCGTCGGACTGCAACTACGCTGGCTACTACGACAAGTACATGGTCTACCCGCCCGCCGGCCCGCTACCGCTACCAGGAAACTCGACGAGCGCGGACCGGGGCTGTGACTTGTGGGAGCGCGTCTTCGACGAGGCGATCGCATTGAACCCCGCCTTCGACATCTACCGCATCTTCGACACGTATCCGATTCTGTGGGATGTGCTTGGGTTTCCGTGCGTTCTCCCTTCCTCCGTTGTCTGCTAGTCAGTCGCTGACGTCCTGACTAATTATCATACTAGCGGCTCCTTCCCCCAGGAACAGACCTCACCCGTCTACTTCGACCGCGAGGATGTCAAGGCCGCGATTCACGCACCGACGAACTTCACCTGGGCAGAGTGCTCCGACGTGAATGTCTTCCCGCAGGGCGATAACAGTCTTCCTAGTGCGTTCACGGTGCTCCCGAATGTGATTGAGAGCAGCGAGCGGGCGGTGATTGCTCATGGGCTGGCGGATTATATTTTGATTGCGGAGGGGTGAGTCGGCAGATTGAGTGGATATTGTGGGTGGGGACTGACGGAGATGCTTAGCGCACGGCTTGTGCTGCATAACATGACCTGTAAGTCGGAATGCACGCACTGAACGCATGGCTAAACTGATTGAATGATCAGGGAACGGGGCACAAGGCTTCCAGACGCCGATTGAGGACGACTCCTTCGTTGTCGAGGGCATGGGTCCTCTCGGCAATGCGCATACGGAGCGCGGCTTGACATACGTCGAGATTGCGCTGAGTGGGCACATGTGAGTGACCCATGCGACTCTTGAGAGCTATGGCTGATTGTGAGCTGTCGCAGGATACCTCAATTCTCACCTATTGTAAGCCTGTCTTATACTCTGTGCTGATACGATGCTGATAAAATCATCCAGGCCGCTTTTCAAACTATGCAATACTTGATGGGCTTCCGTGACGAAATTTCTGCTTGAGCTGCGCACGAAGGCGCACTCTACGAAGGGTTACATGCACCGTATCATTATCACCACAATATAATATTGAACAACAAAGAAAAGCCACATAAATCATGACAGCTATACAACAGCGCTCTACCAGGCTGTACGGTTCGAGTCAGGACCGTAAAATGAACATGCCAGTCCGCGTTTGGCCACAATAGCCACCCCGTGGGAAATTTCATACTCGCCCACGTGACTGCGCAGACAATGGCGCGTGCATGTTCGACGCTCCTCTGTTTCCTACACCCATCATCTCCTCTCACCATGCCCTACCTCGCACCAAACCCCGAGCACATAGTCCCTGTCTCTCCTGCGGGCTCCTCTAAGGCGGCCGCCACAGTGATGATGCCCCCGCCGATTGACTTCGAGGAGGAAGAGGAGCCACCGCGGATCCCTACGGTCGTTTTGGACGTCGACGAGATCGCGGATGAGATGGCGGCGAGGATGGCGATCAGCTTGCTTGGGCATGTGCTGTTTCTGAAAGGACAGATCCCATTGTGCGTGGCGCAGGTTCCCCGCAAAGCATCATGTTCTAACGGACCTGCAGTCCTGTTCAGCAGCTTGCGCGACTCAAGGGGAAGGTGCGTGGCCGCCACTCTCAACTTCCCTTCCAATACATGCTCACAACAATCACAGTCTAATCCCCGTGCTACGAAACTGCGACTGGCGTTCATGGAGTCGTTCGATCTGCTCAGTTCGCACTTCGATTCTTCGTTCTCTGCGCTCTCCACCGCGTTCGCCAGACATGGCATGAAGACCCCCAGCCCACTCTCTGAGCTCCGCAAACCGAAGAGCCCTAGGCGGGGCTATCTCGCGCTTCTCGTTGGACCCAGCGTGGGTACGGCGAAGGCGAAGGTGATTCTCGGTCTCGACGGCTTGGAGAGCAAGGTGTGGGGGCTGCGTGATGATGAAGCGGAGGAAGAGGAGTCGGAGGAGAGTGGGGAAGAGGATGAGCTGGAGGAGAGTGATGACGACGAGGACGACGTGGAGGAGCCTGAAGAGTCTGAGAGCGAAGATGAAGAGTCTGCAGAGGGAGATGAGGAAGCTACCAGCGAAGTCGAAGATCGCCTAAGCGCGGAGAACGAGCCGCCAGCGCCTGCCCCCAAGCCACCCTCCCCGCCACCATCGTACGCGTTCTCCCAGACGCAGCAAGCTCTGCAAAAGGCGGACCGTCTCCTCTCTCGCGCGCTCGCTGGATCGGACGCTCTTGCGAACGAACTTTGTGAGTTTTCCACCGCGGAGGCACTTGGGCGATATCTCATTGTTCTCTAGCCCCCACCCAGACACACATCATGATGCGTGCCCCTCGTCGCTTCTCGCACCCCTCCTGGATCCCGATGCAGAACGCCACCCAGGCGCTCGAGAATACCCTCCAGGAGTTCCTCATCGAGTCGGGTGTGATCCCCGAGCCAACTGATGTCAAGAAGAAGCCCAATAAGAAGGCCTCAAAGGTCGAAGGCGTATGGGTCTCCGCGCGCTGTGGGCTTACGGCGAACTACACCGAGCCTGAGGGCGGCACGGAGGAGGATGATATGATTTGGTACGCCTGGGACGGCAAGTTGGTGGGGTTTGCGGATTGGTAGGCAATGGACGGTGCATGAACACGGTGGACAATGTATGTGCACGCTGTCATGTCCAGGATGTCACGGACAGAACGTAGTATGTACGACCTCATGATCATTGTTTCACGACTTGCATATCTTTCCTACGCTTTTTTTCATCATGCTCTGAATTTTCTCTTCTCGGATACTATCCTCATTCGCTTTCCATCGTACCGCACACTGCCGACTACACTGCACGCTCGAGCACTCGTATCTGTACAACTCAGACTAGCCTAGCTACCAGTACATAGTCAATGTATCCATAGATGAATGGGAATTCTGCTGAATCGTTACGGTTCAGGATGACATGCGTGCAGCGTCTAAGACGGCATGCATGCCCATGGCACACGGTCGAAGACGGCCTAAGCATTGTGCACGATCTAAGAGGGCATGCGCGCGGTGCCAGTCGCAGAGGCGTGGCCCTCGCCAAGCGCCTGCCGCATGAGCAGCTCGACGCGCTGCCTTTCCTCGCTCGTGCGGCGCAGCTCCTCCTTAAATCTCGCCTCCCGCTGCTCGTAAATACTGCCCAGCGCACCTAGCGACCCAAGAGCAGTACCCAACGCGCGTCTCAGATCCTCCTCGCGCATATCGGACGTCACGTCGGATCCCGAGCCCGTGCCATCGCCCCGTGTGAGCGGGGACGCAATGTGCGCGAAGAGGCGGTCGGCGAGGGAGGAGGAGCGCGAGTGCGTGCGCACGCGGCGGCGCTCGGTGGCGAGGCGGGCGAACTGGGTGCGCAGCGCGCGGAGGGTCTTGCCGTCGCGGAGGGCGGGGGTGCGCCGGATGGCGCGCGAGGAGAGCGACTGGAGCTTGGTGGTGTGCGAGGGGGCGCAGAGGAGGATCATGGTGGAGTCCGTCTGCCGGTCGAGGGCTTGGAACTGGGAGGGGTGCTGTGAGCGGAGGTGCAAGTGGAGGAAGGGAGGCTAGCTTACCGCCTGCTGCAAAGCATCCCAGCGCGCGTCGAAGCGGCGTTTGCGCTTCTCCATGTTCGGCACGTAGGAGGGGTGGAACTCGAGCTCTAGTAGGTCCTCTTCTTCCTCGTCGTCCTCTTCGTCGACCCAGTCACCCTCGTCTTCTTCCTCCTGGGGTGGGGGAGGGGCAGGGGCAGGAGGGGCGGACGGTGTCGTCTGCCCATTTGTATTTGTCCAGCTTCGACCTTCGTCCTGTACTGGGAAGCGGTCCTGCTCGCCCGCGGTCGATTCCCCGGCGGTTTCCTCGCCCGAAGAAGACGAGGGCTCGGGGCTCGTCTCGCGCGGCTGTGTGCTAGCTACCCGCGGCGGCGGCTTGCGCGGCACCTTCGGGACCGGCGGTTCGTCCTCGCGCCGGCGCCGGCGCACACCCACGCCCTGAGGCGGCGGCGGGAGCGGTATGGGCTCGTGGCTCGGGCTGCTCTGCACGCTCTGGGGCGGGAGCCGGCCGCCCAGCAGGCGCGTCGTGTGCAGGAGCGCCCACGGCGAGAAGCCGGCGCCCTGGAACGGCGTGCTGCTCGTCGTCTCCGTCGTCGAGAACGCGTCCTGGTTGTTCTGCGCGTACACCTGCCACTGGCGCGCGAGCTGCTCCTGGATCGCCGCGGGGTGGTTCGGGTCGGGCGGCGCGACGTACGGCGCGCGGCGCACGTGCGTGAACGGGTACGGGTACGGCGAACCCGCGGGGACGATGGGGCTGAACGGCATCGGGTCCTTCTCGTACGCCGCGTGCGCGTTGACGTTGATGAGCGGCGAGGGGGTGGGCGCGGCGGTCTGGCTGTGCGGCGTGGGCGGGATGGGCGCGTCGGGGCGGGGCGAGGAGAGGATGGCCTGGAGGTATGCGGCGGTGGGCCCGTCGACGAGGAAGGAGCCGTCCTCGGTCGAGGGGGTGTAGAAGCGCGCAGCGGTGGTGCGCGGGTCGAAAGCGGCGGGAAAGGTGTGGTACTGCGGCTTGGGCGCGTGCCGCCCGTCCATGTACTGCGAGGGGTTGCTGCTGCCGCCGTTGACCTGGGGGTCGGAGACCATGCCGTCGAGGCCTTGGAGACCGAGGAGGTCGGTGGCGCCCGTGCGAGCACGGCCACGTACTGGATCCCCGCCGTGTTGATGTGGTCCGTAAGGTGTGCGCTCGGGAAGGTCCTGAGCGGGCGACCGCGGTGTGTACTCATCCTCGTTTGTCAGGCCCTTCTCGCTGTCTTGACCGATGAGCGTGCTCTCATCGCCGCGGCGCGTGCGGCTTGTGCCGGATGAGCGGCTCTGATTGCCCTCTGGATGGAGGTCAGACGAAGGCGTGGGTGAGCCGCTGTCGTCGTCGTCATCGCGATCATGGTCTTCCTCCTGCACGGGCAGCGAGCGGTCTGATGTGCGCCCATGCGTCTGCAGCGGCGGCGTCTGCTGATTCGAGATCGTCAACATGGGCCGCGTCTCGACGACGGGCGCGCCCGTCACGGTGTTGCGCCGTGAGAGCGTCGAAGGCCCGTTGGGCGAGTACTCCGGGCGATACGCAGCGCTCTGCTCGCCAGGAGAGCTCATCGGCGTGACAAAAGCAGGCGAGCCGCGCCGCTCGGGCGGCATCATGGGCTGCTTGGTCGACGACGGCGATCCTTGATGGCTCCCACCGTGCCCGCGCGGCTCGGGGCTGAGCGCGCCCTGCCGGGGACTGTGTCGCTCTGCGGCGCGCAGCCGCTCGACCGCGGGGTCCTTCATGTACGACTCTTTTGGGAAGGAGGACGAGGTCGCTGGGGCTGTACCGTACGCGAGCTGCTGCATGTCGTGCGCGCGCTGAATGTCCGCCTCGAGCCCGGGAGTCATCTGGAAGTGTTGGTTGTCGTTGCCAGCCTGCCCGTAGGACTGCCGGGTGGGGATAGGGTGAATGACACCGCGCGCGTTGTGGACGTTCGGCATGCTGTTGCTATGCTGGGGCGGCGGCGGGTGGGGGACGCCATTCTGGTCGAGGGGTGGGTGTGGCGGAGTGGGAAGCAGCCTCTGGATCTGGGTGGGATTCGACTGGAACTGGGGCGCCGCGCCGATGGTCGGACCCGCGCCCATCGTCGGGCTCGGGTTGGAGGGCTGTCCGCCGGGGCTTGGGTAGCCTTGCATAATGGGCATAGACTGCGCCTTCGCAGATCGCGCCTGCCTGTCGCGCACGGATGGGGACGCAGAGCGCTCGCGTGCTTGCAGAGAGGCTACGCCTAGACATCGATCCGGTCAGCTCGCGAGTAGGGCGTTGCGTAAGAGCGCGTATAGAGTCGGCAGGACATGGAAGGTCACTCAAAAGGGCAAAACGGACTCTCGCTCGATCCCCGCTTCGCGGGTGTGATCTCGGACTATCGAGTGCGTGCGGATGCGACGTCAGGCGAGGGACAAAGGGCTCACCTGGGTTCTGCGGCGCGGGGGGCTTGCGATTGCGCACGGGCGAGTGGCTGGCCATGGACGGTGGTGGGGGCGGTGCGGAGGTTATCGCTCAGCGCGCAGCGACGGATCGGGGGAGGAGAACAGAAGATGGCGAGAGACGCGTATGACAAAGCGCAGAGACTTGACTGGAACGTCGTGCGGCCTCACGATGCCAACGTGGCGTAGGGCAGGTCCCGACAACGAGGCGACCGCCGGGATTGGCAAGCAGGCCTCGAGGCTGATGCCAGGAGGCATTCATTGATAGGCGCCAGATGGTCCTGATCACGGCATTGATCGTATATTCTCGCGGACAGCGTCGTCGCCGTTGTCAGATTGCAGCTCACAGAAAGACAGAAAGAGCTGAAATTGGGAGGAGCAGAATGTCACGTCACGGCCATAAAGCGTGACGTGTTCGACTTTCATCGCACGTTTCCTGGCTTGAGCGGAACTATCATCGTTCCCCGAACTTCCTTGCATGTTCACTCCAACTCCGTTACCTCCGCTGCCGACTCCTCCGTCTCGAATGTGACGGACAGCCGCATATGCAGGCAAATCATGCATGGTGACCCGGCGGCTCAATGGGGCTTCTACCGTGCACTGACGACTGGTGAAAGGAACATTGCAAACCTTGCATTCTGACCGTTGAGCGCTTCTCGCGATTGTGCTGCCATTGACACCCATCGATCTCACGACCCTGAAAGGCGCATAGGCCTCTTTTCATGACTTCTCGCAGCCTCTGCATGTATAAAGGATGACCATGCCACTGGTGAGTTCCCCGTCAACCACAATCATTCACGCCAGCTCAGCATGTCCCAACCCCCACACTTGCATCCCCCGCATCATCGACCATTGCAGCTGCCGACACCCCCTCCGAGTCAGCCCCAGCCCTCGCCGAGTCAAGACGACGAGGACGGATGGAAGAACTACAGTCTTTCGCAGGAGGTCGACGAGATTACGAGGCAGTATGCTCTGATGTCGTCTCAGGACAGTACGCCGGCGTCGTCGCAGGTCTCTCCGGAGCCTTCGCAGGACAGCACGGCGGCGTCCTCGCAAACCTCTCCAACGTCCTTGCAGACCTCTCAGGCGTTCTCGCAGCCCTTCAGCTCGCAGGATGAGTCGCCGCCCTGCTCGCAGGCCGAATCTTGGGCAAGCTCGCCGCCTACCTCGCAGGCCGAGTCGTGGCCATCCAGCTCCCAGTCGACGATCACGGGCGCCGGTTTCCTGAGCTCGCAGCCCCCAAGCTCGCAGGCCTCGGGGTACGCCGAGTCTCTTGCAAGCTCGCCGTCCAGCCAGGCTACCTGCGATGATGATATCGATATCGACGTCGACACTGACGCCGACCGGCCGCGTCGCAGCGACTTCGACCGTCCGCGCCCCCGCTGCCGGCGCTGTGGTGGGGAGGAGTTGTTCACGCAGTGCGATCACGGGTCGGAGGATGATGATGAGGCAATGGACGAGGGAGACACGCCGCCGGCTTCGTCGCAAGAGCAAGGCTGGCCTACCTCATTGCAGCAGAGCGAGGCCTGGACCGCGTCGCAGCAGAGTGAACCTGCCTCGTCGCAGGGGATCTGGCCCGCTTCCTCGCAAGAGAGGGAGCCCAGCTTATCTCAGGAGAGCATCCACGATCATTCGGAGCAGGACGCAGAGGAGGAGGGGTCCCCGATCAAGTCACGCTCGCCGTCGCCGAACTTCGACGACCAGGGACCGCCCTGCTCGCAGGTGCGGCGCGAAGAGGCTATGCTCGAATGCCCATTTCCGCCGTCCCAGCCGTCGCAGTACTTCGACTACCCCGAGGACCCGACGAACCAGCCCTTGCTGCCGGTCATCCCGCAGCCTGACGACCCGGACGCGGTCTATTGGCATGACCTAAGCCAGGCGAGAGCTCTGCTACCCCAGCAGCCGTCGGCTGCGCCGAAGCCTGCGAGTGGGCCATCGCGTCGCCGTTGAACGTTGAACGCGAGCGATCGCGGCGTGCGCGATTTTTTCTTCTCTTTCAAGATCCTATCTCCCAACGCCTTGCTGACTTCCTGCATATGCATTTCTTACCTTTGATCTTGCTCTATGTACTACTATAATCTTGATATCATCTTGGTAAGTACCTTGCTTGCAAGGTATCTCGAGCATCTCCATTGACGATGCCACGGCTTCCTTTTTGCGGCATATATACGTATCAACGTCATACACTCCTGCCAACCCCTTTCAGTAGCGCGTGAGGGAATCTGAGTTGACTTTTCTTTCCTATTGTCCGCCCACACTCGCCCGAGGTCGCCGCGTCTGTTCTGTTCGTTCGAGTGTCGAATAGACGAGCTTCACTCGTTGCACAGACTACAAGCATGGCCGGCGATCGACTATTCCGCCGCTCTAGTCGCTACGAGCCTGATGCTCGTGCACGAATGCCATCAATGACATGGTCATCATACGTCAAGAAGCCGCCAGGGGACATATATTCCAGTGAATGCGCCACACAATGCCGCACAGCCTTCTTTCAGCGTGCATCAATCTTCTCTGGCTGAAAGGCGATGCTTCCTATACCTTCCTGATAGAGGTGTAGACGAACCTCCACCTGCACCAGTGTCTGCTTGGGAGGCCGAGGGTGAGCAGGTGCTGGTAGAGTGTGAGGTGCAGCGCTAGTGGCATTGCGGCATCTTGCGGCAGATGCAGCAACGGAAGCATTTCCGGTTTATTGTTTCCCGATTGGGAATGTCTTTTGTCTTCCTGCGCCACACTTCATGTGACCGTCACGCTGCCCCGGGTGTCCGGCACCGTGCCTATGTTTGAGCGACATAGACCATTCCTATACTCCATCCGCAGAGGCGTTTGTGTTGTTTCCATGCGGTTTATCGAGTCAGAAGGTGTTCAACGCCCAGTGAGAGGTGTGGAATCACAGCGCTGAGCTGTGCCAGCGCGCACCGCCCAGAACACGAGGATCACAATTGGCACGCTTCTCGGCCTTCGCATCAAATGGCACGTGTTGTCACGCTGTTCTTATGGCCCGAGCGCCATTGTTCTTTAAGGGCCCACTCACCGCTCTCTTCTTCACACAACCATCACCTTCTATCCCCCAGAACAACCTACTACACTCTAGCTACCATTATGCAGCGTCTTCACTCTGCGCGTCTAGCCAAGTCTGCTCTGCTTGCGGACACTGCTCTGCCTCTTGAGGCGACGGACTTCTATGAGCCGGCGGCAAAGCCAACTGGCGCGCGTATACTGCCCACCGAGCTATGGGAGATGGTGCGTGCATCGTTATCCGTGCCCTCGACCACTCTGACCTTGACGCCACACTTCAATAGATATTCGAGCATTGCCACCCCATGACCCTGTTCATCCTCGAGCGCGTCTGCCGTCGCTTCCACGAGATCATCAACTCCTACGATGGGCGACTCATCGTCACCTCGTGCGACAGCCCCTTCGAGCCCAAGTATAACGGCCGCGCGGACCCACCGCCGGCGATACAGATGCCGGAGGAGGGCGACATGTCGGACGAGGCGAAAGGCGCGCGGCTGTTGTTGGAGATTGGCAAGAACGGCTGCATTAGTGGCGAGGAGTGGACCCGCCGCTATGCGTGCTATACTGGCGCGGCTTACATGAGATTGCTATTCGGCGGCGGTTGGTGCTTGGTGAGTGTGCTTGGGCCGTCGTCGTAGTGTGGCGTCGACTGAACAATAACCGCCCAGGTCTGCGAACGCTGGACGATGAAACCTCCCCACGACCTTGTGACTCTTACACGCATGTGCAGTGTATGTATCGACGTCTTCACTCTTTCTGCAGGCAGCTAACGTTATCTTCAGAACCAGTGCACTCGTAGGCTGCATCAGTAAGTCACTGATTCCTCTCTTCACCTGGTGGTCTCTAACTCTCCTCAGCGAGAACTTCCTCGTGAGAGCACCCAATGCCGAAGCAGACCAGACCAAGCTCTCTAAAGTCGGCCGCCACTGCCCCGAGGACGAGGCGTTGAAGGAGTGGATGCCCTTCATCAAGGGCCGCAACGACCACCTCCTCCGTGTGAAAGATCTGAAAAGGGCACGACAGGAGTACCACGAGCTTGGAAAGGATGAGAAGAAGAGTGAGCATGTCTGACTGCATGAAGCTGCAACAGTCGCTAACGCGCATGAATTGCAGGAGAACAGATCTACAACATGCGCAGGCTGATGCTGTGTGCGCTGTTGAAGGTGAGCTTGGCTAGCGTCTCCCCATTGACTGATTAGCTGATGCCCCCGTAGCTGAGAAACGATTACCGAAATTGGATCAGATACCAGAAAGACAACCACCGGCGATTTTACAACATCAACATGCGATGGTACGAGCTTTCGCTAACAATCCCCTCACCGCTCACCAACGCCCAAATCCAGGATGCGTGGCTGGGCGCGCAAGATGGGCACTAAGCCTGCGCGCCTGTTCGACAACCCCGCGATCAAGCACACCTTCGACACCTATGTCGACACGCAGAGCTTCCTCACGCGCCAAGCCATGCAGTACGCGCACAAGAAGGGGCACACGGTGTGCGAGACGTGCGACAGATTCGTGCCGGACAATATCTGGCTGGCGCACGTCGTCGGCCGCCACCCGGAGCAGGCGCCGATGTTCAGGAAGCACCCGGAGACGAAGGAAGACGAGCGGAGGTGCCCGAAGTGCCCCCATTCGACGCGGTGGTACCCGTTGAGGGATGGATCGCTGGAGAGGCATATGGAGGCGAAGTGAGTGGTGGGATGCGGGTTGAGGCGACTTGGGATACTGACGGATGTGCAGGCACTCGGAGACGCCGATGGAGGGCGTGGAGAAGACGACGGTGGAGAAGCCGAAGTCGAAGGTCGCTGTTCCAACGGCGGCGGCCTTTGTCGTAGACGTGTACGCTACGAAGAAGGTTCTTGGCAAGCGTCGGGCTGAGGAGGAGCCCGTGGTTGTTCAGGCCTCGACCAAGCGTGTCAAGCGGTACGTTGACTTCTGCTATTCTTCTCTGTTATGGGCTGATGCTGTTGTAGGGCGCTGCCTCAGAAGAAGACGAAGAAGTCTGTGCCGTCTGTGCCGGGTCGGCTTGGATTTGCGATTGCTGGTTTCAAGGACGAGATGGCGATGGCGGTCGATTGAATGATACGGACATTAGATGGAGAGGAATTGCTGCGAGGACTTTGCTTCCCTGATCTGTTCCCATTCGGTTCCCATAGAGATCGTACAAGAGTGCATACCCATACTATACAACACGCGCGCTAACGCGCTAATCGAGGACTATCCTGCTGCCTGGGTTCGTTCCAGCATCTTGTTGATAGCCACGGGTCGACCACTGGCTGGGTGTGATATATCTGCGCCTCTGAGCTCCCGCATTCGCAAAAGGACTTGCGACAGTTGAGTAGGCGTGATCGCGTCCGCGGCATTCGTGTCGTAGTTCTGCGAGCTGTATACTGAGGCCGCATCGGCATGGACATCCTCCTTGTACCGGTTCCACAAGCGGTAGAGGGCGAGGATCTCCTGCGCGATCGTGGCGACGGTCGGTAGAGAGACGTTCAACGAGGACAAGAATGCAACGGGGTCCTGCGGCGCAGGGTGCCGCGTCGAGCGTCGCATGGGCGGCGGCTCCTCGCGATTAAGCTGCTGCTCAAGCGCTGTGCGCGTTGGCCCGTGGAAGACGAGCGTCAAGTATATCGCCGCCACCGCGATGAGGTGCGGCGGGTACAACAAGCACAGCTCCGAGCGGTACGTATCGTTTATGATGAGCCAGGCGGTTTGGAGGGCGCCCTCCGCGAGCTGCAGCCGGCCCTCGCCGGTGCCCCAGTAGCGCGTGCCGTCGTCGGCACCGATGCCGGCGCCGAGCTCGCCGGCCTCGGGCTCGATGTGCTCGAGTTGGGCAGCGGACTCCTTGGTGCAGAGGGCGAGGAGGGAGCGGTAGGGGTGGTAGATGGTGAGGTCGCATTCGAGGTCGTCGACGAGGTAAAATTCCATTTCGGCGAGCTTGGTGTTGTCGGTGGGGAAGTACTTGACGCCGTAGTAATCGTCTGGGGAGAGTTAGTTCGGCATGAGGGGTTTGGCTCGAGAACATTGGCGCAGAGAGGACGCGAGTGAGACTTTTAAGAATGGTGGGAAAGCGGTCTGCCGAAGCAAGTGAATGAAGGAAGAGGACTCACGGCTGAAGACGGAGCGGGCATCCGAGATGACATTCTTGATGTGGACCGGAGATTCTTCTGCTTTGGCTGCAACATAGCAGCAAGCAGCTATCACGATGAAAGGGTCCGTCTCGCAGTAAGAGTTCTTCAAGTAGAACCTGCGAAAGAAGACAGTAGCAGTTGCTATCACGCGCTGCCTAAAGCCCAATTTCTTGCCTAGCTTGGCAATCGCTAGTGCAACAGCTGTCAGTAGCTTTCCCAGAATAAGAATATATTACCGTACCGTTCGCGAAGTATATTGAGAGGAACTCGATGTGCTCGGGGTTCTCTACATAATTGAGGTCTTCGGTGCGCGCCTGCCTCAGTGTGGCGTGATCCACAAGCCAGCGCTTGCTACGAATGGCATCGAGAGTCAGAGAGGACGAAAGGGAGTACGAGTGACTCACTAGTGGGAGCTCTCCCAGAAATCCGTCGCCATCGTCGCCGGCGACGACGAGCGAGGCGGCGGCGCTGTGTGATTGGCAAATGATTGGCGGGGCAAATGCGGAGAGCGGCCCGGCGAAGGCCGGTGACGTCGTCGGCGTCCCTCCCGAACGCGCCCGGCACGTTTTATTTATTCGCGCGCGTCTTCGTACCTTGTCTTGAACCTCCATCTCCTGTACCCTACCCAAAATGTTCGCCCGCTCTGCCGCCCGTACTCTGGCTACGCCCTCCGCGCGTCTCTTCTCGTCTTCGGCTGCGCGCCAGACGAAGGTCGCCGTCCTTGGTGCTGGCGGAGGGATCGGCCAGCCGCTTTCTTTGCTGCTCAAGCTGAACCCCCTCGTGTCGAACTTGAGCCTCTACGATATCCGCGGCGCACCCGGTGTGGGCGCGGATGTCAGCCACATCGACACGGCGAGCGAGGTGCGTGGGATGGAAATTGTGCGGTGCGACCTGGGCTAAGCTTTTTGCGCAGGTGAAGGGCTACCAGGCTGACCAGCTCGATGCTGCGCTGGAGGGCACGAAGGTTGTGGTCATTCCCGCTGGTGTTCCGCGGAAGGTATGTGAAAAGCTTGCTGTACTTCCCACATGTGCTGACGATTTCCCCAGCCTGGTGTGAGTACGATTCGCACGAAAACATGTTGCAACTACTGACTGTATCTCAAGATGACCCGTGACGACCTCTTCAACGTATGTGCCAAAACTTCTTCCTGAGAAAAGTACTGACGAAGTTTGCAGACCAACGCCTCCATTGTCCGCGACCTCGCCTCTGCGATCGGCCGCGTCGCCCCGGATGCACACATCGCAATCATCTCCAACCCCGTCAACTCTACCGTCCCCATTGTCGCCGCCACCCTCGAGAAGCTCGGTGTCTTCGACCCGAGGCGCGTCTTCGGTGTCACCACCCTCGATGTCGTCCGCGCGGCGCGCTTCGTCGGCGGCGTCGCTGGCGTTGACCCGAAGGAGTGCGTAGTCCCCGTCGTCGGCGGTCACTCTGGCGCGACCATCGTCCCCCTTCTGTCGCAGACCAAGCACGGCAAGGGCATCACGGGCGAGCAGTACAAGGCCCTCATCCATCGCATCCAGTTCGGTGGTGACGAGGTCGTGAAGGCGAAGGACGGCGCTGGCTCTGCGACGCTCTCGATGGCGTACGCTGGCGCGAAGTTCACGGACGCGCTCCTCCGTGGTTTGAACGGTGAGAAGGGCGTCGTCACCCCGACGTTCGTCAAGAGCCCGCTCTTCGCGGACCAGGGCATCGACTTCTTCTCGTCGAACGTTGAGCTTGGTGTAAGTCTCCTGCGTACCTTGGATGTGGACGATGGCTGACAACGCTTGCAGGTCAACGGTGTGGAGAAGATCCACCCCATTGGCGAGATCTCGGCCGAGGAGCAGGAGCTCCTTGCTGCCTGCTTGCCGGACCTCAAGAAGAACATCTCCAAGGGTGTCAACTTCGTCGGCGCATAGAGGTAGACTTACAATGTAAACTGCTGTGCTTTATGGGATTGGTTCTTGGCAGGCTCACGAATGAGTATATGTTATTTCTGAATCTTTTTGGGGCTAGGAACTCGTATGTGCCAGTGCCAGGAGACAACGCTAGCATCTGAGCGTGACGCCCTCACAGAACGAGGTGGGATGTCACACCTGTCACGGTTCGAGTTTAGCTTCCCACGGTTTTGGACCCCTATGTCGCCTACCATTCGCTCACCTTCACTTGCCGACTTCTATTCTCAGAGAAGTAGGCTTCTCTCTGCAGAAAGCAGATGGAAGAGGAGACCGATGCGGAAACTCTCAGTTCTCGTCTTCCATTCGAGGCACTCGCAGTGGTGAGCGCCGAGCGATGCTGTTGCCGCCTTTTCCTGGTGTCAGGCCACCAAGGTCCTTCCGATACGCGCAGCAAGTTCGTTAGGTTGCATTCTCGCTGCTTACTCGTTTCCGGAAGCACAGGATGATCGGAGTGGCTAGTCAGCTCGCGGGCATACGCGGTAATGCTTCCGTGCTCAGCACCAGCTCCATCGGATGGTCGTATCCACCCATCCCGGCGGAATGGGCTGGACTGCTTATGGCACTGACAAAGCTGGTCATGCAGGTGGTGAAGGTGAGAACGAAGGTCTCTTCGACGGTACGACCGTTCAAGCACGCCTTGTAGACCCTCTGTGCTACTCCACACTCTGGAATACTATGCCGTATAGTACAATCGCGAACTCATGCTTCCTCAATCACCCGGTCGTTCTCTGTCAGAAGTTAAATATGATACTGCTTGGCGTGGTGCAGTACTTGTATGTCATTCTAGGTACCTATGATACAGCGTTTCTCGTCGTACGTAGTATTGTAGGTACAGCAGTTATGAGGTATCTGTCAATGTATATCGTCTGTAGTTATTAGTGTCAGGGGACGATGTCGCTCGGGAACATGCAAGCAGTGGTGCTGTCAAGAGTACGATGAGAGCGATAGTGTACTACTACCTCGCTGCGTACATTCTGTGAGTCGGAGGGCCAAGTAAGAGGCCTCTGCGCCACGACTCACAGCTCTACGCGCAGACGACGGACGGCGTCTTATGCGGCGCGATGTAGCAGTAGTCGGCATGTGCAGAATAGGCGGGCGCATGGCCACAGGTGTTTGGAAGGAAGAAATTGATTCGAGGCCGAGTACATTTACTCGACCTTGAGCTTTCGAGATCGACGCCGAGATAGTGGCGGTGGCGGTGGCAGAAAACGCAATGCCGAGGGTGGATGCGACATCGGGGGCTGCGGTCTAGGGGCTGACGCAGGCAGCTGAGGTGGTACCGACGAGGAGGTCTTGACGAAACGCAGCAGCGCGTCCGAGTTCGAATGCCTACGATGCCGCTGGTACGCCACGCATGTACGACGGTGGACCTCGAGGGACTCCTGGTGGCACCACTCCCAACAGAATCTGCACTGAACGGAGGGCGTCGTCGAGTGACGAGAGTGTACGTGTGCAAATTGGAGAGAAGGAGGTGCGGCGGATGTGACGCAAGGGCTGGTAGCCTGGCGAGCAGGCGTCGATGGACGCTGGAGGTCATCGAGCTGCCCTAGAACGAGCGGCGGGCTCTCTGAGTCTCGAGCCGGAGGTCGTGCGCTGCGCTCTGGACATCGATCCTCCGCAGACTTGTGCCGCGTCATTGACCGCCCACGCGCGATGGGTATAGGGCGCGTGCGCTGCGGGGTGGGTAGTGCGGGCTGGGCGCTTGTGCGCAGGCTCATTTCGCTCGAGCGATGGCGGGGCATGGTGGTCGGAGGCACATCCTCGTGTCGCGTCTTATACGTGCGCAGACACCTTCGACGAGCGGTTGCGGAACAGCCTGGCAATTATACACGCAGCTTTGCGTCAGAGCACGGCGCTCTTGGATGCGGTGCTGTGGCGTCTATATTGGGCAGGCTGGGCTGAGGAAGGGCGCGTGCGTCTGCGCCGGAGCCGTCTCGAGTCATCATCGCCGGGGTGATAAGCAGCGCCGATCGTGGCTGGGAACAATGGGCGCGCAGAAACTATCGACGGATTCAGAAGGTTGAAGGAAGTCGATCATGAACACCTGTCAAGGGGAAACCGTTAGCGCCGAGTTCACCATTGTTCGACTGGCAGATGGAGAGTGTTACCTTACTCTCTTCCTCGGATCCTCGCGATTATGCGCCTAAACATCAGAGCAAACACTTCCATACTGCATGGAAGGATCCTCGTAGTCATGGAACAATGGGAAGGGTAAAGTGGATCGCAGTTAAGTGTATTGTATGCAGACGAGAACAGCATACAGCACGCGTCAATCTATGCCAGGGTGACCACATGCTCGCTTCGCACGCGTGAGAGGTCCAAGACGGCCCTTCTGATGTGAGTCCAACAGAATACCGGGGAGTCTCAATCACCGCAGGAGCTAAAAGACACCGACTTCAGGCAGAAGAAGGTACGCAGCTTTGGGCAGAGTTCGAACATATTCCGACAGTCCAAGCGCTGCTGGCGTGTGTTGTATCCTGGCAGGCAAGTCAGATGGCCACCCTACCGTTACAGTGCAGGGGAAGGCGAATGCGGTACTGACATGCATGCTTACCGTGAGCTTCCCAGTGATCGCCAGTAAGCAGCGTTTAGGGTCTGTCTTCAAGCAGTCGTGTCGTTGTGCGCATCTGTTCTTGTCATGATCAAGCTGGGTCCTTGAGCAAGACGCAGCGCCGCGGCAAAAGCAGTGGTGAAGGAGAGGCAATGATATCGGCCAGATTTCAACCATAGCGCCAGTGTCCCGTTTGTGGCTTCATTGCAAGGGAATGCACGAGAAGGAGGCTGTAACGGCTGCGAAGAGCGCCCGCTCGCAGTCATGGGCGTTGCGCGTGGTGGGTAGTGGGCGTCGCGGAAATCCTCGGGCGGCAATTGCCGGGATGGAAGCAAAAGATGGCGGCAATTGCCGATAATTGGTGGATGCGGAGGAAGCCCAAGCTATTTTATACTCTGCATCTTCATACCGCAACAAGCCAGCATTGAGATATAACGCGGTGCTCCTCCAGTATGTACCTCCTTCATCCGAAGGCCCGGGAGGGCACTTCGAACCCCGAGACTGCCGCTCGTTACCGTCGTCCAATTCAGCCTTGCAACTTGTCGCATCGTTCGAACTCCCGCTCCAGATTTTCAGGGTCACCAATCAAGGTGAGCAGTACAAAATTCTTATAATAGAGGTATAACATGAATTAGCAGCGGATTCATATGTTTGTAGAGGTAGAAGTACAAATGGGGAATTGTCAGCCCCTTCAGCTGCTTTTCAAAGAGAGTAGGACGACGGGTATATGGTGCAAAGACAGTGGAGGATAGGTATATGTTTGAGTCAAGGTGAAAGAGTGAGAGTTTCGTGATAACAAAATAAAAATACAAAGGCGTGTATGGCGTCGTGGCATTGTCAAGAATAGCGGATGAAGTAGAGAACGACGAATGGAAAGCAAATGGAAGTCAGCATGGAGATGGTAATGTCAAAGCACTAGGCTGCCTCTCGCCAGAGGTTGTCCAGCGGTAGGTCCTCCTCGACCGACCAGATACCGTTGATAAGTGCCAGTACGACCGCGTCTCCCTCATCGTCCTCAGTGGCGTCCGGGCGAGCGCTGTGTCGTCGTGAAATCGGCTGAGGGGACGCGGGACGCGATGACAGCCACGGCGACGACGACCGGGACGTTGGATGAGGCGACGGGGCGCGCGAGGAGAATGGAGACGAGTAAGCATGAGAAGCTCGGCGCCACGCACGCCCCGAGCTTGGGGGGATACTCGCGCCTCTCCATGCCGTGGGCCCGTGGAAGACGAGTCGTCTTAGGCTACGGGCGTAGATGCTAATCTCGGAGGCAAGAGCACGAAGAGCGCGGTGCGATACCGGCATTGGCTTCCAGCTGGATATATCGACCGCGAGCGTCTCAATGGTACGAAGGCGAAAGAGGAGTGCGTAGGCTTGAAGGCGCTGGCATATATTGAGCATGGGCATATGAAAAAACAGATAGGAAATCTCACCACGGCACCGTCTACTGGCAGAGCCGGTGTACCAAGGTAGCGCACCTCGGGGCTTGCTGCGCCCAAAAGAGACAAAGCGCCAGCGTCATCTGGACTGAGCACCTCCAACGAGATGGGCCGTGTACTCGTCGAGCGTAGCGCTCGAGTGAGCAGTGGATAGTCGCCGTCCACTTCCAACCAGGCGTGTAGTCGACGAATGCTCCTTCCGGGAAGCAGCGCCGCTGCTAAGCGCGCCCCACATTCCAAGGTGTAAAGTGCGGGCAGTGCGTCTGGAGGTATCGTGGCGACAGAAGTTGGTCTACCGCAGTCCCCAGCAATGCGGCTCGCGTCCTCTCCGGTGAGTGTGAGGTCCTCCAGAATCCGCTGAGCTTCGAGAAATCTGAACAGATGCTGGTTTAACGGCATATCGCACGTCAGCGTCCGCAGCAGGAAGCGGGTTCCCTCGAATATGGCTGCCGGTGGCGGTTCTCTCGGCGCCGGGGGCAGGCCACTTCCCGTGATGTCGAGGAATCGCAAGCGCGTCGTGGCGCGAAGGACGCGCGCGAGCAGGCTGGTAGCTGCATTGGGTAGAATCCGGATGGACAGCGCATCCACGAGTCCTGCCAAGGTCGGCGCGTCAACGAGAGTGCGCAGCAGCGCGTTGCCCTCGGTGGATACTCCAACCGTGAGTGCGAGCGTGTTGTAGAGAGCGACCTGAGCTGCTCGACGGAAAGGACGCGAGACGCGGCAGAGGCGGGCAAGGTCATCGCGAGCGCGGATGTGACCGACGACCAATGCGTAGAGTTCTGGCGAGCCGACGTGTGCAGAATAGTGCTGTGCGATGGTGGTCGCCGGCGAGGGGGAATGCATTACCGGAACAGGAGAGAGAGGGGAAAGAGATTGAGCGTGTGCAGATGGCGCATTCGTTGTGGTGGAAAGTGCTCGGCAGCCGTGCGAGGGCCTATGATAACCGGTTGGCTCTGCATCTGGCACTTCCACGGCCATATAACACCCGAAATGCGCCAAAGCACAGTGCTGACAAGCGCGAGAGCAGGCGGTCGTCGTAAAAAGGAGAGAAGACTGTGACGAGGGCTCCGTTAAAAAAGAGATCCGCTGGGAATAAGGGTCAAAGCGGTATCAGGCGGATCGTAGGGGCGTACTCACTTTCTTACGATTACACACGCCGAAGAGGACGGGATTAGGTATGCTGCTTACGGTTAGATTGAGACCAATGGCGATATGAAGAGTAAGCTATAGGTAAACAGGGTATCGGGATCAAAAGCTGGAGTCGTACTGAGCACCGTGGGGTGCTGCGCGAATACAACGAAAGTTGCGGGAGATGGTGGGGATGCAGGTCGAGTCGCCCCGTTGAAGACGCGTCGGCGGTTTTTGACTCGGCGAGATATCGGCTGACGGAACAGTGCGCTCCCCCAATTCGGACTGAATCTCCGCTGCGATGACGCGACGATACCTCCGTGTCTATACAATCGCCGTAGAAGAGAAGTGCAACCAAGAGTCTGGAAACTAGCCTCTCCGCTGCGGTATGGACGCCCCACGACTCCTGTAGCTGTGCTCGTCCAGATAGGATTCGCTGTGTGCTCGTCGAGAGGTGGGTGATATGACTGCGAGAAGTACCCTTTTTTCGCGTGTACAGCCGCCTCCGAGTGATTTTGTGATATCCCTTCGGTTTCCCACCGTCAATCTAACTTTCCCAGCACAGGATGCCGCCGGCGTTCTTCTGAACAGAGAATCAATCCACTAGCGATGGTTCCTGGCGGTGCCGCCGTCTGCGAATGTTTGTTGACCTCCGCAGCGTGGGTTCACGTATAGACGGAGCCCCACCTAGACGGACGAAACGCTGCAATCATGCGAGGGGGATGCCAGTCCCAAAGGGATAGACGTTGAGAGAGCTGTCTTCCGTGGGTGTTCCGGAAGAACTGGTGCGGGATGGAGTCGAATGTTGCCTTTTTGACAGGAGGTAATTCTGTTGCAGGCCGGTAGGTTGCCTCATAGGGCAAAAGTAGCTCGGTTGTTGCCAAGACTATCCAGCCCCATTGAACGTCGCCAGCTCTACCGCATAAAGTTCGGTTCTGCCAGAGAGCATGGGACCAAATTCCCGCAGAGAAACAACCATCACCAGCGATACAAAGACGTCAGAAGATACACAAACTTGGAACGCCGTGCAATGACGAGGAGGTGACAATGAATAGCCTATTAAGCCTGAGTTAGTTGAGGATGATTGACGCTCCCGGCGGATAAGCCTCGGCAGGACCACTCAGTGGAAGGCCTCGGTGTCGAGACGCCATGCACCACTGTACTGCAATGACGACACCTGGGCAACGCAGAGCGTAGAATCGCCGGGGGTAAGCCTTTAAGGAATCAAGCCAAATATTGAGTAATCTGCGCTCAACTTACCGTGGACAAATCTAGCAAAGACCTTCCAGAAGGCATGTAATCTTCTTACACAACGCCCTGGTGCACCCTGGGGTCCAAGGTAGGTTTTGTCTCGCTGTTGATTAGATGTCCTTCGCCCGGGGTATCTGATATCGGGGATGCAGAGAGGAGTAGGCCGCACGGAGCCGCCGCCCAACGCAGACGAGTGCGGAGCTTCATACCAGCATCCGTGCTCTATACACCGCTATGTGCGTCACCATCCAAGTCCCTCTGTCGCTATGATCTGAAGTTTTGCTTGTCGCCGGAGGCCTGCGGGCCGTTCTCGTCAGCTGTGGTGGGCTGATATTCCCGTGGCAGGTAGAAGACACAGTGTCTATCACGGGAATACCATCAACTTTCAGCTCCAGCTTGAGCAAAGTAGGTATGGTTGAGTCGGAGACAATGAAGGCGTGACGCAAGCCGAGCGCGGAGATTGCCGAGGCAGATGCATCACATCAACTTGTCACGTTCACCTTGCCTCCTACGACTACGTCCGCAGTACGGCATCCCTCAACAGCCACATTCCGCCCCAGGAGACTAGCCGCGTAGTCTCTGGAAGTATGCCCCTTGCTCCCAGCTCCAGTGCGCGGGTGCCGCAGGCACATACACAATACTTCAAATCCCTCGAAGAGCTCGATAACTGGGCGGATTCTCGACCACAGCAACTCCAAGGAGTCCAAAGATATATTCCAAGACCATGTTCAACTAAAGATGGTACTTCCGGTGGCCTACTGGTTAGAAAGTGATGCCTGACCTCGTTGCATGGGCTGACTAGTTCTTCAAGGTTTGCCATGATTATAAGGTGAGATCTTAGTTACTTGTTTGCTGCCACAAGTATTGACGATGATGATAGGGAGGCTATAAAGAGGATCCCTACGACCTGTCATATACCTTCAACTTCTGGTCGTCGTGCGACATATTCGTCTAGTAAGTACATCCTCTCGACGTTGTCCTTCAAGCTCTTATCAACCTCACAGCTTCGCCCACCATCGAATCACGATACCACCACCTGGATGGGTCAACGCGGCTCACAGGCAGGGCGTCAAGATGCTCGGTACTTTGATCTTCGAGAACGATGGCGAAAGCGACTGCCTCCGCCTCCTTGTCGGCAAGCTGCCCTCGTCGAAGACGGGTCCGGCCGCGCAGGCGCCTACGAACTCGCGCGCCTCTCTGCCGGTGTCTCCGCACTATGCCCGGATGCTAGCCCAGCTGGCTGCACAGCGCGGCTTTGACGGTTATCTGCTTAACTTCGAGTGCCCTCTGAGGGGTGGGCCGGAGCAGACGCAGGCGCTGGCGTCGTGGATTGCGCTTCTGCGTTCGGAACTGCGAATAGCTGTGGGCGAGCACGCACATGTATCGTGGTATGATTCCGTAGTGATCAACGGCCAGCTGAGGTGGCAGGACCGCCTCAACGCTTTCAACCTCCCATTCTTCCTCCCCGCAGACTCGTTCTTTACGAATTACACCTGGCGCCCCAGCGGTCCTGCCGCCTCCGCATCCTTCTTCCTCAGCCTCGACCATGCGCATGTCCGAAGCAAGCGGCTGCGAGATATCTACGTCGGCGTCGATGTGTGGGGACGAGGGCAGCACGGCGGTGGTGGTCTAGCGTGCTTCCGCGCGCTTGAGCATATTTCGCCGCGCGAGCTGGGGCTGAGCACGGCGCTCTTCGGACAGGCATGGACGTGGGAGAGCGAGCAAGACGAACCAGGGTGGACGTGGGCGCAGTGGTGGGCGCGGGAGCGTCTGCTTTGGGTTGGTCCGACCGACGCCTCCGCGCCGATTGCTCTGCCCGAGGCGCCGCGCCGCGAGGGCGAGCCGGAGTGCCCTCATGGGGACTTCAAGCCTGTGGGGGAGTTCTTCGAGCGTGGGTTGCCTCCGGATCCGGCGGTACTGCCGCTGCACACGACTTTCTGCCCCGGCGTCGGTGAAGCGTGGTTTGTGGAGGGCAGGAAGGTGTCCGGACACGCGCGCATGCCGTGGACGGACGTCGACAAGCAGACCTCGCTAGGCGATGTGTGGCCCCGGCCGCGTGCGACTTGGGAGGATGCGGATAAGGTCGTGGAGGGTCTGCCTGTGGCCACGGCCGACCTGTCGATGGAATACGCGTGGAACGGCGGGTCGTCGATGAAGCTGGAGTTGACGTTCCCGCCGTCGGAAGAGGAGGATGCTGCGTACCGGTGCGTGTGGGTGCCGGTGCAGGGGATGGGACTGTCGGCGGGGCGTACATATGAGGTGGCGGCGGTGTACAAGGTCGTTGGAGAGGTCGACTCATCGTCGGAGGTGGAGGTTGGGTTGGGTGTCAAGTCCGGAGAAACGAACGTCAGCACGGAACCAACAGGCGAAGAGGCTGTGCAACATGGATGGACGAAGCTCAAAGTCGACGTCTCCGTGCCGACTCCGTGTGCAACGGAGGCTGGCTTCGTCATGGCTCTCGTTGCAGAGGACACGTCCAAGCCAGCGACAGTGTCGCTGCTTCTCGGGCAGCTCAACGTTCACAGCAAGCCTGCCATCGGCACGAAAACATCGATACCTACCATACTCTGGGTCGACTACGCGCGAGATGGGTCTCACAACACTGGTGTGCTTACCTGGGAGGTGGCCGCCGCTCTACCGCCACCGACTTGGCAGCTTCCACTCACGCCAGAGCAGTCGCGACCGGCATGGATTCCTGAGATCCCATCCGTCGACTTCCTGTACTTCAACGTTTACGTGCAATACTTCGAAGTGGGGGAGACGGTGGGGTCGCCGGATGAAGCGCAGTGGATTGGGACGACAGGGATGGATGGAGAGGGAAGGAGATTCGAGGTGGCAGAGGAGAAGTTCAGAGCTATGGCGGAGGGAAAGCGGCTTGCAAGGTTCTACGTACGTGGTGTGACAGATCGTGGCGAAGTTGCTGGCTGGGATCAGAGCGCCTATGTTGAGGTTGCAGTGGATTAGGTCGCGTAACAGAATCACCAATTTACCATTGTATCTCTGTGAACTACTGTCCATGTTTGGGTATCAGTCTTCCAACAGCGTCACCAGCACATCCTTGTCCTTTGGAAACATCAATAACTCGGCAGCAAAGTCAACCTGGGAGAGAGGTTCAAGATTTGGGCCGGGATGTATACGATACGTTCTCGTACCTTCTTCTGCCTCTTTGCCGCACGTAGGGTGCCGTTCAAAGCCTCAACTAAGTGGGCGCATCAGTCGATGACATCGATGTCAACGAACAGACCCTACGAGTGTTTGCGGTCTTTTCAAACAGAACACCATACGGTACGGTGTACTTTCCAGTCGAGTCTTGACTGCCATATTCCTTGATCGCGTCTGGATTATGACCATCAGCGACTAAAATGCTGTTCGGCCGGGAGCCTCACCTTTCAGAATCTTAACTTCCTCGGAAACGTTCACTGTAGGATGCAAGGACATCAGAGTAAGCGAAGAAGGATACGGAGGGTCCTACTCTTCTGCGAATTTTCCGACTAATCGAATTTGTGGCAAACCGCGAGATGGAGGTCGGTTAGGAGGTTTCCGAATGAGGAAGGCTTTCATTGTTCCGTTTCATCAGCTCGGAATCCCGGACCGAGGATCCGCGCTGCGGAGTGATTCCACTTCGAATATATCTCCTTCACGACTTGCTTCATACCACATCGCCTTGCACCTCACCGCCGTTGACGGCGACGACGACAACATCGACGGCGCCGACGGCAACAAATTCTTTCCCGCCTATAGGAACGACGTTACTAGTGGCACTACCGCCCTCGGGCCCGCCGCGCGACCACCATGACCCAGGACATCGAAACGAAGCCCAGCGAGGGTGTACGCAACTTGAAATCGAGATTTGAGAAACTCGCTGTCGATAGTCCCGCCCCTCGCCCACAGTCTTTTCATGCAGGAATATCTCCAGCCGCGCCGCTCTTGGATGCCCAAGCAACGGCGCGCCCTACGCCTTCTCCCCTCGTGGAGAGCCCCAATCCGAACGGACTACACGTGCGAAGCGCATCACATTCGCCAGATATGAGGGCCCTTAAGCGACCCCCACCGCCGCCTCCTGCAGGACGATCGTCCAGACATGTTACTCCATCACCCAGCCCCTCGCCCGCGCCATCTCCACTCCTTCATCCCGTGGTGATAGAAGCGCAACCTCCCCCGCTAGCGGATGGCGACTCGGACCCGATCGTGCGTTCGCCGAGCGTGGCGTCCGTCCGAAGTTTCTGGGAGTGCGTGGTTTACTGCGATGACGCACAATGTACTGATCGGCGTATTGTAGGGCAGGCCAATCACCGCAGGCGTTGCCCGGGCAGGGGACGCATACGCCAAGAGGAAGCATCGCGGCGATGGCAGAAGCAACGATGTCTCCTCCGCCGACCATCGCCAGACCTTCTCCCCCAGCAGTTGTAAGTTCCCCGCCTACCATCAAGCCGCCCGTCTCGCCTAAGAAACCCCCTGTTCCACCGGTTCGGCGTAAACCTCCGCCGACGCCTCAACGAATCTCGCCGAATGCAAGTCCTTCCGACAGCGATGAGGGTCCATTCACACCCTCTGTGGCTCGGCCATCTGCCAGTCCGAGCCGGCCGCGCAGAGAGGGCTCGCATACTTCCAGTGGCAGTGACACCGGTGAAGCGTCAAATGCGGCTGCTCATCGCGCACCTCCCCCTCGGCCGCCCCCTCGGCACCGGGCTACTGTCCAAACACAAGAACCACCACATACTCCTACCCCGCCTCCTCTCCCCATTCGAAAGCAAACCGCTCCCGCCCCTGCAACACCAGTTGAAGAATACTCGCAAAGACCGCCGGCATCTCCCGCATTGCCTCCCCGACCCCGTGCGGCGGGAGGTGCGCCCATGATGACGGAGGCAGAAAACTTTGACAAAAAGGGATTGCATAAGCTGCAGCCGCCGCCTACACGTACTATAGCACTAGGCGACAAGCTGCCTCCCCCTCGTCGCGCAGCATCCCCATCAGATGAAGAAGAGTCGAGCGAGGAGGAGTCGACAAGCGTCGACCCTGGCTTGGATCTCCTTCCAGACAGCAGTCGTTCATCTCGCCGCCCGCCTGTACTATCTCTCCGCGAACCTGGCGCACCGCCTTTACGGGTTACTGTCCCCGCCTACATCCAACCTGCCCTGGCAGGGAAGTTCGCCGTTGTCGCCAGCGGTAATCATGTTCGCGTATACGACATGTCAATGTCGGACTCGCCAATCATCGATCTCGGTAGCAAGGACTTCGGCTTGAAGGAGCTGAAGGCGACCGCTGCCACCTTTCGGGATACTCGTCGTGTCTGGATTGGCACGAAGGAAGGGCATCTCTTCGAGCTGGACGTGCTTACCGCCAGTCTCACGGGGGCGCGCTTGGGGTCACACCTTCACGCTGTCTCGCATATCTTCCGCCATGGCGATCGTATGCTGACGGCCGACACCCATGGCAAGATGCTGGTATTCGCGCCCAACGAGCCGCTGACTGGTGGCGCGACCCCGCGAGTGGTCCGCTTCGCGGAGAAGCAGGACTTCGTACAGCTCCTCGGCGACAAGCTGTGGACTGCCAACCGTGCGGACCAGCACAACCACGGCTCGCCTTCGCGGTTGCCTATCATCCGGGTGTACGACATCTTCAACCCGGCCGCGGCGGCTGGCAAGAGCTTACTGCCCATCGAACACGTCGGCGCGGTCACGAGCGCGACCATCATCCCTTCGTTGCCGGACACGGTCTACATGGGACACGAGGAGGGCTATGTCAGTATCTGGGAGCTGAAGACGCCGGACGGCCACCCGAAGTGCACGGAGGTCATGAAGGTGTCGACGAACGATATTCTGTGTCTTGAGGGCGTCAACGAGAAGCTGTGGGTCGGCGGACGCGGAGGGAATATCTGCGTGTACGATGTGGTGCCGAGGCCGTGGCTGGTGACGAACGCGTGGCTGGCGCATCCGACGATCTCGGTGCTGTCGCTGCAGGTGGACTATCTGGGCATGAACGAGACGAAGCGCTTGGTTGTGGCCTCTTGCGGGCGCGACGAGACGCTGAAGCTTTGGGACGGCTTGCTTGCTCAGGATTGGATTGGTAAGTATTCCTGGTCAGAACTTCGGGCCTCGCACTGACCTGGCTGCACAGACAACGAGCTGCTGACGCGCGAGTCGGAGTTCAGCACCTTCCGCGACCTCAACGTCCTCGTCGTCTCCTGGAACGTCGACTCCGCCAAGCCCGAGCAGCTCACCGGCACGCCGGCGAACTGCAACTTCCTCTCCGACGTCCTCGCCTCCGTCGACACGCCCGACATCATCCACTTCGGCTTCCAGGAGGTCGTCGACCTCGAGAATCGGCGCGTCGCGGCGAAGAGCGTGCTGATGAATGGTATCAAGAAGACCGCGGGCGCGAAGGAGCGCGACCGCGACGAGGAGGTGATGCCGGTGCCGGATAAGGTGTCGGGCGCGTATAGACGCTGGCACGATGCCCTGTCACTGGCGGTGCGGCTGGCGATGCCGGCGGACTGCCCGTATAGCGTGATTCATACGGAGAGTTTGGTCGGCTTGTTCAGCTTGACGTTCGTGAAGAATAGCGAGCGGGTCGCGTTGAGGGATATGGCGGTTACGACGGTGAAGCGAGGAATGGGTGGGAGGTATGGCAATAAGGTCAGCGCTGGGAAAATCGGGTATGAGGGGGACGCTCGCTAACCGAGGCTTCAGGGCGGCATCATCTCGCGTTTCGTCATCGAGGATTCCTCAATCTGCATGATCAACTGCCATTTGGCGGCTGGGCAGAACAATGTGCGGGCGAGGAACGCAGATATCGCAAGCTTTTTGGAAGAGAAGGCTCTGTTCCCGACCACCGTCTTCCCTCTTGCGTATGTCGGCGGGGGTGACGGGACAACTGTCCTGGACCACGAGATCGTCTTGGTGCGTCTTTTGCCTCTCGAAAGCTGTATGTCGCTCATGATTATGCAGGTCAACGGCGACATGAACTACCGCATCGACAATAGGCGTGAGGCTATAATCGCCGCCATCAACGCTGGCGACATCGAGATGCTGCACAACCACGATCAGCTCCTCAAGGAGATGAAGTTCAACCGTGGCTTCCGCTTCCGCGGGTTCTCCGAAGGGCCGCTCAAGTTCATCCCGACCTACAAGTACGACCGCCGCTCTGACGAATGGGACACGTCGGAGAAGCGGCGCTCACCGGCTTGGTGCGACCGCGTCCTCTGGCGCTCTCGCGTGCCGACGCGGGTGCGGCAGCTGCACTACAAGCGGTACGAGCCGAATGTGTCGGACCATAGGCCCATCTCTGCCGGGTTCACCATTACGGTGAAGCGCATCATGCAGGAGCAGCGGCAGCATGTGAAGGCGGAGGTCATGATCAAGTGGCAGGACGAGCAGGACCGTCTGCTCATGACGTCGCGGCAGTTTTTCGCTCAGCAGGGCACCAACTAGCTTGGGCACCCACGAGCCTGTGATATACTGGCGCGCATACGACATATTATCTTGGACGATGGACGCTGCTCTACATCCCTTCTCGTCTTCCGTTTCGGAGGCTGGCCAGAACGAGTAATGTGTACGATTATCTCTTCATCCCATTTTTTCTACTACGCCCACGGTCCTTTCTGCGCTTCTGTACTAGCATACTGGATGACTCTGTTTGGGTCAGCACTTGGCACACTGTATATTTGCACCTATACCTGTATAATTGAAGACGGACTGTAGAGCAGCGAAGTTTACAATGTCTATTGAGATAGAAATTCCTTTACCTTGGAAGCTCGTGGTGTAGTGGCCTGCTTGCTGTGCAACGGGCTCGGCTATGGTGGTGCTTCATTCAGAATGTGCCTTTGCTGCGCCGTTTGTGCAGGTAAAGGAACAACGACGGCGTGGGCGCTTGTGGGCGCCACGCACATGACCTCAACAAGCGAGCGAACGTGGGAATTCCATTCCGCGGTGGCTCTTGTTCCGCGACCAGTCCGAGGCGCCGCTTTATTTCACGCTTTTTCTGCACCCCTCACGACTTGCCGTTGCCCACACCTTCAACCATAGCAAGGCCTCAAGATGTCGGAAGACGTCAAGATGGAGCAGCAAGAGCAAGATAAGCCGACCGATCAAATCATGAACGGCCTCAACGACGTCCATCTGGACGAGTTCGACGCGCTCTACAACCAGCTGCAAGCGCGGCCGCAAGATGTCGGAAACTGGAAGAGACTCGTCCAGCTGGCCGAAGAATCAGATGTCGACACGAAAATACGCGTGGCATACGACGCGCTATTGAAACAGTATCCCAACACCGTGCGTGCTGGCGCTTGTGGCACTGAGAATGACATTAACCAAGTCCTCTATGCATCTTCAGTCAGCGGCTCAGGTATCCTACATTGACTGGTTTATGAAGCATGGGCGCTTCAACGAAGCCGAGGACTTGTTCAAGCGCTACCTTAGAGGGTCGCCCATGGTCGATCTCTGGCGGTTTTACCTGCAATATGTCCTGTGAGTTCACCTGCTTAGTTCGCGCAAAGACGCTCACACTCCGTCAGGCGACCTAAAGCCGACGGCAGCATGCCTTCGCGCGATGTGATACGCAAGTCGTATGAGTTCGCGCTGTCGCACATAGGGCAGGACAAGGACAGCGGCGAGATCTGGAAGGACTACATTCACTTCATCGAGTCTGGTCCCGGCTCAAAACCGGTGCGTATATGCGTGGACGTGCTTGGACGGTTGCTGACGCTTTGACTACAGGAGGATCCGTCTTGGGACAAGCAGCAGCGCATGGACTCACTTCGCAAGGTATACCACCGAGCACTACAAGTACCCATGGAGAATCTCGAATCAATCTGGTCGTCATACGAAGCCTTCGAAAAGAGCCTGAACAATCCCAACGTCGCCAAGAAGTTCATCGCCGACCTCAACCCCGCATATATGCAAGCGCGCGCGACCCTTCGCAAGCTCAAGGAACTCACGCAAGGTCTCTTCCCCCACTCCACTTCGCGTGAAGACATGACGCTGCCTATGCCCCCTACGTTCAGCAACGCTGACCTCAGTCTGATCGGCCGCTGGCGCGCGTACCTCAAGTGGGAAATGGACAATCCGCTGGAGATTGAGGAGAAGGATCGCACGACTCTCATTGCGCGCATACAAGCGGTCTATCGTAAGGCCGTGATCCGTATGAGGTACTACCCTGAGATCTGGTTCATGGCTTACAACTGGACGAACGCCAATGCGAAGCCTGACGACGCTATTGCTCTCCTCAAAGCCGGTGTCGAAGCGAACCCGTCAAGGTGTGTGTTAGTTGTCTTCGTTCCCGTCGCACGTCTGATTCATTGCAACAGCTTCTTGCTCAATTTTGCATACGCTGAAGCCCTTGAACTGAAGCGCCAGTACACTGAAGTGCACGATCTATATACGAAGTTTCTCGACACTCTGCGGGCTGAGCTTGACGAGCTTGAGGCCAAAGTCAAGGCTGAGACCGAGACTGAGAACCCGGCTGCCAACGGCAACGGCAATGGCGCGTCGATGCAAATTGACGGGCCCGCGTCCGCCAACACCTCCATTGACTCGACGACCGCGTCCAACAACAAGACGGCGGCGCTGCTTGCCTTGCGTCGAAAGGAATACGGCATCGCATACGTGATGTACATCCGCTTCGCGCGGCGCGCAGAGGGTGAAAAGGCCGGGCGCACGCTGTTTGGCAAGGCTCGCAAGGACCGTTGGACGCCGTGGGAGGTGTACGAGGCTGCGGCGTACACCGAGTTCCACAGCGGGCAGGTGCCTGCGAAGACGGACGAGGCGGAAAAGCAACCATACCTCATTGCGAGCCGGATATTCGACAAGGGTTTCGAGCTTTTCGGCGAAGATCCCGAGTTTGTCGATCGGCATTTGGTGTTCTTGCTCAACATCAACGATATCAACAGTATGTCGTACCTGTTATCCTTATTCGTAGCTAACGATTGCTTCAACAGACGCACGATCCCTGTTCGAGCGCGCGGTCAATGCGATCCCGGCGAAGAAGGCCCGCATCCTCTGGGAGAGGTGGGGGCGGTACGAGTACACGTACGGCACTCTGGAGGACGCGCTCGCCTTCGAGCGTCGCTACAGCGAACTCTTCCCAACGGACAACCCGACGAAGCGCTTCGCGCAGCGCTACACCCTCAACTCGTACGACGTGATCGCGCAGCGTGACCTCGGCTTTGCGATCTGGAACCCCAGCGCGTCGGGCTCGGGGCGCAGTATGGCGGCCCTCAAAGCGCAGCCGACGATACGAGATATCCCAGCGGCGCCGCAGGGCGCGAAGCGAGGCGCGAGTCCGGATGGGCGCGAGCGGCACCGCGAGGAGCGCGGGACGAAGCGGATGAGGAACAACCCATCGCCGGAGCGCATGCGCGAAAGGGAGAGGGAGAGGGATAGGTGGGAAGGGCCGCCGAGGCGGAGGTCGCCACCGAGGGATGCGCCGAGGGATCGTCCTGCCCGTTGGGCCGAGAGGGAAGACGACAAGAACGTGCTGCCGGTTCAGCTCAAGGACTTCATTGGGCGTTTACCGCCGCCTCATGCATTCGATGGTGAGTGCTCCTGCTTTCATGGAGATGATGTTTGTGCTGATCGTTTTGCAGGACCTATCTTCCGCACGGATGACCTCGTGAACCTGTTCAGGACTGCGGATATTCCGACCAGTCTGCCGCCGCGCGCGCGGTCTCCTCCGCGAGGTGAGTCTTCCTTCATCTTACGCCGTATTGACCGCGTGCATCAAGCGGTCTTGCCTTTCCCTTCTGCATCATGGGCGTGAACTTTCCGAGGAACGAGCACTTACTGTGCTGGATTACCTTCATGGATTACACCCAACGCCAGACTAATGGCGCGAGCTTTTCCGAGTGACCTTCTCGTTGCACCTGACCCCCTTGAACGACGTTCCTTGTGTGAGCGTGATCGACTAATCGTACTTGCTTCAGGTGGACGCCCTCCTCCGGATTATGGTCCTTACCAGGGGCCTAGTGGTGGCCGTAGGCGCCATTGAGTATCATAAGTATCGCTTGATAGGTCTGACCCTGTGTGACGCCCGACGACCCGTTCGATATCCTGCTCGACGCACTGGTATACAGTACTCCTTACATGCACTCACCGTTCATACAGTCCGCACCTCGGTCCCCTACCTATGGTTCTCATATGCACATACATTACGCGCAGACGCTTCTACGAATTCCACCGACATGTACTGTACCTGTCTCTACCTACAGCATGTAGCGACGCCCGTAATATACTCTTGTCCGCGCTCGGGCTTGTCAATTCTTGGTCTTACATACTTATTGTCATAGGCAGCCTTTCTCTGCGATCCGTAGTACCAGCCAAATACAATACATGCCCTTCACGCCACTTCACCACTCTGAATCTGAGCATATTGAGCAAGAGCAAGGCAAGTCGCAAGGCAAGTCCAATGAGAACAATTATTCGCACTACTGTATCTTGTTCCTGGTATACAACATGCGCGCGAAGCGATGTCTCGCCCATTTGCCAACAGGATCACCACCTATCCACGCGCAGATGTAGAATGCCTCCTACATGTCCCCCTTCAGAATAGCTTGCTCACGCTATAGGAAGATCAGTAACGAGCAAGTCAGCAGACGGCTCGACGTACGCATAATCCCATAGCTTCTGCGGGCTGACATAGGTCTCGTTGGTGTACTGAAGGCGTACTAGGAACAACGCGTCAGCCGATCGGGACAGGTTATAGGACAGAACGAGCTCACCTTGAGGAGGCTCTGAGCGGTAGGCTACAAAATCCGGGTTTGTCAGTACGTAGCAGTATACAATGGGTTAGCAACTTACCGATGGGCTCGTCTTTGTCGATCCAGCTCCATGCAGTACGCCAGTTCACTCTGTCATAGTGTCACTGATGTGCTGGTTTGCTCAATCTTCCCGCCACTCACCTCATGTTCCCCGAGATCAGCAGGTCCGGCGGCGCAAGAGGGTCCTAGCCATCGTCAGTCCAACACCATTCGCCAACGTAGTGAAAATCCCTCACATTCTCCAAATCCGCCGTCTTGATCTCTGACGCCAAATCGGCCCACTCGAGGACCTGGTTCCCTGCCATCCCCTTGTACTCTAGGTGTCCCGTCCCTCCACCAATAGAGGCGATCTTCGTGTTGTAGTGCTCGTACATGAGCGTGCTGAACATCGCGCACGTCGACGCGCAGTTCCCGTTGTTGACGATGGCGACCTGGTCGAGGGGGAAGGGCGGCGAGGCGGGGATGTCGACGACGTAGCTGAGGAAGCAGGTGTCGTAGAAGCGCTGGGAGGTGGGGTCTGAGACGCCGTTGATGACGAGGGGCTCGGTTGGGTCCATGTAGTTGTAGGTCGAGGGCATGACGGTGTCGTTGGCCAGGAAAGCGTCTGCAGGAATAGTGTTACCGACGGCTGAGAGCCCAATTTAAGGTACACGCACAGTTGTCCGGGGCATAGAACGCGTAGGACGAGTTCAGGCCGAGCTTGATGTCGCTTGCAACTATCTTCTGAGCAAGCTCAGATGCGCGGTGGGACGAGACAAAGCCGCTGTTTTGGCCGATCAGGATGGGTTGGAGAGAAGTTGGTGAGTACTCACGGGTCGTAGGGTATCTTCGAACCTGCCAGGTAGTTGTGGAGGAACTGGCCGAGGCAGACATAACCGCCGCTGAAGTGGATATAAGTCGAAGTCTTCGCATCGATGTAGACAGGAACGTACCCATTATTCGTCAAGTCTATCAACAAGCGGGTGACGCCCTTCGACTTGAACTCCTTGATCGCAGAGTCCGTGTCCGTCTGGAACTGGTTGAAGTCGCCTCCGAAGGAACCGACGTACAGCTGGTGATGGTGGTAAGAGCAAGGTCTCAGCAATGCCCGGGAATCATGCGTACCACCCCAGTGACACCGTCTTCGAGGATGTAGTTCTTGAAGACGCCGGTGCTGCCGCTGACGAGCGGGAGGTCTGGGTGGTACTTGTCGGGCAGGCCGACGGCAGTCGCGTTGGACTTGTCGACTATTTCCGCGCGGGCGAAGTGGGCCTTGCGCGCGTTGCTCTTGGCCTTCAGGGCGGCGTCCTTGTAGTCGTGACCGTTGGTGTCCTCGGTGGCGGCACAATTGTTGGCCCAGCTGCATCAAAATTAGCTATGGGACATGAACAAGTGACATTCGCAATCGCTCACTATGACTCGGAGTCCGTGAAGTTATTGCCCACAAGGTTGGCGTAATACGGCACGTCGAAGGTCTCTTCCTTCCCGCTGTCTGTTGGGATAGCACTGATCTTAACGCTGGTCCTTGCAACCCCCGTCGGCCCCGCAAAGTCGCCGAAGCGCTGACTGAAGTCATTGCTTGAGATGCGGTAGGACGTGAACACCGAGTTGACGCGCACGCCGTGATCGAGGTAGTTCCCAGAGATCGTCTTCGCGAGGTAGTCGACGTAGTCCCACGGATCCTGGCCATCGATCGAGGTGACCTTCGCGCCGGCGAGGCGCTTCCAGTCGAAGCCAATGGCGTCGAAATAGTCGGTGTAGTTCGTGCCAAGGAGCGAGATGAATTCGACGGAGTCCGGGGCGACGAAGATCTCTGGATCACTCGTTCCATCAGATGACAGGGCAACTATCGGGGCGGGAAGCAGGCTAGATAGGAGAATTAGCACAGGGAGATGGCGTGAGGAGCAACCATTCAGTACTTCTGGAAGGCCGTGTAGCAGTCGGGGTACCAACGGGTATGACCGTCGTTCAGCTGGGTGGCGAATAGGAATAGGTCCCAGTTGAAGTCGTAGTCCGTCTGCCTTCTGATTAGCTACGAGTGACAGTGAGATAGTATAGGTCCATACCTCATAGTCCGTTGTGTTCAAGCGCTGCAGCTCCTCGCGGATGTTGATGGTGCTCTCCTCAAATGGGGGAGGTGAGTCCAGGTAGTAGTCCTCGAAGGTGAAGAAGTCAAAGACGCGCGCAACGTTCGTGAGGACGTTCTGGCGCAGAGTCTCGTTGAAGGGGAATGTCTTCCAACACGCGAGTACGTCTGCAGGCGGCGCGTATGACTTTCCTCCGATGGCGGCGCACGGGTCCTCGGCGACGGGGGCGGCTTCCGCGAGGAGGGCGAGTGCAAGCACGGGGAGCCACGACATCGTCATGATGAGGACTGGCGTCCCAGGAAAGAGGGGCAAGGGCGCGCTGCATCACAATCCCGGACCCGCAGGGCCTTTATACGGTGAGCTGTTGCCGGCATCGCGTAGGGACCGCCGTCCATAGTCCGCATTCCACGCGCTCGTCGCACATCGTGATGCGTGCTTCTTCGCATATATAGTAGATCAAGCGTGTCGAGTGAGCGCCGGTCCCTGCGCACGCCGCATGCCCATGTGCCTATGACAATGAACGAAGCGAACTGAGATAAGGCGCAAATACGCCCACGTGCCGATCATGTGATGGCATCGAGGCGTATGTTTGTGTTTGTCCGACAACAACAACAACGCGATCGACCTTGCTCCCAACCTTCATCCCAGCCTTCTTCCGTATTTCCATTATCTTCACACCATGGCTCGCAAGCAAGCCTCTCGTCTCGCTCGCAGCGCCTCTACGCTTGAGCTGCGTCGTTCAGCTCGACTTCAGCCACAGCAACCCGAGCCTCCGGCGAAGGAGAACCAGGAAATCAAGCAAGACTCTCCCCCGCGCAGCTCGACTCGCACTCAGAAGGACAACAAGAATGATCCGACTGAAGAGAAAGAGAATGCTCCGGAGCGTCAAGGTCGCGCTCCTGAGCGTCGCAAGCTACGAGTTTCCAAAGCCAAGTCACTTTCTCGCAACAGGTCCTCGAGTTCGAGTGGCCAAAAGGATACGCCTGTGACAAAGACCGACACGGTAATCGAGGTCCCAACGCCTGCAGCTGTAAGTTCTCTTACGCACTCACAGGGCACCGGTGATCTGACAGACCCGTAGGTCATTGCGCACGCCGCTGTCAACCACAAGAAGAACAAAGCGGTAGACCCGCCTTCTGCACCCAACAAGAAGCGCCGCGTTTGCTTTGCGGAACGCGCCGATCCTGAGCCATTCGACCGGATGGTCGACCATGTCGCACGAGCCAAGGCAGCCGCCGCCTCCGTCAGACTCGAAGACCTCATCGCAAAGGCCGATCGATACAAGAACCAGTACGACGACATCGAACACGTCCCCTGCCCGCCTAGGGCAGAGCGCTTAATCAGGCCCTGGATCAGGCTCGGCAGAGACCGAAGCAAATACGGCGAGGAGCGCCGCAAGTTCTACCAATACCCGCCCATGTTCGTCCTCGCCTTCGCCTTCGACGCCATGGAGCTCTCGCACCACCTCAAGCGGGTCGACTGGGGCAGATATAGGAAGTGCTCGCGGTACGACGTCATGGACCGGCTCATACGTAGACTGTGGAACGCGCTGGGGATGCAGCGGGAGAAGGACATCGTGGAATGGGTGACTGCGGATAGGAAACCGGGCTGGATACTCATCGTGTCGAAGTCTAGCCGCCCTGAGACGCTTCCGTATCCCGAGGAACGTGTACGCAGGATCCAGGAGACGATTGGCACCAAGATGCCGCCAACTATCATGCCCTTGCAGCTCGTCGGGGTGCGTGGTATTGCTGAATCGAACGTCGCTGCTTGCTGACCATCCTTCAGCGTCGTGAGCGCTACGGGTGTGAACCTGAACTCAAGGCAGAGGAATACTGAGCATGCTTCGCAGCATCAGGTATTCATGGTGGACTGAACTGGTGCGTGACACGCCGCTCGATCCTTCCAGCTTATTCATAGAGCAATGTACAGGACCGGTACATGCAACGTTTATCTCGTCGCTCGATGCGAATACTGCAATATCCACTAACATCCATTCAGTCAAGCTATACCGATTTCTCTCTTGTCGTCTCTCGCCGCTTACACGCCTTCGCCACATAGACTCAGCGATCAGACCGTGACGGATGGACACTCGGGTTTTCCTCCATATTTCATAATTGTTAGGTCATCGTAGTTCTTTTGGATTGTTCCCATTTTGCATAATCAATGTACGCTTCGCCTACGGGCGGCGCCCAAGCATATCTCGCAGCAAGGACTTCATTGAGAAATTGAAAGGGGTTTCCGTGTGGGTGAGGTCAACGAGACCCTTGATGATATAGGGACGAGGGCTTCGTCCCCACCAAAGCATGATAATACTACATGAAGTACACAGAGACATACACGCCTACTTCGCCTGACCTTGCAAGCGGTGCTGTAGAAGTAGATCAGCAACAAGAGTCCCCGACGCGACAGAAACCTACTCACCGCCCTGGGTCGGAAGGGATATATGAGTGGTTCGCACTTACAGCCCATGATCTCTTGGAATTTCTGGATGCGCGCCGTCGGGTACGGCAGCGTCTCCGGACGATCCGACTGCGACATGATCATCGACCATATTCGCCTACCCATGTACACCATCTCGGTCATTCCGTCCTGCCGCCGCATATTCAGCCCCTCGTCGAGTTGTGGTTGGCAGTGGAGTAGGGTGCCCTGGAAGTCGTGGAGGTCGCGCTTGACAGATTTGAGGTAGGTGTAGAGGGCGCCAACTTCGATTCGGTAGGCGAGGATGTAGCGGATTGGGTATTGGATGTGTATGCGGCCTTTGCTGTCCAACGTACGGGTTGGGGCGAACCTCGCTCTCGCATCGGAAGCGCATGGGAACACGCGGGGATCCAAGGAGGCATACTGAGCGTTCTCCGGACGAGTGGCGAGGGATTCGACAGTGATGGCTGCTGCAGCAGCTCTCGCCACGGCCTCTCCATCGGCTTTGTCGTCGGGAAGGGGCTCGAGAGGTTGGTCATCGTCGAATCGTACGCCGCGTTTCTTTGATTTGGTTTTCTCGCTCTCCTGAGATGGAATGGCATCGCTGCTACGCAAAGAGCGCTGCCAAGCCTCACATCTTTGTACTAAGCCCGCGATAGGGATTGCTCACCTTCTTAGCGGCCGTCACATTGCAGTCCTCGACCTCAGTCTGACCCTCCCTCTTTCTCCTCGGCCCCACCGTGGAAGTGCATCGGAAGGTCGCTCTGAAATCGCCATTTGTTCGTCCGCGTCGTGCGGGGTTGGCCGGACTCTGGACTAGAGGCTTCTGTCGCTGTTGGATACGCGCCGAGCGCCGAGGATGCGATTCTGCGGTGCAGATTGTAGGAGGATATACAGGGCGCCGGGACATAGCGTGTCGTGACAGATGGAGGATGGAGAGATGATGTTTCGCGGTGAGCTGGTTGATGATTGCAAACAACAACGTGATCACCACGTGGATATGCAGTTTTGGGCGCCCCATTGTTCTCGACTATCTGCTGACGAAACCAGAGGTGCTCAATGAAGTGATCATGGCCTCGAACGTGATACGAGACAGCAACATAGTCTGATATCAAGACTTGCAGCAGTAGCCAGGAGCAGTTCAGATATGCCCGGCGGAGGCGTCAGATTCAGGCCGACACTGGTGACGAGCTATCCGGTATCAAAAGTGACATGAATACGTATACAAGTAGTGGTCAACGAGGACCATACACCTTTACTTTTTCGCATACTTCAGGCGATGCTAGGGAGGGCGTCAGCAAATAAGTCAGGAACACATGTTGTTTGCTACGCACTGCCATAGGCTGGGAAGGGTATACACGAGGTTGCGATGTACAGCCCATGATCTCCTGGAATTTTCGGATGCGCTGGGTCGGGTATGGCAGCGTCTCCGGGCGATCCGACTGCGACATGATCATCGTCCAGATCCGTCTGCCCATGTAAACCACCTCAGAAAGACCATGATCGTGCCGCATGTTCAACCCCTCGTCGATTTTGAGCTGGAAAGCAAGCAGGGTGCCCTGGAAGTCGAAGAAGTCGCGCTTGACAGATTTCAGATATCTGTACAAGGCGCCGACTTCGATCCTGTATGCAAGAACGAAGCGGATCGGATACTGCAAGAGAACGCGACCCTTGCTGTCCAGCGTACGGGTTGGTGCCATCCCCGCTACGGCATCGGGAGGACATGGCATTTCGCGGGGGCTTAAAGCTACATATGGAGCGTTCTCCGGACGATTGGCGAGGAATTCGGCTGAGACGGATAGGGCTGCCGCCTCCGCCGCGCTTTCTTCAGCGACGCGATCGTCAGAAAGCTCCTCGAGAGCGTCGTCGTGGCCAAATCGTACGCCACGCTTGACGGTTACGATTGTATTGCCCTGAGTGGACGATTCAGTCTCGCTGGTGGTGTTGGAACGTAAGGAGCGCTGCATAGTCTCAGTATGTATGCATCTGGGTCACAGTGGAGCTCACGCACCTTCTTGGCGGTCAAACCAGAGCTGCAGTTCCTTTGCTCCGCATCCTCATCCTTATCTTCCCTCTTTCGCTTTTTCATCGTAACATTCTCGTTGGTTATTTTGGCCTCGTCTATTGCGCGTTCGCGCCGAATAGGATTTACCGAAGGTTGTTCTCGCTGCTGCTGGATACGCGCAGAGCGCCGAGTCTGTGATTCTCCGCAGCGCGGTGTAGGGTGGTTTGCACAGTGCCGGGACATAGCGGGTCGTGACAGAATGTGAATAGAGTTGGTGATGGTCCGTAGTGAGCTTGTCAATAGTTGCAAACAACAACGTGATCACCACGTGATAAGACGGTTCTGGGCTGCCAATTATTCTCTCGATTGCATGTCGACGGGAGCGGACACGCCTCGATAGGACTGTGGTCTCGCGCGCTAGACAAGATTGCGACCATCTCACCCAAACACTACCATGGACGAAATGATAGCACAGGAGCACGCGCGATACATGCCCGGAAGCCGTTAGTTTCGGACGGACATGTTGATTGATGAGCTATTCCAGCATCAACACTGAAAGGGATAACAATACAAGTATGAGTACACAGCGCCCATAAGCCTCTACTCTACCCCACGCTTCAAACGATACTAGAGAGGGCGTTAGCGAACAAGCCAAAAAGGTAGATTACTTGCTACGCACTGTCCTAGGCTGGTAGGGGTATACACGGGGTTGCGATGTACAGCCCATGATCGCTTGAAATTTGCGGATGCGCAGGGTCGGGTATGGCAGCGTCTCCGGGCGATCCGACTGCGACATGATCATCGTCCACGTCCGTCTGCCCATGTACACGACCTCGGATAGGCCATGCTCGTGCCGCATATTCAGCCCCTCGTCAATTTTGAGCTGGAAAGCAAGCAAGGTGCCCTGGAAGTCGATGAAGTCACGCTTTACAGACTTGAGATATCTGTACAAGGCGCCGACTTCGATTCTGTATGCCAAAACAAAGCGGATCGGATACTGCAACAGTACGCGACCCTTGCTGTCCAGCGTACGGCTAGGCTCAATCCTTGCCACGGCATCGGGAGGACAGGGCATGGCGCGGGGATTCAGGGACACATATTGAGCATTCTCCGGACGACTGGCGAGAAATTCGGCTGGGACGGATAGGGCTGCGGCCTTCGCCGCGGCCTCTTCGGCAGCTCCATCGTCGGAGAGCGCTTCGAGGGGCTCATTATCATCAAATCGTACAGCACGCTTGATAGGTTCGGCTGCCTCGTCCTCGTGAACCGGAGTGATACTGCCGGAACGCGAAGAACGCTGCAAAGCTTCAGACATCATCAGGAGCCCATCATGGTATTGCGCACCTTCGTAGCGGCCTGAGAATCGCAGTCTTCCTCGCCCTGAGCATTCCTCTTGCGCTTCCTCTTCGCGGCGCCTTGAGAGTTCGTACTAGAATTGCCACTTGCTCGTCCGCATTGTGTGGAGTTGGCCGAACGCTGGACCGCAGCCTTCTGCTGTTGTTGAATGCGCGCAGAGCGTCGAGCAGGTTGCGTGGAGTCATCACAATCACAGCGAGAGGCCATATGCCGAGGCATAGCAGTGGCAATGGACACGGGCTGAGCGAGGATGTTAGTGGATCGTCGCGAACTCGTCACTGGCAGCGGCCGTCATCAGTATTTCGATCTCCGTAACGTGACTGCCACGAGAGCTCGAGGAGGAATTTCTATATTTGGAACATCAAGCACTGCAAGCCTCCAACAGCCTCCAATGCTTCGCATATGCATGGATGCTGTCCAGGTGCAAGACTTAAAGGAATGTGTCCACCGACTTCACTTACTGAGAGCGCATTGGAAGCTGCCTGGAGGAGGTACGGAGGAGGGCAGCGTGGTTTCCGGAGGATGGACGAGCGAGACGGAACACGTGACAGTGTCCCTCTTCGCTCCCTCCATCACCAACATCGACTCGCGCGCTGCGTTGCGGCGAGTTCCTTCGTGTACATCCTTCGGCCCACCATCCCACCCTTTTTTCCTTTCTCTTTGCTGTCATCCTGAGTCTCAGGCTGAGGCTGAGGGCTGTCCCTGGCCCCCAGCCTCAACCCCTTGGCTGTCGAAAGCCGCTTGCCGTGCGGTCCCGCGTGTGGGATACGCCCGGCGGCGAGCTTATCGTCTGCCTCACCCCCAACACCTGAGACTCGGAAGTGGCAAGAAGTCGTGTATCCCAGTCTATACTTTATACATCCTATCTACTGTCGAGCTAGTCCTGAAGAGACGGAAACAGCTTCGCTCTGAGCGACACCAACTGACAGTTGGTGTCGCTCAAACACGATACTTGCGCTTTACTTGTTTGTGCGGGACTGCAGCGCTTTCAGACTCTACATGATAAAGAAGCACTATTCAATTGGATATACGAGAGTTAACGGGGTCGAGATTCTTTGATACGGCGCTGTCACGATTTATCAGTCTACATTGTGCGACTTGAAATAGATCGCAACTCACTGCTGTAGGTCGATAGTTAAAGACAGAGGGTGGTGCATCGCTTTCCATTATGTCTTGGAATATGCGAATGCGCGCTGTCGGGTAGGGTAGGGTCTCCGGGCGATCCGACTCTGACATGACGATCGTCCACACCGTCTTGCCCATGACAGTCGTCTCGTAAAGCCCATGCCCATGCCTGATGCTCAGCAGGTCCTGCACCTGTATGAGAAAGAATAGCATGGTTCCCGCTACACTGCGGTAGTCGCGCCCGATGGCCTTGAAGTATTCATGGAGGGCAAGGACCTCCATCTTAAATGCCAGGATGTAGCGAGTTGGATACTGCAGGAGCACGCGGCCCTTGCTGTCCCGTGTACGAGTCGGCGCAATCTTCGCGACGGCTTCAAGGGGGCAGTGCACCGTGCGGACGTCGGCGTCTACGTACTGAGCGTTCTCGGGGCGGTTGGCGAGGAAGTCGGCTGTGGTCGCAGCGGCCGCGGCTCTTTCTGCCTGCTCCACATCAAGTAGATCGGTAGAGATTGGTTCGAGGGGTTCGCCGCCAGCAAATCGTACGTCACGTTTGTATGGTTTGGCTGCCTCGTCCTCGTGAGATGTAGTGGTATTGCTGCAACGCGAAGAGCGCTGCAAAATCTCAGACATTATCAGGAACCCAACATGATACCGCGCACCTTCTTAGCGACCTGTACATCGCAAGCTTCCTCAACTTGAGCGTCCCTCTTCCGCTTTCTCTTCGCGGTGCCTTGAGCGCTCGCTCTGGATTTGCCACTTGTTCGTCCGCATTGTGCTGGGTTGGCCGGAGCCTGTATCGCAGCCTTTTGCTGTTGTTGAATGCGCGCAGAGCGTCGTAGCTGAGAGTCTTCGTAGCACAGTGTAGAGCGGCGTAGACGGCCCCTGGACATAGCGTGTCGTGACAGACGAAGGATGGAGACGATATGGTTCGTGGTAAACTCAGTCCATCAATTCAATGATTGCAAATAGCAACCGTCAACGTGATCAGCACGTGGGTCGTCGGTACTCATTGTTCTCACCGCTGCATTACACGATGACGAGCATTTTTCCGTTTCCATAAGGATGAGTAGTAAGCTTAGGCTATGGCCTTAAGTGCAAGACGGGTCGAAATCCCATATGATCTCGTCTAGAGCCACTCCGACCACACGACAGAGCGTCCGAGTTGGAGCCATCGTGCTCAACAACCAGAACTACTCGAGCCCACACCAGAAGGAATAATGACAATATAAGTAGTACACGTGCATATTTACTTCGCCCGAGGTTGTAGGCGGTGCTGTAAATGATCAGCAGTCAATTCAGAGACACGGCAAGTGCCTCCTCACCGCCCTGGGTCGAAAGGGATATATGATGGGCTGTGATGTACAGCCCATGATTTCTTGGAATTTGCGGATGCGTTGGGTCGGGTATGGAAGCGTCTCCGGGCGGTCCGATTGCGACATTACCATCGTCCACACCCGCTCTCCCATGTACACCGTTTCGTTCATTCCTTGTGTACGCCGCATGTCCAGCTCCTCGTCGAGTTGTAGCTGAAAATAGAGTAGGGTGCCCTGGAAGTCGTGAAAGTCGCGCTTCACGGATTTAAGGTAGTTGTATAGGTCGCCGACTTCAATCCTGTAGGCCAGGATATAGCGGATTGGGTACTGCAAAAGTACGCGCCCCTTGCTATCCAGTGTACGGCTTGGCGTAATCCTCGTCACGGCATCTGGAGGACACGGTATCTCGCGGGGACCCAAAGCCGCATACCGAGCGTTCTCTGAACGACTGGCAAGGAATTCTGGGGAGACGGATAGGGCTGCGGCCTTCGCCGCGGCCTCCTCAGCAGCTCCATCGTCGGAGAGCGCTTCGAGGGGCTCGTTATCATCAAATTGTACGGTACGCTTGATAGGCTTGGCTGCCTCAGCCTCGTGAGATGGAGTGATATTGCCGGAACGCGAAGAGCGCTGCAAAGCTTCAGACATCATCAGGAGCCCAACATGGCACCGCGCACCTTCTTAGCGGCCTGTACATCGCAGGCCTCCTCGCCCTTATCATCTCTCTTCCGCTTTCTCTTCGAGGTGCCTTGAGAGCTTGCTCCGGACTGGCGATTTGTTCGTCCGCATTGCGCTGGCTTGGCCGGAGCCTGTACCATGGCCTTTTGCTGTTGTTGAATGCGCGCAGAGCGTCTAGGTAGTGGCTTGGAATCGTTACGCTTACAGGCGGAGACCGTGTTGCGGGGCATAGCGGTCGTGGCGGACGCGTCCTGAGCGAGACAATGAAAGTTGATGGTGGATCGCGTCAACTCCGATCAAAGTAACGTGATTGCCACGAGGAGAAGTGGCACCGTACCTCTACGCGAAAGGCGCTCTGTTTCTTTCCTTGACGAATGCTGCTGCTTTATAAGGCTGAGCGTCGCGCTTAAGGCTTTTTATCGCCCGAAATGGACTGCGCAATTGCGTAACGGGGTATAAGGGATCGTCAACATTCACGGATTCAATCGTGATCAACACAGGGACTGGCGGGTGGTGCATATAGACGGTTGAATACGGGTCGAGGCATCGTACTCAAGCACATATGCGAGATATTCAGCCCACAACAGTGGGGGTAATATTGATACAAGTAGTACACAAAGCAGTACGCATTCACTTTGCCCCAGCCTTCAAGCGATGCTACGGTGACGATCAGCGAATAACTCATAGGCGCAGTGAGTCGCCACTCACCGCCGTTGGTCGGTAGGCATGTACGAGGGGTGGTGACGTGCAACCCACGATCTCTTGAAATTTCTGGATGCGCGCCGTCGGGTATGGCAGTGTCTCCGGGCGATCCGACTGCGACATAATCATCGTCCATATCCGTTTGCCATTGTACATCATCTCGGAGAGTCCTTCCCCATGCCGCATGTTCAGCAACTCATCGAGTTTGATCTGCAAAGCAAGCAGGGTGCCCTGGAAGTCGTAGAAGTCGCGCTTGACAGATTTGAGGTGGTCGTAGAGGTCGCCAATTTCGATCCTGTACGCCAGGATGTAACGGATCGGATACTGTAAGAGTACACGTCCCTTGCTATCCCGCGTACGGCTGGGCGCGATCTTCGCCACGGCATCAGGAGGACATGGCATCGTGCAGATCCCCAAAGACGCATATTGGGCGTTCTCTGGACGACCAGCGAGGAATTCCGGAGTGACAGCAGCGGCGGCGGCTCTCGCCGCGTCCTCCTCGGCAACGCAGTCGTCCGGAAGCGCCTCAAGAGGTTCGTTGTCGCCAAACCGCACGCCACGCTTCGCAGGTTTATTGCTCTCGGTGGATGGCTGTATGGGAACTTTGGCCCGTGAAGAGCGCTAAAAAGCGTCAGAATTTATCTTAGGCGCACGACGGGCTCGCGCACCTTCAGGACCGCTGGTTTGACATTGCAATCCTCCTCCTTTGTCTCCCTCTTTCTCTTCTTCGTGGTGTTCTCCAGGCTCGATGTAGTTCCCTTTGTCCGTTCGCGTCGTACAGTGGTGAGGTGAGGCTGCTGCTGTTGCTGCAGTATGCGAACAGAGCGTCGAAGCGGTGGTATGGTATCATCGTTTTCACAGTGATGGATGGCGCGTCGAGGCATGGTAGCTGCGGATGCAAGACGTTCCAAGATAAACGATGATGACGGTTGCGGACAAACTGGGTCAACCGGGCCGGACTTGCGGTCCGGCGGTGAAAGCCGATGCTTGTCATTGTTTACTCAATTGCCACTAGAGGAAGCTTCGGCTTCGACGCCGCTTCGTTGACTCCCAACCTCGCCTTGCCCCTAAGATTATGGGCTGGGCTTGCACTATACTCTTGTTGCGCGCGTGTGGTGCGCGTAACTTGACGGTTGTTGCCCAAGAGCACCGTACAAATTGACGGGGCTAATTAAGGGCGGGAGAGACCTTGCAAGGCAAGGTTACCTGTTAACCTGTATTGCTGACTGCAGTGATTATCCAAATACAACTATATAAGTAGATACACTAGAGGAAGCCCCAGCTCCAATGGCTTCGACTTTGCCTTGCGTCCAAGATTTTGGGCATGACTTGCACACTTGTGGTCGTGGGTCCAGGGGCACCGTGTAATTTAAAAGTAAGGCTGAATGGTCTGGCAGGGCGACCCTACAAAAGTACATATCATGTCCCCTATGTACGTCCAGCGCGTGCAAGTAATTAAAGAAGTATCTACATATCATGAAGCCTTATTCGTGTTCTTGTTGGACGACCTGGTCGTGCGACCTGCCGACTGCTGCGAAGGGCGCCCGCTGCGAGTGGGGTTCACAGGCTTTCGCGACGTCGACGGCTCCTTGCTTGCTGCAGTGCGTCGCCGCTTGGGAGGGGGCTCGGTAGGCGTTGTAGGTTCCTTCGATGGCTTCGTATTTTTCGAACGCTTTCGAAGATCATAGCGAGGATTAGATGATTGGTCATCTGTTTCTGGCGGTGGAGGTCCCTCCGGCAGCGTCGTCCTTCCCGTGCGCTTGCGAAGGTCGTAGCGAGGATCAGACGGTGCGTCCATCGCTGCGCGTCCTCCGCTGCGTCCGTCAACCTCAGCACCGTTGCCACCGTTGTTTCCCCGGCGGCCTTTGGCGCCTCGCGAGGCACGACCTTTGCCAGAACGCTTGGGGCGGCCATCGTCGTTCTCGTGATCGCTGCCGGCATGAGACGCTGGGGTTGTCTCACGACGCCGAGACCTGCCCTCTCGAACGAGAGGACCCAGGTCCTGTGGGAAGTGCTCGTTTATCCAAGCAAGAAGTCGGGTCTCGCGGGCGTTCGAATTGTCGGAGCCCACGATCACCGGAGCCGACCATGGATCCATCTGCACCTTGAACTTGCCCGACTTATCGTCCACACGACGCAGAATACTATGCGTCCAGGTGTCGTCGACTGAGGCAATCAGCAGCACCTCCGTCTGGGTACTGTAGTGCTGACAGTGCATAAGGTACAGTCGGCCCTGCACAACATCGTATCAGCCGGACAATACTTGTGGCAAACAAGACACGCACCTGATTCGCTGATCCGCGCTGTCCTTCCTTCATCTTATATAACTGTTTTGCGACGTATTCGACCATGGGTAGATCGCCGCGCGAAGCTCCGCCCTTGTGCTCAGCGATGACCGACTTGAACTGAGTGATGCCTTTGTGTAAGCCAACCAGTCGGTATGCGGGTATCGCGTTTCTGATGGGGTCGTGGCTGGGATCATTCGGCGCGTTGTCCGAGTTTGTTCTGTCGATCCAGTAGTTCAACAGAATCCGGAGGCTCGCGCTTCCTGGAGGCGGAACAGGACCATGTTGGGACGCGGAGGATGTGGGAGCATTGCGAGACGGGCCTGGGTCTTGAGGCGCGTCCGTAGCCTGATATGAACCGGCGGGCTGCGGCTGATCTTGATCTGGTTGACTTATTGCCCTCAGACGCTCGGCCATCAGGGCACGGGCGGCCTCCTGGTTAAGCTTGGGGATGTGGTACATGACAAGGCACGTATCCGGAATCCTTTGCGTCGTGTCACAACCGGGCTCTGTTTGCTGAGCACTGCTCGCGGCGGAGCCGGTGACGGGGGCTTCAGGATCGACAGGATGCTCAGGCTCGGCAGGACGTTCGGGCTGGACTGCAAGATCGGGCTTCTTTCCCTCGGCCTGGGCATAACTTAGGTCACGGAATGCTTCGTGAATGCGACGACGTACCTTTTCAGAAGTCCCATCAGGCTGTTCGTCTTTGTCTGAGGCCTTCTTCTTATGACCGGCCACGGGCAAATTTTGCAACCACTTGGCGTCGGATTTGGGATCCGGGGGGTCTGAGCCTGTCAGTGTATCAATATAAGGCTTGCAGCTGATGCAAGCGAAACATACCGGTGTACTGCGTCCAGTGAGGTTCCGAAGTCGAGGGGTTGCCGAAGACGATCTGCTCAAGTATCTTGTGGACGTCCGCTGTCCATTGGGTCCAAACGGAGTATTGCGCGGAAGGCAAGCATTGACAGAAGATATGGAAAGTCCAGATCCTGAAGAACTGAAGCCAGAACAGATACCACACGTCTTCGTAGTTCCTTGGATTGCCCTCGTATGTGGCAGCGATCAAGCGAGCACCTTCGAGCAACATGAGCTCATCTTCGTAGGTTGGGAGCTTGACGGGAGCGCCTGTGGGCGGCATCCCGAATGAGGGTGGTGGGGGAGAGGAACAGAAAGCAATTTGACGCGTCAAAGACGCGTTCGCGCTTTTAAGTCAGTCTGCGAACCCGTATTATGCCAAATGGGGCAACGCCACCGCAAGCGAGGGAACAAAGCAAGGCGCGTGGGGGCGGTGCGCAGACAATGGAGGGGATAAACTTGGGCGATCGATGCAGGGTCGCTATGGCCAGAAGCGAGTGAGCCTGGTGGCAATGTCAGTTTTGGCCAGGGGTAAAGGGTGGCGACTGACCGCGTGTGTCGTGGTTGGCCTCGAGGCCTGCACATTGTTACCTTTTTGGGAGGGTCGACGGCTGAGATCTGGATCGGGGACAGGATGTTGACTGCGGGCGTCCTAGGTAAGCGAGAGAGAAAATGGAGAGCACGCACCTGGCCGACGCAAGATGATGATCCTCGCGAGACCCTGACTGAGGGTGACGCTCATTGACCTACGAAGGCCTGGTCTCTCGAAGTCGCGCAGTAGAATACAAGCATTAGAATGCGCATGTCTAATCTACAACCTTGTGGTATTACGAGATATTCGGCGGCTTACACTGCCTCGCGTCTCCTGGGCGAAGCGCGCAGGATGTCGTCCACGCTGTGATAACGCATCAGTATCTTCTACACTTGACGGGCGATTCCAGAAAGAACTCACCGAATAATCATCTCCGAAGCCTCGCTGGCACTCAGAACCACCTGCCTCTTCAGCTTGTAGCTCTCCGTAATGCCGAGCTCGCGCATGGAACCGATGTCTCCCCGCTCCATATCCAGGCCCGCGTCGTGCTCGCCGCTGTAGTGCGCTGCGCGCAGCCGCGCGACCAGCTCGGACGAGTCGTAGCCGGCGTTGTCGGCGAGGATGGTAGGGATCTGGCGGAGCGCGCGCGCGAATGCCTCCGTCGCGATGGCCTTCTTGCCCTTGACCTTTTGCGCCTCGGCGTCGACGGCGACGCTCATGAGCATCTCCGCGCAGCCGCCGCCCAGCACTGTGCGTGTCTCCTTGACAGTCTGCGAGAGCACGGAGAGGGCGTCGTGCAGGGAGCGCTCGGCCTCGTCGACCATCTGATTTGTCGAGCCGCGGAGGACGACGGTGCATGCCTCGCCTGCAGCCACACCAGAGAATTTGATGAGCTGTGAGGAATATCAGCAGAGGCCAGTCGCAAGCATGGGAGCAGCCGCACCTTATCCTCGCCGATCATGATCTCCTCAATCAGCTCGCAGTGGCCGAGCTTGACCTTCTCTGGGCTGTCGAACGTACTGGCAATCTCACCGCCGGTGACGAGTGATAACCGCTCGACGCCCTCGAAGTCAGCGTGCTCGATGACCATAATGCCCTTCTCGGCGAGCAGGGACTCGGGGTAGTTGTAGATCAGCTGTCGGTTGACGAAGCAGTTGATCCCGTGCGCCGCGATCGCGTCCACCTTCGCCTTCATCTTCTCCTGTGGGCGCGTCAGTATTGTACCAAAGCCGCTTCGCTATTTGACGTACCCTTTCTGCACGCTCTAGCTCTGCGAGCTTGCCCGTGCCGTCGACCTTGACGCGCGCGCCGAAGATCTTGATCTTGTCGGTGTCCATGGAAGTGTTGGCGACCAAGATCTTCGCATTTTCCATCCGCTTCGGCGAGTTGGTGGCGATGGTCTTGTCAAGGATGAAGCCTAGATGCAATGAGTGGGCGGAATATGTGGAAAGGAATGTTGCTCACCCTCATCCAAGTACGAGTCGGTCAGCTTGCCGCCAACCTTTTTGATGATCTGAATGTGTTCGAGGTCCGTAGAGCCCTGTCAGCGCCGTGAGTACTAAGAAGATGAATCATAACTTGACGACGCGCCTTTAACCGCAGGACAGCATCCACTGCTAGGTTCGCGAAGTAGTCCTTATCCTGCGACAAAACCTTGGATGACAAGGTTGTCCGCGCGATGTTGAAGAGATCCTGCCTGAACTTCTCCTGATCTGTCCTGTGTACATTATAAGCATCTTCCAATTTCGCAGCAGAGTAGCATACGCACCGATGGTCAACCGCCGCACCCTCAAGAGCCTTCAGCGCCGCCGTGCTCGCGATCCGGTAGCCCTCCACTATAGTCTGCGGGTGGATCTTCTGCCCGATGAGTTTCTCGGCCTCGCGCAGCAACTCCGCCGCGAGCACGGTGACACTGGTCGTCCCATCCCCAACCTCATCGTCCTGCACCTTCGAGATGTTCACGAGGATCTTGGCGGCGGCATTGTCAAGTTGGATGGCTTTCAAGATGGTAGCGCCATCGTTTGTGATGTTGATGTCGCCCGAAGAAGCAGATTGCAGGATCTTGTTCATGCCCTTGGGTCCGAGCGTTGACTTTACGAGGTCCCCCACCGCGAGAGCCCCGACGAAGGAAGCGAGACGTGCATTTTCGGCCTTCTCTTCCGTAGCCTATACCCATAAATTCATTGATACATGTCCATAGTCGAGGAGAGCATCACGCACCTGGTTCCCAAATATTTGCATAGACATCGTGAAGGGCAGCGATAGATGGGAGTCGAAGACGCGTCCGCGCCTCGATCGGGCTGCCGTTTCGGGAAAGCGTGCGCGATCACATGCTATGGCAGACACGGTCGCGCTTCAATTTCTGAGTCGGCGCGAGCTAGTTCAGAATACTTGAATTGACTATATAGAAGATACACTAGCTAGAGATAGTACTTTTCGATTATGGGTGCCACGCCTGTGTCAGCCAGGTCCGCGAAGTTATTCTCCAGCATAGCCGCGTCTCTGAACTCTGAGCTCCTCCGGAGACATCGTCGAGGAGCTGATATAGGTAACTTGACCGTTCGAGCCAGTGATAGGTATGGAGAAGTCTCCTCCTCGCACGACAGCAGGCCCGACACCCGTGGTCGTGTCTATGACGGAGCACGGCATGCCAGGCTTGCAGAACGCCTTGTGGTTTGGCCAATCTGCGCGTTGGCATTCTTTGCTGCAATACCGAGGCTTCTTGTCCACGTCGCACTTTCCATTGCCTGTGAAAGCATTAGCGTGTCGCTTGTGGATCAAGCAAGATACGAACACTGCTTAAACATCTGGCCCGAGTTCGCAAGAATCCCACAGTCCGGGTTCGCGCATCGATACCGGTTGCGCTCCTTCATGCGCTTCGTGTCCATCTTCCTCTTCTCCTTCTTCAGCCGGGTCTCGCGCATCTTGTGCGCTGCGCGGCACTCCTTGTACATCACCAGCGCGGGCATCGTGAGCGGCGAACCAGGTACGAGACGCGGCGCGAGCTCTTTGCGGATGAAGCACAACACGACGGGCGCCGCGTAGTTATTCGATGGGGAGACCTCCTTCGCGAGTGTGAGGGCCTGTTCAGCATGATGACAGGCTGCGAAGAGGTATCGGGCCCGGATCTCATCTTCGAGGGCCTCGGTGCACCAGCGGATGAGGATGGCATGCGCATTTGACGCGATTTCGGTGAGGAGCGTCTGAGGTGAATCGTCGTCTGCCGGGTGAATGGCCATCATCAGGTACTTGTAGATCATTCGACGGTCTCGCTGGTTCTTGGGCTTGATCATTAGCCTGCATGATATTAGCACGGTTGTTCGTTATACTAAAAGTCTAAAGCATAGGAACACACCTGAGGGCATAATCAAAAGCCGCCGCGGCCATCCCATCATCTGCCTGCTCCTTGATTTCGTGCGTGGGGTTTTCTGGGAAATACGTATCGTCGACGTAGTTCGCCTTCATGATCATCGTATCCATCGACGCGTAGTCGATGCCGGGGCGATCTGTCGGTGGACGGGCCTCGTACCACAGCTTGACATACTCCAGCGCCTGCAGATGCTTCCTCTGTTCGCGCGACAAGCTGGCGGCCTCCGGGCCTTCGGTCATCGAGGGTTCAGGCTCGCGCAGCTCAACGCTAGACATGTCGATGTACTCCGGTGTACCTAGCACCGTGGCGAAGAGACCATGGAACCCCGCATCGCGCAGCATTCGCCTCCACGCGGGCTCGAAGAGCGCGTCGGCGACTGATATGGCCGTGGGCGTCGACTTCGCCACGTCGTGGAGGTCGCTAGTGGCCACGCCGATGCGCTTCAGCTCCTTGCCTACCTCCATCGCGAGACCGGGGTCAGGTGTCATGAAGCGCGATGGCCGCGCCTTCCCGAGAGCATCCTTCGCGGCGAAGAGGGTGACGAGCGCTCGTGCGACGGTGGGCGCGGCGTCTGCTGGCGTGTCTGGGAAGAACTCGAGTCCATCGCGGCTGGAAGGGAGGAGCATCGGAAGCTTCTCTATGTGGCTTGAGCCTCCGTCGATACGGGCTAGGAGTAGGATATGATGGGGCTTAGGCTCGAGAGGGAGATAGCGTAGGTCGAAATGCCAGTGGGCGGGCGACTTTGCTGCTGGCAGCGCATTGAACGTGGTAACTGGAGGTAGCATTGTAATAGTTCAGAGGATTATTGCGCTGTGTTCACAAGCGAAGGTCAGTCTGATAGAGGTGGAACTGGTGGCCGTCAATCCGCGTTGGATGGAAGATCGGGACGACAGACCTTGGCACATCAGGTCACTGTCACTAATTCGTCCTTCAGCATAACTTCAAGTCCGACTCTGGTGATTGCAATGAGGTCCGGCAATCCCGTCCTACTTGTTGTACGGGAGACGTGCCGCCCCGATCAGCTGACTCGCTTGTGTTGGCACGCGCTATCCGAGGTTGAACATGGCGCTGTGCTTTTGTCATCCATTGTTGTGATCGCCGTATCAGAGTCAGTAGTTGGATATATCATTCAGTAAACAATGAGAAAAGGAGGTATCTACACAGAAGAACATCAGACGTAGTACTTCTCGAAACTTGGCAGCGTGCCACCTGGCAGATCTCGAAGCATTGCAACGTCCCTAAACTCCCTGAGCTCCTCGGGCGACATGGTAGATGAGCTGATGTATGTCGTTTGGCCATTGGCGCCCGTGATAGGTATCGTGAAGTCTCCTGCCCCAACGATATCTGGCCCATCTATCGCGTCCATGTCTGTCGACGACCGCGGCATGCCCGGCTTGCAAAACTCCTTGTGGTTCTTCCAGTCGGCGCGCTGGCACTCCTTGCTGCAGTAGTGCGGCTTCTGGTCGATGTCGCATTTGCCGGCGCCTGTGTTACGATCAGTCACTCGCGCTGAATAGAAAATGAGGTGCATCTTACACTGCTTTAGCATTTTTCCCGCCTCCGCCAGGATTCCACAGCCAGCATTGGCACAACGATAGCGATTCGGCTCCTTCTCACGCTTGGCATCCATCTTTCTCTTTTCCTTCCTCATTTGATCGTTGCGCATCTTGTACGCTATGCGACACTGCTTGTACACGACCAGCGCAGGGACGGCATGCTCGGACCCGGGGACCAGATGCGGTGCGAAGCCATCGCGAAGGAATACAAGCACCAACGGCGAGGCGTATCTGTCAGCGGGCGACACCTTCTTTGCGAGAATAAGCGCTTGTTCTGCGTGATGACAGGCAGCGAAGAGGTAGCGAGACCGGATCTCGTTCTCGGCGGCGCGCGCACACCAGTGGACGAGAATGGCGTGAGCCGTAGATGCGATGTCGGCGAGGAAATCTTCGGTAGAGTCTTCGTCAGAGGGATGTATGGCTGTCATCAAGTATTTGTGGATCATCTGGCGATTGCGCTCATTCTTGGGCTTTGTCATGAGTCTGTTAGCCGTCAGTCAACGCTTCTCGCAGCGAGGAGAGAAATCGGGCGCACCTAAGCGCATAATCCAAAGCAGCCCACGCCTCACCCTCATCGGCGTCGTCCTTGACCTCCTCAGCAGGATTCTCGGGAAAGTATTCCGCGAGTGCCCGGCGTGCGTTCATGGCCATAATATCGACGGAGCAATAGTCGATCTTGTCCGACGGTGGGCGTGCCTCGAACCATTTCTTGATGTATTCCAGTATCCCCAAGAATTCCTTCTGCTCCCTTGTCAACTGCCCCGCGTCCGGACCTTCTGTCATCAAACGCTCGGGCGCGCGCAACTTGATGTTCGACATGTTGATGTACTCCGGCATACTGAGCACGGTGGCGAAGACACCATGGAACTTCGCTTCGCGCAGCATCTGCTGCCACACAGGCTCGAAAAGTCGGTTCGAGGTCGATATGGCCGTGGGCGTCGACTTCGCCACGTTATGAAGCTCGCGAGCGGAGACACCGATGCGTCTGAGCTCCTTTCCCACCTCCGCTGCAAGGCCTGTATCCGGAGTCATCAATCGCGAGGGGCGTTCCTTCCCAAGAGTTGCCTTCGTGCTGAACAGCTCTACAAGTGCTCGTGCAACGGTAGGCGCGGCATCTGCTGGCGTGTCTGGAAAGAATTCCAGCCCGTCGCGATCCGCAGGACAGCCGATCGGCAGCTTCTCTATGTGGCCCGATGTCTCGTCGACGCGTGATATGAGTAGGATATGATAGGGCTTGGGCTCAAGAGGGAGGTAACGGAGGTCAAAGTGCCATCTCGTGGGCGACTTCGGCGCTGGAAGCGCGTTGAACGTGATCACGGAGGGCAGCATATTGAGGCTCTAAGCTAGGCCTCAATATCTTCGCTAGTAGCGACGAGCTCGGATGAAGGCGGAACCCCCGGGCCCTGCGGCAACTGTACGTATAGTTATCGAGTGGGAGTTCGGGACAAATTCGTCAAGTCACGTCCAGTCACTGGTACCCCATTCGGCAAGTCAGCGCTTGCTGGCTTGAACTCTCCAGTGTCGTTGAAAACGGCTTGAACCCATCCTGGGACGCTATCGGAGCACGGAGAAAGGTGAATTTGGGAAAGGAATAGTACTCTGAGTCGATCTGCAGCTCCATAATGTATATACACGTATAAGGATAGATAGTCATAAAGAAAGTCAGCCCTCCAAATCCTGTAGACCTCATTGAAAATAAATATGCCGCACAATGGAGAGAAGGAGTGCAGTCGCTGGAAGAGATAGGTCCTGTATCAGCAGTAATCATGAATTAAGAATCGCTCCTTGTCGCCTTTAGAGCGCTTGAATGGCCCGCGCACGGCGCATGTGCGAGCGGCGCTGGGCGTTGGCGTTCTTCACGTTGTCCCACTTGCTGTTGGGGTAGCTGAGGGAGGGTCAGTATAACGTTCAGCTTGCGAGAAATATGGCGCACTTGATGTGGTTTTGCGTCGTGTCCAGTCCGCCTACAGCGCCGGCCGCGGTGGCGACGAGCGCGTCGTTGCCGGTCTTGTCGGTCGAGAGGTCCCAGCACATCGTACCGGCGAGACCGTTGTCGGCGACGTACTGGCCCTTGAGCTTCACGATGTTGGGGGTGTCGTACGAAATCCATTCCCTCTTGGCGCTGTCGTACGAGTAGGACGACCCGCTCGTCGTGTTCTCGAAGACCTCGGCACCGGCGACTGCGAATATGATCAGTACCGTCCACAGGGCCTCTGATTGTGGTGGCACATACAGGGAAGGTTCTTGTAGCTGTATATGCCCGACTCGGTGGTGCCGGAGCCGACGCCGTTGAAGGAGGAGCCCAGTCCGTCGGTGTTCTCGAAACCACGGCCGTAGATGGGGATACCGAGGGAGATCTTGGCAGCGGTCGCGCCCGAGTCCTTGTACCACTTGAGCGCGCCCTCGGTGCTAATATCGCTGACACCGTCTGGGTACAGGTTCGCCTGGTTGTCGGTGACATCCGACCAGGAGCCCGCGTAGTCGTAAGCCTGTAAGTAAATCGTTCAGCCATCAGGGTAAGACTGGCTAAGCGGCCCCGACGTACCATGAGGTTCCAGTAGCTCAAAGCAGAATCCATAGTCTTGACGTCGAGGTGGCCATACCCGTCGGCGCCAGCCGCAACCGCCGCCGTCAGCTCATACGGGGTGGAGTCTCCCTTCTGCGACGCGAGATTGTCGAACGCGGTGCGCAACTCCTTGAAAAGCGATCCAAGACCCTGACCCTCCTCCGTCGATCCCGGGTACTCGAAGTCGATGTCAATGCCGTCCAGACCATAGTCCTCGACAAGCTGCACGGCGTCCTTCACGAAGTTCGCGCGAGAGTCCGCCGAGGTGATAAACTTGAAGTGACCGTCCTGCGAGTAGGTGTAGCCACCGACGGAGAGGAGGACCTTGACCGAGCGATGCTGCTGCTTGATCTTGAAGAGCTCGCCGAGGCAGCCGTAGAGGTTGTTGCCACCACCGGACTCGCCGTTGAAGGTGATTTGTTCGTCGGCCCACGCGTCCGTGAGCTTGACGTGACCAGTCGACGGGTCGCTGTCAGCGAAGGAGTAGAGGATGTCTGCATAATGTCAGAAGCATGTCGATCGACAATGATCTGCGCTCACGGGTCAGACCGTCGACAGCGATGTCCGTGGGCTTGAAGTTACCCGAACCATCGTAGATGGCCCCTGCAAAACATGTGAGAGCGAGGTCATGGGTGGGACATCCGATGAGCGTACAGTTCGGGTAATAGCCAATGCTGACTTTGCCATCAGCGAGGAGACCGCGCCTGGTGACCTGGTGGAGGATCGGGCTGTCTGCAACCTCCTGCAGGCGCATTGTCGCGTTTTTGTTGTCGGGAATCTTCATGGACTGAGTTGCGTGGACGGACGCCATCGAGAGCGCTGCGATGGCTAGAATGGATAGACGAGAGAAGCGGGAGGAAATCATCATGAATAGATATGTGTTCAAAGAATGTCAGAGATAGAGAACGAATGTGCAGGTGAGGTCTGGGAGTCGTAGGAGAGCTGATGAGGCCATCTCGTCGACGCGCGCACCTTATATACGCAAGGGTTGTCCATATCGGGGAAGGAGACTGTCCATGTCTTGACAGGCTTCGGCGAGCACGCAAGCGCACATATTCCATGTCAGTAGTTTCAGTGGCAGAAAGAAGCACTAGACGTGCGTACGCACGTCGCTCACATTGCCAACCGAGGCGTAGTCGCCGACGCACATAGAGCGGCAGCCTGCAACATACAGATGGTGAGTTGCGCGAGACCTGCGTTCCCGCTGATCTTCAGCGTCGCGCCGGACTGGGCGCCTACGATAGTCGGAAACATACGTGAAACGGGATGCCTTCGCGTCGGTGAAAGCCCTGACTGGCGTCTTCTAGCTAGCCGCGACGGGTTGCGCGGCCGCACGCGGCAGCGCCATTGGGCAAAAAGCAGGAGCCTCGACCGTGCGCTCTTGATAGAGCAAAACCCTTCCCGCTGCGCAGACTAATCGCGGCAAAGGATAGTCCACACAGAGACCGTCCGGACGGTGTGACGTCTGAGGCCAAGAGGATTGTATGAGTGCCGATAGTACGAGTGTTCTCCTTGGCTTAGCAGCATGGACGGCAGTTGCAGAGTGGGGGGACTCCGAGCGTGATACCACGACTGGGTCGGCCGGGGACGGACACAATCATTAGGATGAATCAATATGGCTCTACATTGAGATGTCCAGCGCGGAAGAGGCGCTTAAGGGATGACTGGTAGGTAGTATCATTTCCTCAACGAAGCACCACCGGACTACGAACACGTTCAGCGACCCTCATAAATCCCAGCAGTGACGCAAACGCACCGTGATCGCCTCGATCTCCCAGTCCTGCAACTCGCGAATGCGCGGCCGCCAAAAGCGCTCGGGTGCTTCCCAGAACTCAGCGACGGCACCGCCCTTACTCGACTTCGGGGTAGACGACGCGCCGGATGCCTCTTGAGAGAAAGCCTTTGCATACTCCTTGGGAGCGAACGGATGCGGATGCGGCGGCTCTGTCGCTGATCACAGTCAAGGTGGGAATGTAGGGAGGTGAGAAGGAACGACAGGAGAAAGGGGAAGCTCGTCAGCATGTACCTCTCGAGCAGGCTCAGCACTCACTTGACGGCCATTGCCTCTTCCCCACGAACTTGATCAGCGGCTGGTGCACGCGCGCCATGCCACGGACAGACGTAGTGAACATAGAACGACTTGATGTGACGAACATTGCTAGAGACCTCGAGCCGGTCGAGTGGGAGTTGAAAGAGGGGATTTGAAGAGGTCGATACCGGTGCAGTGGGGGACTTGTCGAAGTGATGGAAGCGGAATCAAGTGCTCGTTCGGCGCGGGCCGCGCCGCCGTGCCGCGTGGGCCAAACCGGGACAAAACTCGCTGCCGGACTTCAAGAGTGGTGTCTAACTCTATGTCGAATGAGTCCTCGTCATAACAAGCCTATCGCGGTGTATTCCAGGGAAAGAGATAAATAGGATGGGAGCTGAGTAGGTTGCATACTCGGTATAGACAGATGAGGACCCTCAGAAGGCCGCCCCATATTCAAACACGGTCGCTTCCACCTGCATCTGCATCCACGACATGAGGTCCCTGTCCACTTCCTCCAAAAGTTCTACGATGATAGGATGGTGGCCCGCCTTCGTCCCAAAGTTCGGAGCAAGCCGAGTGGGCGACACCTTGACCTGCACGTTGAGCGAGGACATTCGCCTGGTGCGTGGCAGTGAGGGAGCAGTCGAAGTGAAGCTGCGTCTGTCTGGGTGGAGAAAATCGCTGCTCGTAGCCAGAGAACAGAGGGACTCATTTGAGGACGCATCACTAATCGGATCGGTGGGCGGCACAATGGCGATAGACAATGGAGGGTAGGCGAAAGTCGTGTCATGGTGTTCGTCTGCAGGTCGTGTAGCCGTTTGAGAGATAGTTGGAGTTCCGAAAACGTCAGCGTCCGAATTTTCGTTCGTTGACGCCGATGAGCTAGCTGACGTAGTTGGTGGCAGGTCGTCTTGACAGGGAAGTGTCGAAAGAAGCTTTCGCGAGAGATTGTCGCAAGAGCCAGCGGACGAACCGAGGGTCGACAACTTGCCAGAGACAGAGTGGGAAAGATCCGCGACGCAAGAGATACTATCGAGAGAGTAGGCCGAGCGATGAGTTCCCAGCGGCGTCGACGTATGGTTGAAGAGCGTGTTGGCAATCGAGGTCTGAGAGTACATGCTACTGAGCGAGGCCTGGGATCCAATGGCGCTGTCGAGAGAGAAGGGCTCCAAGAGCAGTGACCTGTCGGCGATGTTGGCTGCCCTGCCGGCCTTGCTGCTCTCGTAAAGGGCCTTGGCGTCGGGTGATAACTGAACCTTTGGCGTATATATTAGCTTCATCGCATACAATGGCGGGTAAGCATGAGCCCACCTGTCGCTGGCTACTGCTGAACGTCTGACCAGTCGTGCCAGCTCTGCTTCTCTGCTTCAACCCCTCGCCCTCAGAGAAGCCACGGAAGTTCGGCATGTGCAGCGAGCGAGTGTAGATCGCATGGCGCTTCATGCTCTGACGCGCATCGGCCCTGGAGGGCACAACGTCGCCTGCGGTGTCGTGGCCTGAACCGGGGCGGACGGCAGAGACAGATGCGTACTTCGCCTTAGGCCCCGCTGGCGATACCTCGGAGGTAGCTGACTTGGTAGATGGGTCGACGTTACGAGCTGCACCCTGACTAGCGACTTCGGGCTTGAACCCAGGGCGAAGCAACTTGCCCTCCACTCCGTTCTTGAGGCGGGCGAGGAAATCATCGACGACGGCGCCGCCAGCTGCGAATCCCGTGCCGGACGCCCTCTTGCTGACAAGATCGAGGATGGAATCACTCGACTGACTATGCATGAACGGCGTCGCGGGACGTACGCCGGCATTCCAGGCATGCAGAAGCGCACCGCGGCTGATGGGTGTCATATCTTCTCCGCCGATCCCGCAGTCCTGTTCGAGGTCGAAGGCTAAGCACACAGTGCTATCGTCGAGAGCAAGGGGGTAGTTCAAGGCCGACTCTAGCGAGAGATTGCGTCGGGAGCGAGGGATGCGCGAGGGAGTCTGAGGGCGCTTCGTAGGCGTATCAATGCTGAGGGCCTTCCAAGTGTGCCCAAAGGCGCTGGGGGAGCGCGCCAGTCGCGAACATTGCGGCGTAGGGTCGAAGTTGGTTGACCTACGGAGCGCACTCGTGGGCGAACCGAAGGCTGCAGCGTCCGACGACATGGAGTTGTCATGGTATACCGAAAAGGCGCTGCGTGTTTGGCGATCGACAAGCGCTTTGCGTGAGGCAGGAAGCTTAGGTGGGCCGGGCATAGACCGTTGCATCACTTGCGTGGCCCTTGCGATGAGAGCTGCCCCTCGTACGTCGTATGTAGGTGCAGATGGAGTATCGGACCGGGCTGAGGCAAGGACGGTGTTGTACGAAGGGCTGCAAGTATCTCTCTTGTTACCGGCGAGCTTATTTGCAGATCGTTTGGGCGTCTGGACAGACGATCGTTGGGTAGGCTTTGCGATGGAAGGTGAGAATGGCGAGGGTGATGTCTTCGAGCGGGTATGGGCATTGCTGCCCTGAGAAATGGAAGCCTTGCGAGAGGCGCTGTTCGCTTTCGAAGCGGAGGTTGGAGTTCTTGATACGCTGGATGCTCTGGTACGAGTAGATTGTGGACGAGTGGACGACTTCAAGAACGGAGCCTGCGTGAAGATGAAATCGTCTGTTAGGGAAGGAGCCATGGCCCTCACCTTGACACCTCCAACTTCACTTCGAGACGTATTCTGCGTCAAGGCGCGCAAGGCGGTATTGGTTTTGTCCCTGAAAGCGCTGCGAGTAGGTATGTGGGCGCGGTTCAACGGCGTCTTCACAGCAGGGACTTCGCGAAGCGGCGAGAGCTGGAAGCGGTGGGGCTTCTCGCGGATTGCTATGCGCGGCTTCATGGTGACACGAGTGCCTGTGTTTGGTGATCCTTGAATTGCGCTCATGATGGCCGCGAACTCCGCGATGGGCGATGAAGGAATACGGATAACAATGGGATGTCCGTTTTGGGAAAGCGGGAAGGAAGGTTCATCAACACGTGATAATAGCGTGGGACTGGGGCCATTGGGACGAAATTGAACTTGCCTCCGCCCATCAGGGCTGTTCTCATCGTCCGCGAGTTCGCTCGAATATTATGGTGGCTCCACCGGCTCCGGACTCTCCCCGCTCTTCTCAGTCTCCTCCGCCTGATGGCGTACAAGGAGACTTGGAGATGGAACTCTTTGGGCTCGCTAATGCCCTCTACAACCTTGGAACGACTGTAATCAATGACTCGACCAAAGAAAGAGACAAGCCGGGTGGAGGCGTGAAGCAGGTCGGCTTGAGAGTGTGAGTAATCAGACGTACACCTTGTTCACACCTTGATTTTTTGACAGAAACGACGTGATAAAGCACCTGGAGCAACTAGACATGATGTCCGACCACATAACCACCAGGATACCTTTTGACGTCTTGAAGCATGTCGACGAGGCGCATAACCCGGAGTTCATTACCCGGGAACGTATTGAACGTGTCGCCGCAGAGAACCAATTTGCTTACGCCAAGATTGCGGCCCTTGACGTGAGTGAAAAATATAGCTGTTGTCTGTCTATACTGAACTACCGCTGTAGCGCTATCGCTCAGAGCTCAACGAAGCCCTGGCAAAGAGCTTTCCGGGAATAGAAGCCGAGCTTGAGCTCCCGATGCCAGGAGACGCCTATGTAAAGAAAGAAGAAGCTCCTGCGACGAATGGCATCGCGCTAAACGGCTCGTCGAGGGCATGAGGAGTCATTGTGACTCCACAGGTAGGCGTACCTCTGCACGGCAAAATTCCGGACCTGCGTGTTCATAGTTGTTTTATAGGTTGCTCCTCATCAAAGGCCTGACAGGCGTGAGGGTGGCAAGGCTTCTTGGCAGCTTGCAGGATTCTATTGCGCCGCCAGTGCTGCAACTCCATCGCAGCTCGCTAGTCTATCCCTCGATATCATCACAGAGCATTGGCTAACGATGTTTGCGTCTATAGTTCAGGTCGTCATTCCCGCTTGCACGTAAGCCTCCGTATTGTTCTGTCATCATGTCGTTAGTCTTTACGATTTGTATTTGTACCGCTCTGTATATCACGCTCTAATTGCCATCATGGCTACGGGTGCCTGAGGCGAGGACCCCTGACAATACGGTTATATTCCAGATACAAATCCGGACAAGAACGGCCCAAAATCGAGCCCTCACCCAGATAAAAATCCGGACAGAAACCGCTTGGAGGGGTCAACAGGCAGATTCAGGTCCGGACAGGATTGTTGTGGTGCACGGCTGCCACACACATGTCAACGCCCCGGACCCGAAAGGTCTAACGGAATGGCGCGGCTCATCTACGAGTTCGAACACGGCGTGAGGCTCGCGTTTTGGACCTTTTTGTGATGAAATGGCCTTTCTCAGTATTCTCAATGAACAATGGCGGCTGAGAGGATTTGAACAGCATGCGCATGAGCCGCAGAGGCTCAGACAGGCGAAATCCGCAAGATTATGGCGCCAGAGGCGCCCGGAAATTTTTTATCGATTTTTTAACGATTTTGATGATTTTTGGAGGCCAAATACGATTCCGGACAAGAATGGCGAGAACCCCCGTCGGGGGTCCGGACAGGAATGCCCAAAAGGCCGACTTTCAGTATCCGACCTCTGTGTGTATTGTCAGGGGTCCTCTGAGGCGGCGATCCTGAGCTCGACGGAGTTCTTCCAGAAGTTGGACCTTCAGCTGCCCTCTCTGCCCCCGCCTCTCCCACCGGTTCATTGAGTCGATCCCGTACAGCCGTTTGAAAGATACTGCCACGTTTACGTGATCTGTCGCGGTTGCCATCGCTGCCAGATTGAGCTTGGCCGGTTGCGATTGTTGTGCGCGTCAGGACATTTCATTTTGGCGGAATCTGCGTCCCGGTCAGCCGTCGACCAATTTGTCAGTCTTTCCTTTCCTTTCCTTCCCCGACCCTCGCCCGAACACATCCCTCCGTTCTTGACGCCAATTGCTGGCTATACGGCGCCTCGTTGTCTGCTAGCTTGCGCTCACGCTCTCGAAGCGCATGTCTGAACTCCTCGCATCGTATACGGCGCTGTCCGCATCGAGCCCCAGGTCCGATGTCGATAATGTTCTGCAGCGCATAATTAACGGTACTGTTCTTATCGCCTCCCCTTCCGATCCGGATGCTCATCTATATTGACCAGCCCCACCCACGGCCGTCGACACTCAGTCGAGGCAGCAGCTGGTGGAAGCGCTGATCGCCGACGTAAAGGCTACGACAGGATCGCAGAAGGGCGCCAGCGGTCGCTTGATTCCCAAGGGTGCGTAGCTGCACCAAGGTTTTCCATCTGGACCTCACCCCTTATCAGACACTGCGCAAGCACTGCTGGCAGTGAAGAATCTGGGCAAGCATCCCTCTGGCGCGCAGGTCATCGCCAAGGCCTCCACGTTGTCCACCCTACTCTCCTTTGCCAACAACACCTTCAAGGACGATCCCGATGCATCATGCGAGGCGCTCAGATGCATAGCCAATACCCTCCTTCTCATCGAAGGCGCCAGAGTCACCTTCATCGAGAAGGACGTCTCTGGTGGCGAGCAGTGCATCACGCTTCTGGAGAAGTCATCCACACCGGACCAGATTTTCATCATCTCTCGAATCCTCCTTCTGGCCACCGTTATCCAGTCTTCGTTCTTAACGTCTCTTGTCGACGAGAAGCGACATGGCAAGAACATCGTGGATACAATTGAGGCAAAGCTGGATTCGCTTACGACTGCCATCCTGTCCGGGACGAAAATGTCACGCGAAGCCACGACAGATCTGCTCAAGTTCACCTTCAACATCCTCATGCATTACCCCAAGGTGCGTTGTTCTGCCATGACCACTGACAACGTACTTAGCAAGTTCTGTAGATGGCTGGAGAACCTACGGACCCGGCTGCCAACGCAAGTCCTGAGGAGCGCAAGGTCATGGGAGACTACTGGAGCTCCAAGCTCGACGGGTGAATTCTGCCGACACAACACCGTCCGCCGATGCTGACCAGTACCGCAGGCTTCTCCCCCCTCTCCTTCGCCTCTTTACGACCCTACCTCCCACATTCCCTGCGCCGCTTACGGCGCCACTCACCCACGTTATTCACTCGCTAATCACAATACCCATCACGCCCAATCTCAAGCCGCTCTGGTTCGGATCAACTTCCCCCAGCCCGAAGACAGCCAGCTCGGTGGCCAGCAGCTCCGCAGGTCGGGCATCAACAAGCACAAGAACGCAGGCCGGCGGGCGATCTGGTAGTGGCAGCACCAGTGGTCGGTCGTCCCGCAGCACGTCCCCGCCGACAACGCCTACCTCATCACCCAAGCCCTCGACGTTGGATCGTGCGCTAAACGTTTTGTCGGGTGGGCGTCGTTCTATGTCACGATCTCCGCAGCCCTTCCGCGCTCCTGATGTCCTCGGCCGCGCCCACGATCTACTCGACGTGTCTTTCTCGCACTACTTCCCAGGCGACATCGAGCCGGACGACATCAGCGTGCGAGAAGGGGTGAAGAAGGAGAATGAGACCGGCGGGAACATCGGCAGCACCATCGATGACATGCTCACGCCGCTCGTTGTGCTCATCACACGCCTATGTACCGCGGACGAGCATTCGCGTGCGCGGATGCGCGAGTGGCTCGTCCCTGCCGATCTCGACCGGACTGCACCGCTGGAAACGCGCAAGGACACGCTTGGGCGATGCATACGCCTTCTCTCGTCCGTGTATCATCCCATGTTGAAGGATGCCGTTGGAGAGCTATTCTTCATTGTCTCCGACTCAGACCGTAAGTCATCGAATGGCGAAAGCCGATGCGCATCCGCTGACCGTATCCTTAGCTTCTATCATGTCTTCACTTTTTGGATACGGCCACGTTGCTGGCTACCTCTTCAACAAGGGAATCATGAGCGCCCCGCCGCCGCCGTCTGACTCAGGCGCGGCATCCAGTGTTCCAGGGGCCTCCATCAACCCTATCACTGGCTCAGTGCAGGAGCGCCGGCCACCAGAGCCCGAAATGACCGAAGAGGAGAAGGAAGCGGAGATGGAGAAGTTATTTGTCCTTTTTGACAGGCTGGAGCGTACTGGCGCCATGCCCAAGGAGCAGAATCCTATCAGGAAAGCCATACAGGAAGGCAAGATGGGCTAAGACGCACGCAACCGTCCCCTTCGATTCTTCATACATCCGAGATCGTGCAGTGCATGCTCACTATGTTCTGTTCGCTTATATCCCACCATGTTGTGCTGCTCGCGCGAAGTTGCTGTTGTTCGTTGATCAACCTATTACCCCACTCTTCGTAGAATACTCGACGGTACATACCTTGTCTAATGATTCTAATTTCGCGTGCAGCTTTTGTATTGTACTGTACAATGTCCGTCGCCTGCCTCGGTGCGGGAATCGACCGGCCATGGAGCCAGATTGTACTCGAATTGAAACCAGACTGCAGCAAGTCGTGCCATCGTGTCTTGTCGTGGCCAACTGGACCGTGCGAACGATCTCCTATCCGGACTCCGCTCCGATCTGTCTGGAGGCGCATTATCATTGCTGGAGGTCGCCTTCAAACACTTCTCCAAGCCACTGCTTGTTTCCGCCCTTCGCCAAACCTCTTTCTTCCGCCTCCTCCAGCACAATCTCAGCAGCAATGACCACGGAAGAGCAATCTTTTGTTGGGCAGACCCTCCAGGGCGTCACGATCACCGATCCGACGTTCAAGCCCTTGCCAGGCCGCGTCGGCAACCTCACTATACCTCAGCAGCATGCACTTGACAAACTCAAGAAGGAGCTGCAGGAGGAGGGCAAGTTCGTGCCCGAGCGGATGGACGATGCGATGCTGTTGAGGTGCGTGTTTTCCGCCTGGCGGGGCGCATGCGTTGCTGAGATTGTGTAGATTCCTCCGCGCGCGCAAGTTTGACTATGCGAAATCGAAGGAGATGCTCCTCAACGCGGAGCAGTGGCGGAAAGACTTTGGCGTCGACGACATCATCCAGTACGTGGATCGTGGCGCGTCGGGGTGGAGGGGCAGGCCGTTGACGCGACGCGCAGCAACTTTGACTTCAAGGAGAAGGTGGAGGTGAACAAGTACTACCCGCAGTTCTACCACAAGATGGACAAGGTATATATGGGACAAGCGCCCTTGCCGGCGTTGTGCTGACCCTTCTCCAGGATGGCCGTCCTGTCTACGTCGAGCGCCTTGGCTTCCTCGACATCAAGGCGCTGTACAGCATCACGACACAGGACAGGCTCCTCAAACGCCTTGTCCAGGAGTACGAGCGTTTCCTCATGGAGCGCCTTCCCGCCTGCTCGCGCGCCATCGGCCACCCCGTCGAGACGTCCTGCACGATAATGGACCTGAACAATGTCTCTATCTCCAGCTTCTACCGCGTCAAGGACTACGTCATGGCGGCTAGCTCAATCGGTCAGGACCGCTACCCAGAATGCATGGGCAAGTTCTACATCATCAACGCGCCGTGGGCGTTTACCACCGTGTGGGCGGTCATCAAGGGCTGGCTCGACCCTGTTACGCAGGAGAAAATCAAGATCTTGGGGTCGAACTACAAGACGGAGTTGATTGCGCAGATCGGGGAGGAGAACTTGCCATCGGAGCTTGGGGGCAAGTGCAACTGCCCGGGCGGCTGCTCGCTGAGCGATGCTGGTCCCTGGAACGAGTCGGCGCCTGCAGCTGCCTAGACTCGACCTGTACTATAGCAGCGGAGTTTGACATGTTGCACGTCTCGTTCAACGCACAAGTATACCCACAATGATGAGGTTTTCGACCTTCTCGAAAGTCGCGGTAAGGAAGAATCCAGTAACGAAGGGAATATGAACTCGAGCACTGGGTCCACTTCTTCTGGTCACCCGTACATGTAGCCAAAAGGAGACCTGAGAAGGAATTTGAGTCAAAATTTGAGGCAAAATCAGCCTTGTCAGGTGTAGGTGGTTATAGGTCCCGCCATGTTGAGCCACGTGAGTATGCGGAGTCGAGGCCCGGGCCCGATCCATTCGCCGCGCTCAACTCGACCTCTGCATCGTTCCTGCGTCCCCCGACGACTACAACATAAAAGGCGGACGTCGGCGACAGACAGTACTGGGGGTATACCTGCGAAGGCGCCAGACTTGTCGCTGAGAGCAACGCCCTCAACGGCTGGTGCGTGAAGTTTACTACTGCTTCAGCCACCGTCTGACGATCTGCGTCTTGCAGTTATGAAAGCCATATGCAATGTCTCTGGTCGCCGAGAATCGCTAGTGTCGTCGGTACTGCCCGCTGCTCGGCGTCCCGACGCGCAGCGGTCATAACAGGCCCGCCATGCAGCAAGCACATCACGAGCCGGCCTCTGTCGGCCCCCCGCCGTCGTACAACGATCGGCGCATACCTCAATGTCACATATCACCGCACTCTCTCGACGCAGGCTGCACTTGAACCGGCATCCTCTCCTCATGTATATCATCACTTTCCTCTTCCAACCGTCAAGCGGTCTGCTTATATCTCTCAGACTCACACTGCTCCCCCTGACACGGCATGTAATCTCCCCTCGCCCCCGACAGCGTCTTCCGCTCATGCCTCTCGGATGGCGGCACAGTCTATACGACTTTGTGTCGCCCAGAAGGCGTTCGGTGACGCTTTCTACATCTTCCACGCTGTCAAATACTCGAACGATCCCGCATTTGACGCGTCCGCTCAAGACCTGTCTGGCTACGGCCGCGACCTTCCCCGCTACGCGGATGTCGCGCTCCAGTTCGGCCAGACTGTCAACCCCCGCCTTGCTGCTCACGCACTCCTACACTCCCTCCTGCGCGCCGGCCAACCAGAACTGGCATACCGCTTCTCGATTAAAATGATGGAGGCGGGCGTTGAATTCCACCATCGTTCCCTGGAAGGGGTGATCAAATTCTTATCACCGCTACCCAACGAGTCGCCCGTTCGACACTACGTCCGATCCATGGTACGACAGTATAACCCAACGGTCTACCTCACAATGCGGACCGCTCGATTCCACGACAACCCCGGGGCCGATATGGCTCTGCAGTTGCTGGAGGCCGCTCGCCGATCGCGACACCGTCGTACGGACGGCATGTTCACACACTTGATGAAGCTTTGCATCCTCAATGGCGAGCTCGTCCTTGTGACCATGCTCTTCAGCGCCCTCTGTGCGGATTGGAAGACGGCGCGGGTCATACAGGCGCAGGTCAACGACATGCTTGTCCCGGAGGAGATTGACCCCACTGTCGAGGCCACCCCGCGCGATCGCCACCATGCGCGCTTCATCCGGGCGGATGCCTCGACTCATCGTGCGCAGCTGCACGATATTCTCGCCGCCGTTGATGATACACTTGCGGCCGAGGAGCTCGAATCGGGTCCCGCCTCCGCCCTCAATGCGGCGCTGCAGGCACTGGTCAACCTTGCCTACCTCCTAGACAACCGCCTGCTCCCGTACACCGACTTGGGCATGCTCATCCGCTCCATATATCGATGTCCACGGGTCATGCGGTATGCTTGGATCCCTGATCCTGGAGCGGAGGGTGGGTACCGGCGTGTCGAGGCGTATTCGTACTGCCACAACGTGCTGAACCGCTTGCTCAACAACCTGCCCATTCGACGACGCTTGGATCCTGAGCCGCCTCCTCCAGGGCGACCGCGAATACAGTATCCTCGGGAGGCGTTCGAGGACGTCATGCGCCCGCTGTCTGTGCGGAGTTGTAATGCCCTACTGCACTATGCCCTCCGGCATCGTCTGTCTCTGAAGAAGGCCGAGCAGGTGCTTGACTATATGGTTAACAAGCATCCTGATAGGTTGAAGCCGGACACTGCGACATCGAACATCTTGCTACGCTCAGCTACTCTATTGCGGCGGTCAGACATCGCGCAACAGGTCCTGGAGATGTTCCGCCGGGATGGATCGACTGCTTTATCCCCTGCGAAGTCTACAAGGACTACCCAGGAACATGGTCGTTCCCAGCTTGTGCCCTTCCAGCGGAGCGGAACCGAGTTCAGTGCTGCTCTGACACGGCTGCAGGAGGATGAATTGGATCTACGTCCTCTTCTTTCTCCTATCGCCCCGGACGAGCGCTCACTCAACGTATGGATCACCCACCTGACGGCCACTGGCAATCCGGGCGAGATCGCGGACGCCGTCTTCGACATTCTGCCCCAGCTATACCTTGTCGATCATCCCGCCGGGTACCACAGGTGCCATGATCAGCGCCTTAACACGGACGTTGAGACTCGCAAGCACGACTTATTGCAGGCGGCGAGCTATGGGCCTCAGGTCTACGTTGCCGTCCTCAATGCTCTGGTCAAGGCGGGTCGTACTGGGCTGGCCGAACGGGTCTGGCTGCTTGCCAAGCGGGCCGAGCGAGCGAGTTGGCAGCGTCGAAAGGCGGGGACCTCGCAACCCTACTGGAAACCATGGTGTCTGCCCATCCATGCGTACACGCTCATGCTGCAGTGCTACGCTGGGGAGGCGCGACGGTTCACTCTCACACGCACGCTCGATATCCACACCGGCAGCGCCAGCTGGCTTCCGCGCGACAAGATCCACGTTTCTGGATGGACTCGCTACATCAAGGGCAAGGCTGTCGCACGCAGCTTGAACGGGCGGAAGGCGGCCCGCCTGCTGTACGCCTCCATGTACACCGGTGCGCAGGACGTCTTCCTGAAGTTGCAGAAGGCTCGCAATGTACACAACCGTCTGCTCGATCAGCGCCCCGAGCCCGACGCGCGCTTCTTCAACGCCGCCCTCGACGCTTTCGCGAGGCCTAGGGACAAGGGGCGACCTGTGGTCTCGTGGGCGAGCAAGCCCTTGTCGGTCTTCGCTGCGCGCTGCCAGCTGCGTTCAGCCATGCAGAAGTACGACCAGCTACAGAAGCGTCCCGCCTGTAGTAGGGAGCTTTGGCGGGTGATGGCGGATATGCAGAAGGCGGGATACGCGATCCCGGTCGCACTGCGCCCATTGCTTGTCGGGCGCATGCCGGTGGAGAGGATCAGTTGGGAAGGGATAGCGAGAGTGGACAGGGCACCGTATGCGTTCCCTAGGGGGAGGTCGTGCAAGCGCCGGACTCATCGTATCCCGGTGTCGAAGACGAAAGGGTTACCGCTCAGCCGGATGCGAGTCGGCCGTAGAATGCGGCAGAGGGGGGACACACAGCGTTCGTGAACTACTTATTCTAGATTACCTATAGTTCGCTTGAATGTAGTATTGCGAAGGACTCGAGTGAATGACTGAAAACGCACGACGGATGGTTTTAAGAATTACCATCGTTTGGCGAGACCGTACTCTCCAGATAGATTGTAGCTACGTGCTTCCGAACCTCCCGCGGCTTCCACTCCGTCGAGACGTCCTGCAGACTGTCTACGATTCCCTGCAACTTCTGCTGCTTCTCCTTTGCGGTGAGCTCCTTCTGCCCGGACTTCTGCGCGAGCGCGATGTCGACGCGCGCGCCACGAGAGAGATCCTTGCGCACTTTCGACAGCTTGTGCTCCAGATCGTGTCCGTCGGTGGCCCAGGTCAGCTGCATCTCCTTCGGCGCGGGCTTCTTCGCTGCCTTCGCGCGTTGCTTCTGCTCCTTCAGCCACCGCGCCCGTTCGCGCTTGTCAATGATCTTGACGAGTGCGCCGGTCTCCTTATGGTGGCTCACGAGCTCGACGAAGAAGTTTTTGCGGTCAATGGCAGCGAGGATAGTGGAGAGTGAGGTGGGTGGGCCAACGCCGTCTTGCGCGACGATACGGACGGTGCGGTGGGGAATCTTGTCGTCCTTGGGATGGTCCTCCGTCACAGCGGAGGACATAGATCGTATTGTGACACATGGCTGTCGTGGAGAGTAGGTTTTTTGCGAAGCGGACGCGACCAGGGTTGTGCGTCGAGGTGACAGACGCGCTCGCCTTGCGGTGCGTAAGATCGAGAGAGCATTCATGGCTAGCGTCGATAATCAGTCCTTTGCAATGCGTAGCTTGCACTATGGGCTTTTACACACCCTGTGATAGCCTTGTCGGCTCTGGACGCAACGGTGCTCGTTAACGTTAGCGATGGGTGAGTGCAGGATAGTTCCTGGAATATCGTTCACTGCGTTATGACCGGTCAAGCGGCCCGCAGCCCCGAGAAGCTGAGCACGAATATCTTGACCAAAGTGCCATCGAGTGTATATGGCGCGTGAAGCTCATGAAGAGGACATTGCCATGCAGAGTTGCTCACGGGTTTTGGATTTACGGGGATGGGGTAATTATAAGACTAAACATAATATATCTATGCCTGTGGTGATACTGTCACGGTCGTCCAATGACCCCCGTCGAACAGAAAACCTTACATGCTCAGCTTTGGGGAGAGCAGCACAGCAACCCTAGTACTTCACGATATGAATATCGAGCTGTCGAGCAGTGTCCACGATGCTGCGAGGCATCGCGCAACCTTCCCATTCCACAAGGAGCGGGCGAGTGCAACCAGACGCATGACGATTCCGAAGAATGCTTAGCAATGCCTTCGGCGTCAGGTCGAAGATGTTGCGCAGAGTCAGCTGCTGCAGCTGGGGGAGGTTGTGCCCTTCGTTGGAAAGAGCACGCGCGAGCTCGCTGGTGATCTTGGAGGCGCCTGAGGCCTCCAAACGAAGGGACACGAGGTTCTTGGCCGCGTCTGATTGCAGGTACTTGGAAATTCCAGCTTTGTAGACGAACGACCAGGAGATGGTGACGTGCTGGAGAGACTTCGTCGCCTCGAGGAAATTGTACGTCCTTCGCCCTTTGTCCTTGAGCGAGGGTCCGACCCTGTATATCTTCACCTCGTTGAGGTTCGACGCGACCATGTTTGTGAGGATATCCGCGAGTTGCTCCTGCGTCTTCGCACGCGTGAGGCTGCTCGTGAGTGTAGGAGACACGAGTCGCGACGCATTGACTCGTCCCTCTCGAAGAAGGATTGAAACGGTCTCGTCAGCGAAGCGGTCCTGGACTTTGATCCAGTACCGAGGCTCGTCGGTTCGCCCTTCGAATTTGCGAATGGTTGTAACCAATTAGCCGAGCGACGGTTTCTTCAAGGGCAAGCCGTCATCAGGCTCCTGGGGAGGCACGCCGAACGGCAACCGTAGTGCAAGCCGCTCTGAAGGTCGCATTCATTGACTCAAAGACATCACTGCGCGCTGGAGAAATCACTGACCGTGATGATAATTCCGACTGTTCTCGTTAGTGATGACCGCAGAGCTATGTATGTCCTCAAGAGGAGCCGATGTGATTGCGACGAGGCGACGACATGAGCGTTGAAGACAATAGGGTTACTACAAGAGGAAACAATAATCTTTGATCCGTGATCCGGTAGCCGTGATTGACGATACTGTATAAATATTGGCTACTTGTGGCTGTCTGCAGTACTCTTTCTTCTCACTAGCATGTTCGACATTCGGTCGTCGAACGCAGCGCTCAACCAGAGTCAGACGGTGCCACTGGTATCACATCGCGGACGAGCCACCCATCGGGCGAAGATGTGCAGCTTGCTGCATGTCTTCGTTGACCAGTAAACTTAAATCTGGGGGTCCTCTTCGAGATGTCTGACAGACAGGTCGTTATCGCGGTCTTTGCACGGGTTGTCGGGTAGGCAACTCGTCCAGCGCTCGCAAGACCTGGCTTACTGGGCCCCGCGTGAGTGTGGCTAGGACTTGCCCGGCAGTCGACGAAGGCCGAAGTTCGGCTGGAGGTTGCTGGGAGCACCGGCTATGGAAGCGTGGGGTGGGCTATGCGTTCAGCGCGGGCGAGCGCGCTGTGTTGCCGAAGCCGTGCGTCGAGGTCCCTGGAACGCGGCGCGCGGTGCAGGTGCCGGCGCGCTCGTTCCTACCCGGACTGGGTGTCGCCCACATCGCCGGTTGTCTTCGGACGACCGACGGAGGCAGCACACTGTCCGCGGCGTCGACTGCGCGTCTCCGTGGCGCGTAGTCGACTTGCAGTCCTTTCTGGACTTGCTTGGTGCTCTTTTGAGCACCTGTCGTAGGAGGCAGCACCCAACTGGGGTCAGACGTCGCCATTGTTGGCCGCCCGTCTCGGACGAGCCACCCGTCGGACGAAGGTCGGCAGCTTGCTGCTTGTCTTCGTTGAACAGTGAACTTAGATCTGGGGGTCCTCTCCGAGAGGTCTGACAGAAAGGCTGTCGCCGCGGGCGTTGCTCGAGTCGCTTGGTAGGCGGCTTGTTCAGCGTCCGTGAAGTCTGGCTTCCTGGGCCCCGCGCGGACCTGACTAGGCCCTGCTGGTGGCCTGCGAGTGTCGTCGCTGGAGGCACCGGTCACTGAAGCGCGGGGTGGGTGCTGCGTCCAATGCTATCCGGATCGCATGTCGCTGTCGATGTCGCTCGCGCGATGTCTGTATCGATGTTGCTTGCGCGACGGAGGCGGCATACCCTGCGGATAGCATCGACTTGGGCTTCATCCTAGCAGCTGGGCGTACGCTCGGCGAAAGGGATGATGCCTGTGTCGACAGTACGGCTAATATTTGGGAACCCTTTGCACTTCTAGTGCATGTTTCTTTCAGAGTGTTTGATGTCCTTCGATATGTGCGTGGCTCAGTCGTGTGGTTTGACTGATGCTGATCTTTAGGATCGTGTCAATAAAATTTTCATAAACTTTTGAGCTCGGTAGCATCTGTTGCGTCAAGGATCGTTCACCAGCACCGCCGACGACACGCTCGGCTGACTCGCGATAGGAAGACGAGAGTTAGAAGACGAGAGTGTGATCAGGACAGGATAGATAAGTTTTGTTCTATTGCTACATGCGTGAACTTGGTATATTACAGCGTCAGGCCGCTTATGCGTAGTCCTTCTGGATGAATTTCGCGATTGTCTGCAACTGGATATTCGACGTGCCCTCGTAGATCGCGCCCTGAAGTACTCGTCAGTGACCAACGTGCTCATGAACCCAGTATGAGTACTCACGATTTTCGAATCCCTCCAGTACTTCTCAATCCCCGTCTCCCTCGTAAAGCCCACGCCGCCCGCCCACTCGATCGCGGACCCCGCCACCCGCTGCGCGACGACGCTCGAGTGGTACTTCGCCATCGCCGCCTGCTTCGTGAACGGCAGCCCCTGGTCCTTCCGCCGCGCCGCGTTGTAGGTCAGCAGCCGCGCGGCCTCGATCTCGACCGCGGCCTCCGCCATCTGGAACTGCATGCCCTGGAAGGTGCCCACGGGCTTGCCGAACTGCTTGCGCTCGAAGGTGTAGGGCACGGCCTTGTCGAAGGCGCCCTGCGCGAGGCCGACCATCTGCGCGGCGATGCCAATGCGGCCTTCGTTAAGGATTTCGATGGCGATCTAGGGGATAAGACGGTGAGTAGGTGCGTGAGAGGATGGATATGGGTGAGGGATGTACCTTGTACCCCTGGCCTTCACCGCCAATGATGTTCGCTGCTGGCACTTTCAGGTCATCGAAGTTGAGCGTGCACGTTGATGAGGCGCGGATGCCGAGCTTCTCTTCCTTCTTCGCGATCTGAATGCCCATGTCCTTGGTCGCGGCGAAACAAGTGATACCCTTGTATCCCTTGCTTGGATCCGTCTATTCAATTGTAAGTTCAATCCGCGCGCATCTGAATACACCGCAGGACGTACGTTGGCAAAGATGAGGAAGACCTCCGCCTCATACGAGTTTGTTATCCACATCTTTGAGCCGTTGATGATGTAGTGGTCGCCCTCCTTCTTCGCGCGTGTTTGCAGCGAGAACGCATCCGAACCGGCAGCAGGCTCCGACAAGCAGAACGACCCGAGCTGCGCGCGTGAAAGTCAGCACCCCACCGCATGACCACAACCGGTGCCCGAAATCATCGGGCGGGCGGAGCAAAGCGCGCCCCAAACGTCGCAGGCGCACCTTCGACTCGGCGAGCAGGGGCAGCCACTGCTCCTGCTGCTCCTTCGTCCCGTACTTGCGGAAGATGGTGTTGACGAGCGTGTTGTGCACGTCGCACATGACGGAGACGGAGGGGTCGACCTTCGCGAGCTCCTCGATCGCGATTATGGCCGCCGTGAATGAGGACTCGGCGCCCCCGAAGTCAGCCGGGGTTTCTATGCCCATGAGCTGGCGGGGTGCGCGTCAGTGCGTGCGAGCGCGGATGGAGGGGGATAGGGTGGGGGAGAGACACGTACACCTTGCTCGAAGAGGGCAGAGATGATGGAGGGGTCCATCATCTCCTTCTCGTCCATCTCGCGAACCTTGGGCCCAACGACGTCGGCGGCGAAGCGCTGGACTGGAGAGGTCTTAGTATGGAGGTATATATGGATTTAATGTGACATACCGCTTTCCTTGAGCATCTGCTCCTCATCTGTCAGGGTATCGAGCGACGCTAGCTGCTGGCGCGCGCATCGCGACGTGGCGAACGTCCTGGGACATTGGGGGTGAGTCTCGCGACGCTGACGTAGGCCAGGATCGGCGCACCTAGCAGCAAGCGGTCGAGTGGCAGCTAGCGGGCGAGCGCCGCGCGAGACGGTCCTGAGCAGTGCAGACGACATGATGGCAGGTCAAGAGGGGAATTAGGAGGCCGGGAGGAGCGAACTAAGAGCCGAGCGTTGTGACGCAGCCGCCCATTCCTCATCCTCTTTTAATCTCCCCGCGGGGTACGAGGCGGGGATCGGATCTTGGTTTCATGTGATAGAGGCCGGTCAGGTGATCGCATAGCCGGTGTCATTGATGGGATGCGGTGATGGCGGTCCGAGGACGCGCGTGTCGCGGCGCTCGGCAGGTGCCGTGCTTCAATCCCTCTTGCACACCGTCATGGCTGGCCGGACTTTGCTGTTGGCTGCGCTGGCACCCGCGGCGTATGCGTACTCGAATACCCTCCCGGTTGTCTCTTGGTCGTCGGTCAGGTGTGTTGGATGACTGCCTGCTTGGGATGCGCCTTACTCAAAGCACTCGTTTACAGCACGAAGATCCACGACGCATTGCCAGCGGCGTTGACTGACTCTATCCATGTTCCCGCACTCTTGAATGATATTCTCTCGCACCCGGAAGCATGCGAGCATGACGCGATTCTGCTTGTGGACCAGCCAGGGGTGCGTACTCGAGCATATACGCTACGTCCCCAGCTCACCCGTGTTAGGTCCACGCCTCAGACTTCCGCACCATGGCGCGCGACTCGACTGTCGCAGAACACGTCGCGAACTCACGATCGTCCTCTCAATACCCTTACGTACCTGCACACGGCGCGTTCGACTTCCATAGTCTTGCGGAGGCCGTATCCTCGCAGTGCGACGCGCGCCTGCTGAAGGTGTCGCACCAGGAGGAGCCCACCTTCATCGAGGGCGCGAAGCATGTCATTAGTATGATCCTTCCGGACGTTGACTCCCACCACGGAGGTCGCAAGGAGTGCATGAAGGAGAGCGGTGCGTGATCACCCTAATATCAAGCAAGCTTGACGAACTGAATATGCCGCAGACGCATCCTTCTCCACCATGCTCGAGGCTATCACTGCCAAGTTCCCCAAGCACCTTGTCATCTACACGGGCTCTACCCCGTCCCAGCACCTGACGCGCCGCCAGTACGACAGCGCCGCGGACGAGGACCCGTACACGAATCCCTTCGCTGAGCTTGGCGAGGAGGCGGCAAACGTCTCGCAGAAAGCCTTCGCGCCTCCCGAGGGCGGCATCCTCAAGAAATATCAGCTCCTGACGCCGGGCCTGATCACTAGTCTTCTGGTTGTGTTCTTCGTGTTGGTACCAGTGATGATGGCGGGTATCAAGGCGCTGTCGAGTATCCAGAGCCCCCTGCGTTTGGACGCGCCGAAGGGCTTCAACGCGCAGACGAAGAAGCAGCAGTAGATGGGAGAGTTGGGGTTATCAGTTAATACGATGTTCGACAGCTAAAAAGTGCATGTCTTGTCTTGGTACAAAGCATGCATGCTTGAAAGCAATCACAATAGAACGACAAAGCTAGTCTCACAGTCAAAGGATCGTCCGAGAAGACGAGCGGTTGTTGGCGGGGTGACGTCACGTGGTGCACCCCCTCTGTTCGCCGCGTGCTTTGTTTTTCTAAAGTCGGGCGCTTGACGAGTTGACTCTTACTGCCACTGTCCCTGTTACCCACCATGTCTCGTCCGGCATCTACATCTACTCGGCCAGGAGCGTCTCCTCTCCCCCGTCCATACCAGGTCAACACGCAAACGAAGGTGCTCGACTCCCAGCATGGCCGCATTCTCTGCATCGCCGACATAAGAGGACGCCTGTCCGCGCTGAACGACCTGGCTCGAGAGGCGAACGCGCACGCCGTCATCCACACAGGGGACTTTGGCTTCTTTGAGGAGGAGAGCCTGCAGCGCATCAACGACCGCACCCTGCGGCACCTCACCATGTACTCCCCCCTCATCCCCGCCGCGCAGCGCCAGCACCTGCTCGCGCCGGAGAACAGCGCGTCGACGATCCGGCAGACGGTGAACATCAACCTGCTCTCCGAGTTCCCCCTCCTGCTCTCCGGCCAGATCAAGCTGCAGGTGCCGGTGTACACGGTGTGGGGCGCGTGCGAGGACGTCGCGGTGCTGGAGAAGGTGCGCGCGGGGCACGTCAGCGTCGAGAACCTGCACGTGCTCGACGAGGCGACGACGCGGCTGCTCGACGTCGGCGGCGTGAAGCTGCGGCTGCTCGGGCTCGGCGGCGCGCACGTCCCGCACAAGATGTTCGACAACGGGGAGGGGAGCGCGACGATCGCGGGCGGGCAGGGCACGATGTGGACGACGGCGCTGCAGATCGGCGAGCTGGTGGACACGGCGCAGCGCGTGTTCGACCAGAGCGAGACGCGGCTGCTCGTCACGCACGCGAGCCCGGGGCGCGAGGGCATCATGGCGCAGCTGGCGCTCGTGCTGAAGGCGGACCTGACGATATCCGCCGGGCTGCACTTCCGCTACGCGACGAGCTACAACGAGTTCAGCGTGCAGCCGGACTTTGAGGGCTTCCGGCACAAGCTGCAGGCGGGGAAGGAGTCGTTCGAGCGCGTGTGGGAGACGGTGAAGAACCAGGTCGAGCTCGTGATCGACGAGCACCAGAGGGTCTTGCTTGAGAAGGCGCTCAGCGTGATCGAGCGGATACCGCCCCCGCAGCCGCCCGCGGGCGACGAGCCGTCGTGGAAGAACTGCTGGAACTGGAACCTGTGCGACGCGGCGTTTGGCGCCCTCACGCTCGACATCCGCGAAGGGCGCGTTAGCGCGGAGCTGAAGAGCCAGGGTGCGATACTAGGGTTCTGCTTATCATTTCTGGCACTGAATACAGTTGACAGGCTTCAATTACGCGTACCGCCGCACGGCGACGACCGCGGCAACCCCGGCCTCTCCCCACCCCCAGAACACCGTGACGACGAACGCGTCGAGCCAGGCGCCCACCAAGGGCCCGACGCCCGCACCGCCTGCGAACGACCGCCAATTGCCCCCGCATCTCAAGTCCACGGGCCCGACACCGAACCCCGCGAGCCCGGTGCCCGATGCCAGCAAGAAGACGGACGGTGACAGCGCGAAACCTGAGGGTAGCACGAAGACGGAGGGCAGCACGAAGCCGACGACGCCTGCACCGAACGGCAATGCGGTGGCGACGAGCCCGGTCCCGAGCGCGGCGGGCGGCGACGGCAAGCCGGAGAAGAGCAAGAACCAGAAGAAGAAGGAGAAGTTGGAGCAGAAGAAGGCGGCGCAGGCCGAGCGCGAGAAGGCGGAGGGCGGCGCGGGTGGGAAGGTGGAGGGCGCGTCCAAACCTGAAGGGACTGGCAAGGCGGAGGGCGCGTCTAAACCTGAAGGGACTGGCAAGCCCGACGCCCCGAGATCCGACGCCGGCGAGGCGACGCTGTCCCCCGTCCCGGACGACGAGCAGCTCAAGTCGCCGAGCGAGTCGACGGGCGCGCGGACGCCCAAGTCGGGGCGGCCGCCGCGGAACCCGTGGACGATCTTCTGGCGGTCGATGGTCGGCGCGGGCGAGGAGGAGGTCAGGGAGTTTTTCGGGCCGGCGCGGGGTGGGGTGAGTTTTTTTTTTTTTTTTTCTTTGCAGTGTGTGGGTTAGATTTGTGTTGCTTGGGCTGTTGTGGGGTGGTAATGACGACCTGACGGGCGACGACCTGCGAGCGAAAGTTGGGAGCGTCCGGGGGAGGGTGGATGCAGCGGAGTGGATCAGGGAAGTGTTGGATCGAATGCTGACGCGAACGCTCCAGATCACGAAGGTCGTCTACCCGCCCACGGCGACCGGGCGCGCGCAAAAGATCATCTACATCGAGTTTGGCGACGAGGAGGCGATGAAGGCGGGGTTGGAGCGGAATGGGGAGGTGAGTTTTGGGTTCTCTCGGTTTAAGAATGTGCTCGGGACGTCGTTTGGTGTGCTCGGGACGTCGTTTGATGTGCTTGGGACTTCGTATGATGTGCTCGGGACGGCGTTCAATGTCGTGGGCGGCGCATTTTCGTGGCATAATCTGTGGCAGAGAACATCCATATCTGCGCATCTTCATGCCCGTCTTCATCGTCGTTGAGTTCGATACTGACCATCCCACCCCCTCTTCTCCCTCACCCAAACCCACACTAACCCTCCCCGCGCAGAAACTCAAGGACGGCACGATCCCCGAGCTCAAGCAGGCCTCCGACAACCGCGACTCGGGGCCCGGCGGGCGCGGGAGGGGGAGGGGAGGCCGCGGTGGGGGCGGCGGGTTCATGCAGCGGGGGTTCGCGGCGGCGGGGTTGGCGCCGGGCGGGGGGAGGGGGAGGGGTGGGAGGGAGTGAGTGGTTGGGGTGAGGGGTGTCAAGCCAATGTCGTACCCTGTGGGGTAGAGGGCGTATCGGCTTGCAATCGTACTCTGGACGGTCACCGGCGGCCCTCATGAAAAGCTTTTTCTAGTATCTTTACCTTACCCTTGTCTTGGCTATCTGAGGTTTCTGTTTGCTGCTCTATGTTAATACCCGCTGCGCGTGCTTCTTGTGGTTCGTTTCTGCCAACAGTGTTTCCTGCGCGTTGCTTTAGTTGCTTGCGCTGGTGCTTTGGTTACTTTTGCTTGCGTTGATGCGATCTTCCCTTGCTTGCGTTGATGCGATCTTCCCTTGCTTGCTTTCGCCTTCGTCTGCGTGCTGTGCGCCCTCCGAAGTTGTCATTGGATGCCTCGAGGTCACAAGTGGACGTCCCGGTGGAGGGGTCACAAGTGGACGTCCCGGTGGAGGGATCTCAAGTGGACGTCCCGGTGGAGGGGTCACAAGTGGACGTCCCGGTGGAGGGGTCTAAAGTGGACGGTCGCGAGGTTGCAAGTTGAGGCGCATCAAGCAGGATAGATGCAAGCAAAATGGATGCAAGCAAAGCAAAATGGATGCAAGCAAAGCAATGAGGTGAGGTGAGGCATAGATGCAAGCAAAGCAGTGAGGTGAGATTGACTAGGGCTACAAGCGCGGTGAGCCGTGTGGTGAGTGATGGCTTGTCCGTGGGTACGTCGTGCGACTGTCTCCACTCTTCTCCTGACCATCTCCCGCATCCACCTCGCGCACTCCTCTGCTCGCCTGCATCGCCCCTTGCTCCGCTCCCTCCCCTGCATCGCCCCTTGCTCCTCACCCAATCCTCACCCCTCCCCTCCCCTCTTCCATCCCCTCTCCACTTCCCTCCCCTCCCTCCCTCACCCGCCGAATCAAAGCAGCTTGGCAGCCACCCCCTGATCGTGAATAAACAGGAGCACGCCCTCGTACACGGCCCAACCGATGACGGAGGAGAGGACCTTGCGCGAGAGCCGGAGCGACACGCCGTCGAAGAAGCCGAGGGGGCCGCGGTGCTGGGTGGTGGGGGGTTAGTGTCGCTTCAGATCCAAGAGGCGGCAGCGCGTCAAATTCAGGAGTCAATAAGTAGCGCGTCACATTCGTTGGCCAGTCCGCAGCGCTGCAGACCCAAGCGTCAGTCAGCAGCGCTTGAATTCCTTCAGCTCGCCCGCCTGCGTTCCCCTCCGCATGTGCGCAACCCGGCGCGCATCCGCCCCAGCTGGGAGCGGATGACAAAGAGCCCAAACTCGCCAACTACCGAAGACGCCAACCACAAACACGCCGTCCCCCTCCCTCCCCCTTCACCCATCCTTCTCCTTCACCCATCCTTCTCCTTCACCCATCCTTCTCCCTCCACTCCCACCAACCACCCCAAACCAACACCAACCACTCACCTCCCACACCGTCGCGCACGTGCGCCAGAAGCCGCGGTAGCGGGCCTCTTCGCGGACTTGGATTTTGGTCTGGGGGAGGGAGCGTGAGCGAGTGTTAGGGAGTAGGGAAGGAAGAGTGGGAGAGGGGAGGGAGGGAGGGAGAGAGGGAGGGGTAGTGAGGGGGGTGTGGGTGGGAAGAGGGGTAGGGAGGGGGAAAGGAAGAGGGGTAGGGGGCTAGGATGGGTGCGAGAGGACGTTCGCGTGCGAGGAATGAAGGAACCCCCTACTCAGCGGAAAACCCCTCGCATCGTAAAAGAATCCAAGACAAGCAAGCACACGCAAACGCAACGCCCTAAGCACACGCACCTTCACCACGTCGAACGGGTGCGTCGCCAGTGTCGCTAGTGCGCCCGCGGCCGCCGCGCTCGCGCTGTTGATGATCGCGGCGGTGCTCGCGCTGTGGATCATGCCGGCCGGTGTGCCGGGGGGCGCGAGGGTGGCTGGCGGGGGGTGGTTAGTTAGTTAGGGTGTGAGGAGGGGGGAGGGGGTGTGAGGCGGGTGGGGAGGGGTAGGGGATTGGTGGGCGGTGGGTAGGACGAAAGCGGGTGGGGTAGGGGGAGCGGGTGGGGATTGGGGGAATAGGGTAGGGAAAAGGGTGAGTGGATGGTTAGACGAACGCTGGTTCATGGCAAGGGGCGCACATGACAGGTCTGCAGCCTTGAGCTGACGGCGTGCAGCCGCGATGATCCAACTAGATAGAGCACGAAAAGGCATATCCCGACACGAAAGCCTTGCCCAGCCACGAAAGCCTTGCCCAGACACGACAGCCGTGCTCAGACCAAATCAACCCCCCCCCCCCCCCCAATCCCACAACCCATTATATAAACGCAATTAAAAAAACCCAACTCACCCCCCCACCGCTTCCCCGCCTCATACGCGCCCACGAACAACCCCGCGTACGGCGCGTCGCGCAGCGCGGAGGGGAGGAAGCCGCGCAGGCACTCGCGGGGCCCGGCGCGGAGGAGGCGCGTCAGGGCGGGGAGGAGGGGGAGGTGGGTGGTGGGGTGGGTGGAGGACTGGAGGAGTTTTGACGACGATTTTTTTGTTGGGTTTTGGTGGAGTTTGGTGGAGTTTGGTGGGTTTTGACGACGATTTTGGGTAGTTTGAGTATTGGAGAGGTTTGATGGGGGGGAGGGTTTGATATTTTTTACGAAGGGAGAAGGGAGAGGGGAGGGAGGGGTTGTGGGTGGGTTTTTGTGGGGGGATGGGAGGAAGGTGAGAGAAGGGAGAGGGGAGGGGTGGGTTTGTGGGGAGGGGGAAGGGAGGGGCGAAGCATCCGTCAGCACACACCCATAGCGCCCACTGGCCGGACTCACCTCGAACCGCGCCTTGAGCACCGAGAAGGGGTTGAGCAGAAACCCGACGGCGACGCGGGCGGTGGCGCCGGCGAGGAGGTTGCCCGTGGGGGTCAGTTTGGGGAGGACGGAGGTGCTGGGGAGGGGGGTTAGTTTGGGGAGGGGAAGGGGGAGGGAAGGCAAAAGAGTGGGGAGGGGAAGGGGGAGGGAAGGCAAAAGAGTGGGGAGAGGGAGAGGGAGGGGTGTGGGGGTGGTATGAGGGGTGTAGGGAGAAGGGGGTGAGGCGAATGAGGCACTCACCGCTTCCTGCCGTCGAGCACGACGCCGTCTGCGACGGGAATCTGGAAGACGGAGAAGAGGGGCGCGCGGGCCATGAGGGAGCGCAGCTGGGTGAGGCCGGTCATGTAGAGGGCGACGCCGGGAACGTTGCTGGGAGGGCGTGTTAGTCGGGCGGAGATGAATGCACGTATGGGACGGAATATGATGAGGAGAAGGAGGGATGTGCGCGCACCGTATCAATGTCGCGCCTGTCCCTCGCCACAAGCCAAGCGGACCTCGTTCGGCGAGGACCTGGCGTATGGTGTCGATGAGGACGGCGGGGCGGCTGAAAGCGTGTCAACGTCGGACATAAGCAAAGAGTATGCACGTACTGTGGCGTCTTTGACCGACCATCAGACTGTTGCAGTCGCGTCTTCAGCAGGTCGACTGGAGGCAGGTGAGTGAGTGTGGGGTGAAGTGCGGGGAAGGGCAGGCCGTACAAGGCTGGAGGCAGACGGTGGACGCAAAGCCGGAGAGGGCGCCTGCGCGGGGTTGAAGTGAGTTGCAGCGTAGGACACAGGACGAGAATAGAACGGACCAGAGGCCATCTGCTGGCCGACATTGCTCATGGGTGGAAGAGGTTGAACGCGCCACTCTGTTTGACCTGAGCCTTCCACGCCGCGCCCTACCAGCATTAGCCCACTCACATCGTTTCCCAGTAGCGTATCAGCAACCCGTCGTCCCGTGCGCGGACAGTGAGTGAGAGAGCGAGCGAGCAAGTAGGAGAGGTAAGCGAACGGAGGGTCAACTCGGGCGATTTAGCGCCCGCGATCACAAACCACGTACACGTGCTCATTCGGCCCGGCCTTCCTACCTGTTCGGACAAATTGCATCATCGTCGACGCCCTTCCCCGACGCGCGCCTGCCTCCGAGGACGACTTCGACCCTGCTTCCTCGGGACGCTGGACGGACGACGACTGTGCACGCGTAGCTTGGGTGTGATTGGGCCGCGATGAGCTCGACGCCGTTACCAAAGCAGCCGCCGAGCTTCTTCCCCACCGCCGCGCTCGTAAGTCTGCGAGTCATCCTGCTTGGTGTGCTTTACCGACCTAACCCTTTCTTGCCTTCCATCCCAATCACCCATTCCTTCCTGCATCTGTTCATCTACCCCTCCGTCATCACCTTCCTCTCATCCACGCCGCCGTCACTCGCCCTCCCCTCCCCCAGGACCATGCCGCCGCAGGCATCGGCGCCGGCATCGTCAACACCCTCTGCATGAACCCCCTCGACCTCCTCAAGGTCAAGTTCCAGGTCGCCACTACTGCCTCATCCGGCGGCGTCGGCACCCAGATCTGGCACGCGCTCAAGGACATACAAAGAACGCAGGGCTGGCGAGGCTTGTACCGCGGGCTAGTACCAAATATCGCGGGCAATGCGAGTAGTTGGGGGCTGTACTTTTTGTTGTGAGTGCCGTCTTCACGCCTTACACACTTCAATCACGTCGTCGATCATATGCGCTGCCCATACGCCCCTCATCCTCTGCTCACACCCGCTCCCCAGCTACAACATGCTCAAGAAACGCGCCTCCGGCGGCGATCTCACGAAACCCCTCTCCGCCTCCGAGTACCTCCTCTGCTCCGCACAAGCAAGTCCGGCCCGCCCTTTGTTTGCTGTCGTTGCACGCTTGCTGACTGCTTCCTCCCTTCCCCTCACCTCCCTTCCCCTCACCTCCCTTCCCCTCCCTCGCACCACCTCCCTCGCACCACCTCCCTCGCACCACCTCCCTCGCACCACCTCCCTCTCTCCTCACCTCCCCACACCTCTCACCCTCTCCTCCTCCCACCCCTTCCTTCCTCCCTCCCTCCCCCGCTCCTCACCTCACCTCATCTCCTCGCCTCTCTTCCTTTCAACCCCTCCCCTCCCCTCCCTTCTCCTTACCCTCACCCGCCCGTCCCCACCATCCCTCACCCGCTCCTCATCCCCTCCATCCCTCCCCGCTCTTCCCCTTCCCCCTCCCCTCTACCCCACCCTCCACTCACAGGCGCCGTCACCGCGATCATGACGAACCCGCTCTGGGTCGTCAAGGTCCGCATGTTCACGACCCCGGCGGACGCGCCGGGCGCGTACCGCGGGCTGTGGGGTGAGTGGTTGATCTCTTCTGTTTCGATCGGGATGGTTGGTTTGTTTGTGGGGAATGGGCGGTTGGAATGGTTGGAAGAGGACGTTGTTTGTGGTCCTCGGCGACCTTTCTTGTCGTCCCCGGACACTGTTCTTGTCGTCCCCAGACACTTTCTTGTAGCCCCATCCCTATCCCATAACCTTCCTAACCCACCCCCCAGACGGCCTCACCACCCTCGCCCGCACCGAAGGTCTCCCCGGGCTCTTCCGCGGGACCACCCTGGCTCTTTTTGGAGTCAGTAACGGGGCCATACAGTTTATGTTGTATGAGGAGATGAAGGGGTGGGCGTTTGGGAGGCGGAGGAGGAGAGTTGAACAGGAGGGCGGGGTGTGGGATCCGAGTGTGGAGAAGTTGGTGAGTTCGCTACGCTCCTTCCCTCATTCCCTCACTCCCCCCTTCCCTCCCTCTTCCCTCTTCCCCCCTCCCTCTTCCCTCTTCCCCCCTCCCTCTCCCTCACCCCTATCCCCTTCCCTCGCCCCTATCCCCACCCCCTCTTCCCTCACCCCTATCCCCACCCCTTTCCCCACCCCTTTCCCCACCCCTCCCCACCTCACCCGCATCCCCATTCTAACCCACCCCTCCCTCGCCCTCGCCCTCACTCCCACCCCCACCCGCACCCCTCTCCACTAACACCTCAATTATAACAAACAAAACACCGATGACACACTAACTAACCCTCCCCCCAACTGACGAACCATGAAACGATACTCAACCCACCCGCACCAACACACTAAAACCAAAATCCGACCGCACCCTAACAGTCCAACACCGCGTACACGCTCATGTCCGGCACCTCCAAGCTCGGCGCGCTCGTGAGCACGTATCCCTATCAGGTGGTGCGGTCGAGGATGCAGGTGAGTGTTTGGGTTTTTGGGTTTGGGAGGGGTTTTGGGATTTGAGGTGAAAGGGTGGTTTGGGGGAGGGGAGGGAGAGAAAGGGGAGGGAGGAAGAGGATAGCACAACGTGACGTGCCCTGCGCGTGCGCCGCTGGGCTGCACATGTGTGGGCGCCGCTGGGCCGCACCTGCGTGAGCGTCGCTGGGCTGCACCTGCGCGGGCGTCCCTGGGCCGCAGCGGTTGCGTCGGGCGCTTCGCTTTCGTCGAATGTCACCCGTCGCGGGACTCCTGCAGCCCATCGTCGCAGAGTTCCCGAAGCCCATCATCACAGAGTTCCCGAAGCCCATCATCACAGATTTCCCGAAGTCCATCATCGCAGAGTCCCCGAAGCTAACCACCACTCTCCCCAGAACGACCCCACGGGCGCGACGTACCCGACCATACCGGAGACCATCAAACGCACGTGGGCGAGGGAGGGCGTGCGGGGGTTTTATCGGGGGTTGGGGTGAGTGTTCGTTCGGTGGGGAGGCGCGTTCGTTCGGTGGGGAGGCGCGTTCGTTCGGTGGGGAGGCGCGTTCGGTCGGTGGGGAGACCAGGTGTAGACGAATGCGTTGGGGAGGCGCGGTGCAGGGTGATGTGATGAAGAAGCGCGGCGAGGCGGATGCGTTGAGGAAGTGCTCCCCGCAGTGTCGGGTCGACGAACGAATACTAACCACCACCCAACCCAACCCCAGCACAAACATCGTCCGCGTCCTCCCGGGCACGTGCGTCACGTTTGTCGTGTACGAGAATCTGGCGTGGGCGTTGAGGAGGGCGGCGGTGGCGAGGGAGGGGAGGGTACACGACTAGGCGGGGAGGAAGGGGTGTGAGGGGAGGGAGGGGAGAGAGGGAGAGGTAGAGGAGGTGGGGAGGAGGGGAGGGTGCAGGGGAGGAGGGGAGGCGAGGGGGCATAGACGCGACACCATGAAGGGCACGACACCACGAACGACCCGACCAGACATAGATCTATTGTACGTATTGCGCTCCGTAATGGAGAGATATGATGGATTGTGGCGTAGCTGCAGCTCACTTTTCACGATGTTGGACGCGACCGTGCAGGATGGTGGATGCGACCCCGATGCTGAGCTCACATCCGCGTTTGCAGGACATGACTGCCGCCTTCCGTGTAGGATTCAGTCACTGCGTAGCTCATTTCAGATCTCACCTCTCGAAGCCGGCTCACCTCTCGAAGCCAGCTCAGCTTTCACCGTCGACATAGCGTCTGCATATGCCGGGTCCTCACGATAATGAGCCGCAGGTGGCTTGCCCGCGATGTAGGCGTCTCGACTGCCCTCGTGCGCTCATTGTGGAAGTGCATGCGCCAATTCTTGAAGGGCAAGAGTACGTCGTAAATTAGAGTACGCGCAGGGAACGGACCCAATCCCGCGCAGAGAACATACCCAAGCCCGCTGTCTTGCGCGCCAACTCTGGCCCCCGACGTTCGCGACTGATTCCCGACAGTCACGACCGACTCCCGATGTCCACGACTTCGAAGTCGCTGATGCGATGCTCGCGACATGATCACAGGCGACGTTCACGATATGGGCATAGCCGACGCTCGCGACTTGGCCATAGCCGACCTCGCGACCGGGCCACAGCTGGCGCCTTGAACTACTTACTGCCGACCACCGCACGCCGTCTCTGCCCGCGAATCAAGAGTAGTAAGCGTGCTCGAAGCAGTTGTCCCATGGATAGCATTATGCCTGTCGTGTCGGCTTCAACTTGTTCGCGCTCAATCTAGCGAGTCCTGTTGCTCAGCTCGGTGGATTTTGACGCCGACTCTGGTGAGTAAAGTCACCACCCCCACGCTTCATCCCTTACGAGGCCCGTCTTGCCGTCAGCACGATCCTCATCCACTGATTGTGCAGTGTAGTACGTACAGACTCGTCCACTGCGGATCCTGACGCGGAGGTACAGGACTCACGTGGGGCTAACCAGGTGTAGCGCTTAAGTACTGACTAAGGTGCGCAAGAAATCGTCGGATATGAACGGGAAGATTGGAACCGCGTCACTTTCAATAAGGCGGCAGGAAAGTCACCAAGCACCATGACATGGAAGATACCCCAGCCGCATGTCCCGTATGGAACTCACCAAGCTGCATGACTCCCCATAAGTCCCTCGGCATCGTTAGACATGACTGCGCCGCCATTACTCTCAGCAAAAGGAAGGAGTCGCCGTTGGGAAGACGTCCCGGGGCACGCTAGTGTGAAGCGGAGGTGCGCATCTCCGTCGCACGTCGATGCCTCTCCATCCCGCTTGCTGGTCTGCGCGCCGCATTCGCCCTGTCCGAAGCCATTCGTCTATACTGATTTGAGGTAAGCCAGATCCTTTGTTTGACCTTCTCGTGTTCGAAATCTAATCTCTGGCAATGTCCGGCGTTCTCCACGCGGCGTCTATATGCGATCTTCACACGTCTGAACGCAATCTTCGACTAACCGGGGCCGCTTCTATGGGTACTCACTAGGGTTCTCTAGGCTCACGCCAACCTGAACAACGTCCGATTTGGCCGAAGCCGCATATGAAGCCTGACGAAGGTGGTCTCTGTTTACGCATACCGTATCCGACCACGCGAAAGCCGCCCAAAAGTGTGAAGATACACGAGGATGGAACTCGTCAGAGGCGCCTTCGACGTGAATCCGCCCAAGATCGGCCAAATGTCGCTCTATTGCGCATCGCTGGCGCGCGCGGGAGGCGCTGTCCATGGGAGACTAAGGTGCTCGTTCCTGCTGCGCTGTGCGTCCAGGGTGAGCAAAATTTCGAGGGAGGTCGGTGAGGTAGCATCGAGGGACGTCCGAAGAGGCCGAAATTGCATGGACGGCGGTGGGTGAGTGCGTAGCAAGGGCGCCCGGCGTGTGATGGAGGGAGCCTGACATGAGATATGGGACGTCCCCTCCGTTGAGAAGGATGGCCCGAGCAGTGTCGCGGAGTCAGTACAGAGCAGGATGGGGAACTAGATGGAGATGGGGAGGGCGGCGAGGAACTGGGGATGCGGAATGAGGGATGGAAGGGCGAACGGGGTGGACGCGTGCGCGCCACCGACTCATTCGCCCAAGCCCATCGCGAGTTCATCTGGCGCGCATCGATGTGTGGCACGAGTGTGCACATGAGAGGCTTGGTGATCAGTGCACATCGCGACGAGTATCACGTTCGCATGGTGCTGGGTATCACAGAAATCGCGCTCGAATCGAAGCCATCGCATTCGTGGAGAACTGCTCGGGTTGTATTGTTCAATATACGGCGTGCGCACGCGACACCGGGGACTGAATAGGCGGTGAGTGACGACTGAATTGGCGGCGGCGGGGCCACGCGGGGTCGAAGGGGAGGCGGGGAGGCAGTGGGGGCACGGCGCGCGGAGGCAAGCGGCGTGATCGGGTGATCGGGAGTGAACGCGGGGCTGCCCAAAGCGGAAGGCCTCCTTTTGCAGACAAGCGCGTCCGGAAATAGAAACCGGCGCTGGAAGGTACAAGTATGCAGCGCGGATCGATGCTTCGGGGTGCCCACCGCCTCGCCGCGCCTGCCAGAGCGCGCATCTTGTCCTCGACCAGGCTCCCCGCGAGCCGACTGCTTTTCCCCACCCAGTTTCCCGCTCCCTGCCGATCGCTGTCGTCGAGCTGTGCGCGAGCGATGCCACCGACACCCTGGGACACGAAGACGGTGCGCTATCCGGAGGCGCGCCGGTCGGAGCATGTGGACGTGTACAAGAGCGCTGCGAAGGGTGAGGTGCGCGTGCACGACCCGTACCAGTGGCTCGAGGCGCACTCGGCGGAGACGGACGCGTGGACGACGGCGCAGGAGGCGTTTGCGCGCGCGTACCTCGACCAGAACCCGGACCGCGACGCGCTGCAGAAGGCGTTCACGGAGTCGTATAACTATGCGAAGGTGCGTGGTCGGATCTGACAGTTGCTGTATACGGGCTGACCCGCGACTGGGCGCGCAGTTCTCCGCGCCGTTCCGCTTCACGCACACGACCGACTCGCGGTGGTACTGGTGGTACAACAGCGGGCTGCAGGCACAGTCCGGTGCGTCCCCCGCCTCGCCCGGTGCTTCGCGTGCTGATCCGCCCCCGAACAGTGCTGTACCGCTCGAAGGACGGAAGCCTGCCAGACTTTTCCTCCGACAAGGAGCCCGGCGAGGTCTTCTTTGACGTGCGTCTATCAGTCATCCTGTGCTATCTGTCCATCACACACCCCTTCTGACCCTTGAATCGTTTTGCTAGCCCAATCTCCTCTCGGAAGACGGCACGGTGTCGATCGCGACCTACAAGGCGTCGAAGTGCGAGAAGTACTTCGCGTACGCGCTTTCTTACTCTGTGCGCGGCTCATGATCTCTACTTGGCCACCTCCCCTCTGACTAGCCGGGTAGGGCGGCGACTCCTCCGTCATCTACGTCCGCCCCTCGGACAAGCCCCTCGCTGAGGCTGACGGCAAGAAGCCCTCGCACGACGACGAACGCTTGCCAGACGAGCTTCGCAATGTGAAGTTCTCGGGCATCACTTGGACGCACGACTCGAAGGGCTTTTTCTACCAGGTGCGCGCAGCTACTTCTATACTTACTTTTCGTCTCGTGAAGACATGCCTGGAGTCTCGACCTTTCGCTAAGCCCTCCGCAGCGCTACCCCGACCAGAGCAAACTTGCGGCCTCGTCGGAGGATGCTATCACGACCGGTGCGGATAAGGACGCGAAGATCTATTACCACCGCGTTGGGACGAAGCAGTGTACGTTCTTGAGCTCGTCATCCGTCTCCGATTCCTGTCTAGGCCGTGCATCCGCACCGTACTCCATGCTCTTCCGCCGCCCTTCTGACCCGCTATCGCTTCCCGGCCGTCACGTCCTTCCAGCGCGACTCATTCCGTCGACCTATCCTCTCCATATGCTGATCCTCCTCCCTTAGCCGAGGACATCCTCGTCCATGAGGACAGCAAGAACCCGGATTGGATGTTCTTTACGGGAATCAGCTCTCGCGACGGACGTTACCTCATGATGTCGACGTCGAAGGATACGACGAGGGTGAGGATCTATCTTGGAGATGTAGTGAGCCTCTCACTGACATATCACACGCAGAATAACCTCCTTTGGATCGCTGACCTCGAGAAGAATGAGATTGGGCCGCAGATGAATTGGATCAAGCTTGTCGACGAGTTCGATGGCGACTTTGGATAGTGCGCAGCGTCCTTCGTCCTATGCATGCGCTTCTCCGTTTCTAACCTCACCCCGTTCAGCCTTGGCAACGACGGCACGGTATTCTATTTCAAGACCAACCGCGGCGCGCCCAACGAGAAGGTCGTCTCCGTCGACATCGCCTCTCCCAAGCCCGAGTTCAAGGACATCATCCCCCACAGTACGACTGCGCAGCTCTCCGACGCGACCCTCGTCGGCGAGAACCTGATCATCGTCTACACCCGCGACGTCAAGGACGAGGTGTACGTGTACACGAAGGCGGGCGAGCGCATCCGGAGGCTAGCGGAGGACTTTGTGGGCGCGGCGGGCGTGGTGGGGCACAGGGACGAGAGCGCGTTCTTCGTGGAGATGACGGGGTTCAATACGCCGAAGACGATCGCGCGGTATGATCTTGGCGAGCGGGAGGAGGGGAGGAGGTGGGAGGTGATCAGGTCGACGGTGGTGAAGGGGGTTAATCCGGAGGACTTTGAGGCGAGGCAGGTGGGTGGAGGGCCGGTGAGGGAGGTGTGAGGGTTGGGTGCTGATGGGTGTTTTTGCAGGAGTGGTATGAGAGTAAGGATGGGACGAAGGTGCCGATGTTTATCGTGAGGCATAAGGATACGCCGCTCGATGGGACGGCTGCGGCGATACAGTATGGTGCGTTTTCGTATCGCAGTGTCGACCGGCTGTGTCCTTACCGCATCGCCCTCGCTCGGTGTGCATGCTCGCTGACGAAGGTTCTCAGGCTACGGCGGCTTCAGCATCTCCATCAACCCGTTCTTCAGCCCGATGATGATGACGTTCTGCCAGCGGTACAACGCGATCCTGGCCGTGCCGAACATCCGGGGTGGGGCCGAGTTTGGCGAGGACTGGCATTTGGCAGGCACGAGGGAGAGGAAGGTCAATGTGTTTGATGATTTCATTGCTGCGACGTGAGTTGGGCCGTCTATATTTGATGCCGTCTGAGAGCTAACGAGGACGCAGGGAGTACCTCGTCAAGAATAAGTATGCTGCGCCGGGCAAGGTGGCGATCAATGGCGGGTCGAATGGAGGTGGGCGCTATCTTTCGTTCCCTGCCATGCTGTGCTTGTGCTCATATCTCCTCCTCCTCAGGCCTCCTCGTCGGCGCCTGCGTGAACCGCGCGCCCGAGGGCACCTTCGGCGCCGCCGTCGCCGAGGTCGGCGTCCTCGACCTCCTCAAGTTCGCCGACTTCACGATCGGGAAGGCGTGGTGCGGCGATTACGGCGACCCGCATGACCCGAAGGACTTTGACTTTATCTACCCGATCTCGCCGTTGCATAATGTGCCGACGGACAGGGTGCTGCCGCCGACGATTTTGTTGACTGCTGATCGTGCGTGGTCGTGTTCATATTCAGCTCATTCGGACTCTCCCCCTCTTCATTTTATGCGTTAGAGGGATTGGGTGGAGCTGGCTGACGGTTGAGGCCGAGAATCTGGCGCTGACTGGATTCCTAGACGACGACCGCGTGGTGCCGATGCACTCGTTCAAGCACGCGGCGACGCTGCAGTATCTGCATCCGCGAAACCCGCATCCGCTGCTGTTGCGCGTCGACAAGAAGTCGGGCCACGGTGCGGGGAAGTCGACGGAGAAGCGGATACAGGAGGCGGCGGATAAGTGGGGCTTTGTGGCGCAGGCGATGGGGCTGGAGGCGAGGAGGGGTTAGCGGGAGGTGTGGGGCCAGCAGCGCGAGGGCAGGGAGTGGAGCGAGGCGAGGGCAGGGGGCGGTGAGAAGAAGGTAGGACTCAGTAACTTATGATACAGGTGACACTAGAGCGAATAATGTGCACTGGACCACGACGTCCCTTCTGCGGCGACAAGTGTATCATCTCTCTCGACCGAGCCCCTTGTCAGGCGGCGCGCCGCACTCAAGACAATCACGCTCTGGCCACCACTCGTCGTGCGAGACGAAGGCGGGTGGTATGCCGATGCGCTAGGAGCGTGGGACAGAAGGCTTGCAGTTGAATGAAGGAGAAGTAAACACGAGAGAGAAGTGATGTCCCGCACGGGCCTGACCGATGCGTCCCTCCACATAGAAGAATATTCGCTCTCGATTATGCAATATATGCCTTCGTGCACGTACATATTTCTGAGGACGGTCTGGTAATCGGCATCAAGTGCCGCAAGGGCACTGTCCTGAAAATATCTTCAGCATTTCTCGGTGCCGCGCTACAATTGACACCTACGAGGTCAGCCGGGCGTGGACTGGACTGGAATTCACCCGAGCGGTCCCATCAGGAACATACGGGGTGCCCGTACTACACAAGTCGCGCTACAACCAGTGCTACGGAGCCAAACAACACATGAAATTACCCTTACGGCTTCCCCCTCCCCCATCGTGGAGTCACGTCCAGGTCTCTCCCAAGTGCCGTGTTAATCCCTGTCGGTCTCCTTCGTCCTCCCTTTACTCTTCTCCCAGCCTTCTCTCGGAGGCACATACGCTCGATGGAGAGAGAAGAGATCGAGCACGTCGTGGACATACTTCGCCAGGCGAGGCACGGCGTTACGAATCCCACAAAGCGCAGGTAGCCAAGTGTTTACATCCGCGTTCGCTTCGCGCACGTCAGCGCGCAAGTCGACAATATCGCACCAAAAGACATGACGCAGATGAGAGAGGTCGGCCCGCGTCGCGCAGCTGAAAAGAGCATGAGGGGCGTCCTCAACCGCGCTGCCACAGAAGCGGCAGAGCCGCCATTCGGGCTTGGTGCTTTCCCCGCGGTCGGACCAGCCACCACGCACGCTGAGCAGGCTGTGCTCTCCGGTGAGGGCGCGGGTCAGCGCCTTCCTGTGATGCGGGGTCTCGACGTCAAGATAGGCTCGGTACTGGATGGTCTTCGAAGACTGCTGGCCGCGCTTGTCCACCTCCACCCGGTTGAGGAGCAGGTGCGTGCGCGAGGCAGCAGTGAGGTCGCGGCGCACACCATCATGGGCGGATGCCTCAACACGCCCGATGATGGTATCCACGTGGGCGGCGGAACGTACATGCACGAAGTCGACATGAACGGGGATAGGCTCGAGGCGGCGCAAGCCAGTGGCGAGGTCACCTATCCAGCCGGGTCGGCCCGCGCCATAGAGTTCAAGAGCGTCGCGAAAGGCATGGGCGGCAATGGTGTCTGCGGGCAGTTCGAGCATGCGCTTGAAGAAGCGCAGAGCGAGAATGAGTCTGCGGTGTAGGATAGGGAGGATTCCGGTTTCCGAGAAGATGATAGCGCGCATAGAACGCGTCGAGTAACCTAAATCGGCCCCGCCGTCAACACGCCGTCGTCTCCCATGCTTCGCGTGGAAGAAGGTATCTTGGCGACCCAAGGGCTGCTGAGAACATGACGCAGACGCATACTTCGTTCTCGACCGGCCTCGCCCATGTAACGCCAGCATCGCCATCGACGTCGTTCCCATCGCGTGCATATGGACCTGCGACTCCTCCACGGCGTCAACTTTCGCCGGACTCTGAACGTAGCTGATCAGCGAAGGATACGTTTGAGGTGCATCTACTACTCACCTCGACGCACCTTCTGACTTCCATTTCAGCTATATCTCTGCGAAGATTCCCGGACGTACCAGAGAGCCGGCGACTTGCAAACCCACGCCGACCTCGACTACCCTAGTACATCGCTGGCTTGAGAGAAGTGTATGTAATGTCGGTGCGCCCTTGCCGCCGATTCTCAGCAACTTCTTGAATTAGGAACTCCACGCAAGCTCCTTATACCTAGGAGCGGAAGCTACCGACCTGTGCCTGCTCTGTCGCGGTCGCGGGAATGACAAGCAAGCAATACGACCCAATATAGAGAGGCGTTGGGGACTCCGTCTGAGGAATGAGATCTTAAGAGCTTCAAGTAGTCTACAGTGGGGGTCTGTTGTGCGCCTCATTCAATAGTGATTGTAATACTGTGAATGATCGTGGGAATGTTCTGACCGGAGACAAGCCGATTGCAGGTTCCAACTTGTCGCTCTTATATCCTGCCCTCACCACATAGCTATGAATGTGCTATATAGCACAAGTGCTGACGAGGAATGATATGCCGAGCGCCCCTTCACTTGACCCTGTCGACGGGGCGTTCTTCGACGAAGCTCTCATTCGTTCGCTCTTCATAATCAAGCTTCACTTCCGACATTCATGTCCTTCGCGTCTTCACCTCGCCTTCGCGCACCAAGCCACGGCACCTTCCTTGGCTACTCGGATCCGTATCAGGGAAATGGTGAAGCAGCTCTACCGCTGCTGCGACGAATCCGTCGGTCAAGCCTTCCTGCCGTTATCATCGTCAGAAGCATGCTTGGACTGTGCTCAAGGCGCAGTCGTATGCTTCCGTCTGGCACAAAATTGGAAGATACGCATCCGCGCGCTTACCTTCGCTTGTTTGGGATCGGCTTTGACTGGGTTCACATTCGATCCATCGCTTGTCCACGGACACGTTTCCTCCATCTTGTTAACCATCCACCTACAACCGTGTCCGCTGCGCCGTATCTGGTAACACTCCGCCCCGCGATAGAGGTTACACCCCTGCAACACTTGACTGCACCTTCAGCGCTGACAACCATCATACGTGGGTCATAGTAGTTATCACCCGTCGGTTCTGGTGCTAACGCTATTTCCAGGAATTCTTCTTTTCCTACGTTCGATCTTTTCACTGGATGTTTATTCCCTCACCAAGCGAAGTGCACAAAATGGGTCATACGACGTCCATCTATCCACAATTCGCAGCCCTTGCCCTCAAAAGCAGGCGGGTAATTTGGAACTCGTCGCTGGTGTACATAATGGCAAAAGCACGCCAGCCATCAATTGGCACTGGTACCGGGAGCTGACAATGACCGTCTGCTTATCAGGAATCAGGTTGCGGATCGAGGGCATATGCGAGAAACACCGCGTTGCGCCAAGTTCGCTCTCCGAGACGTCCTTTGTCTCTTATTTCTCCTCGTATCCACACCTCGTCCCCCGCTGTTGTAGGAGTGACTGAAATCTATGCCTACTGATACGTTGTCAGCTCTTCCGGCGCTCATTCCGATCGGTCCTTCCGCCTCCCCACACATGCGAAGTATAAAACGTGCCACCAATGACATCCTGTCCTGCCCCCTACACCTACATCTTGTCCCATCTCCCGATCCACCATGCTCTACAGCACTCCGCTTACGCAGTTCATGGTCCATGGCTTTCGATCTCTTCCGACCTTCAGCACCGAGGCCGCCGGTTTTTTATACACACTCTTCCTTTTCATGAAGTCCGATGTCACGACGACTATAATTCCTGCCGTACGTACTCTACCAAGCTTGACTTGAGACTCGAAGGTTGATAACGGACACTCGAAGGTCGCGCTCGGCGTCAGCCTCGTGGGCATTCCCACCGCCAGTGCCTTTCTCGAAGGTCTACTATGGCTGGCGCTGCATTTGCTCGCCTTCGACGTAAGCACCTTCGAATTTTGCTTAGCAAAGATACTCACCATTGCACGTCAGACTCGGAACCAGGTAGCTACTACTATCCCTTCCTGTTCCTTCTTTTGGCCGACTGAGAGCGCTCTTCTAGATTATTGGCCTCGATGAGGACCGCTTGTCCAAGCCCCATCGTCCCATCGCTGCCGGAAGAATCTCCCTTCAGGCCGCTCAAATTTTACACCTCCTTTTCTCCTGCTCATCTCTCCTTCTAAGCGCGCGTTATGGCCTGTTGCCGCACTCCGCCGTCTATCTCGCATGTGCCGCAGCCTACAACGACGGGAATCTAGCGCGATTTTGGGCGAGCAAATCTGCGATGATCGGCATAGGATTGGGAATATGTTGCTGGGGGACTGTGGTGTGCTTCAGTAAGCCATGCGTACTTTTTGAGTGAAGAACCGATCCCGCTCAACGCTCCATTCGTCAGATCAGGGCCGGCCCCTGGGCCCCGTGGCCATTCACGCGCTCGTCATTGTCGCACTCCTGCTAGCCACGACGGTAAGGTTCTTCTATTTGTAAGCCGCGTGTCGCCTCAACTTACTCCTCTCCTCTGCAGGTCCACGCTCAGGACTTCCGCGATGTGACAGGCGATGCTGCAATCGGGCGCACGACGCTGCCGATGGTTCTTCCGTCCTCATTCGCACGTTTGTCCCTTGCTGTACTCCTTATCTCGTGGTCGACAACACTTGTGCACTTCTGGGAGCTTCCAGCAGGCGTCGCTGGCTTACTGTACGCATTGGCAGGAGTCACGGCATTGTTTTTCATACGTGGCGGGACAGAGAAGGCGGACCAAGATGCATGTTGGTGGTACAATGTGAGTGTTACATCCAGGAGGATATGGCTCTCAGTCTTATGCTTTCTGTTAGATGTGGTTCACGGCCTGTTTGAGCTTACCTGTGTTCCAGCGACTACAGCAGGACCTCGAGCACAACCTGTAAATATCCTTACGAGACGATCTGCGACCCGCTCGAAGGTAGATATCCCATCCCAACTTGTAGATGTCACAGATAGTTTATGGGCTACCACGTTTGCCGACTCCACATTGTGGTGCACCGACCAGGATAGTGCTTACCTCGTCAAGGCTAGTCAGGAAAATAAACCGGCTCCCCCTCTGCCCCCGAGATCAGAATATCGTGGCTTCTTTCTCGTGTCCTTGGACGGTCCGTTCGACGATATGGCGGGACAATACCGTTCAACCTCCATTGTATGCTGACTATGCGAAAGCATCAGGAACAGGCAGTCATCTTGATACCATCTCGATGTCTACGCTTGACGTCGGGAACAGGGAGTGGAGCCAGGGCTTCGGTCGATCTGAACGCCTGCGAACAGACCGGTGAGTACCTTCCCCCGAAGCTTCGGACCTCGTATTCACGTTCGCTCGAGGAAATTGCCTGGCCAACGATGAGGACGCCTCTGCCCGATTGTACCACTATATAAAGACTGGCCTGGCCGATACTTGTTTAGTCCCTCAGCCGCCCGCCCATTCTTCAGAGACCGCCCACACTTCTCTCCGTCTGAAGATCTTGTATTCCACGCATAATGCCCTCGACTCGCCGTGTCGTACAATGCGTGCGGTTTGTCCGCCGCCAGTCAGCCAACATCGCCGCTTTCGCCTACACGATATTTCTTTTCATGAAGTCAGACGTCGGTACTGTGATCCTGCCCACTGTGAGGTGCTTCCCTGGATTGCGCAGAAACGAGCTAAACAAGCGATAGACATCCTTAGGCATCAGTCTCATCGGTGTCCCCGAAGCCCACGCTTTTCTCGAGGGACTCATCTGGGTGACGCTCCATCTTCTCGCCTTCGATGTAAGGACCAGTTATACTTGTCTTACTCCCAATACTAAAGTACGTGTTTGATAGGTCCAGAACCAGGTAAGGACACATTAATCTCTCATGCATGCCCTGTAGACAATCTCAACCCAGATAATCGGACTCGAGGAGGATCGCCTGTCCAAGCCACACCGTCCTATTGCTGCAGGACGCATTAGTGTTCAGACCTCCCGACGTCTTCATATTTTGTTCACCGTCGCCTCACTCCTTGATAGCATGCGCCACGGTCTACTTGTCCACAGCGCGAGTTACTTCGTCTTGATTACGATGTACAACGAAGGAAATCTCTCGAGCTTTTGGATGACCAAGTCCGGTATCATCGCCGTCTCTATCGGCATCCTGGGCTCCGGCGTCGTAGCCTGTTTTGGTGAGTGGCCCACATTTGTGGCACTCCTTAAACCAACCGTTACAGATCACGATCGTCCGCTCTCCCTGACCTCCATTCACGCGATCATAATGACCGTGCTCATCCAAGCTACGACTGTAGGCATCCAGGACTGCTTGCGTCGCTTTGCATCAGGCCTCACCAGCTCACCAGATCCACGCTCAGGACTTTCGCGACATGGCTGGCGACGCTGCCATAGGGCGCAAGACATTGCCGATGCTTCTTCCTCGAGCGCTAGCGCGATGGAGCATTGGCATACTCCTTCTTAGCTGGTCCATCATTCTCGTCGCCTTTTGGGATCTGCCTGCTGGGGCCGCGCTGGTGATGTATGGCCTCGCGGGATATACAGCTTGCTCCTTCGTGAGGAGTAATTCTCAGAATGATGACCATGAAGCGTGCTGGTGGTACAATGTTAGTACCAAGCACTACCGATTGCGGCTGGATGCGCGACTGACGACTGTCCAGATGTGGTTTACTGCTTGCCTGGCTCTGCCACTTTTCCATCGACTTCGGCCAGTGATTTGAGGTATGACTTCAATGAATCTGTACCGATATCGGGACCACACATGGTCAATACCGGATACGTGATATAGACGCGCTCGATACCTTGGTATAATTTACATACATGTAATGGAAATTCGAGTACAACATACACAGAACAACATATCCAGTCCCGAGGTCTACCCCGTCGCCACGAAGACGAGATTACAACGCCCCTTCGAACAACAGCGGTCTTGGCTTGCTGATTGACGGTGCTGGTGTGACAAGTGCGGGCCTATCAGTCGTGAGCAACTGCGCCCTGGAAGACTCTCAAGCCTACTCACATGGATGTTCCGCATTGTGCGGCGGGGTTACCCATGATAATACTCTCTGATACGCCTGCAATCGCATCACTTTTCCCGTAAGCTGCCGCATCAAAGAGATGGTCTGTGGTTTTCTCGAAGGACGCGAGCATGAGAACGCTGTCCTTCATCTTGGCCACACCGAAGCGAGTGATTCCCAGAACTTCGCCCTGCACGAATTGTGAGTATATGATATATGGCTGTAGGTTGCGCGCACCTTGTAGCTCATAACGTCTCCCAATAGCATGACGTGCCGAGGATCGATGTTCATGTCGTGCGACTTCATCGTGTACTGAATCTCGTTGATGATGGTTCGCCGCGCCGCCTCGATACCCAACACTTGGGCGACTTCAATCACATGATTGGACGTCGTCATTTCCCCCACGACACCTTTGATGCATACATGAGTATGGAAAGAACACGGACTTTCAAGGCCAGGTACATACCTTCCGTGATCATGCACTTCTGCAAGCCGTATCCTTCCACCAGCAGTTCCTTGTCGCCCTTCTTTCCCCTATAGTCATCTTTCTCCTTGATATTGATGACTGCGCGATGAATACTAGGGACGCCCTTCACGACAACATCCGCCAAATTGCGCTTCAGATCGCGTATTCGGTAGAACTTTTCGTCGCCTTCAATGTAGATGCGCAATCGGTTCTTGCGAGAGAGTACAACGATAGACTGGAAGAGCCTGTTGAGCGTCGCAAACCTCGGGTCGAATTCGCAAACGTACCTCCTGTTTGACCTTCAGTTTCCGGGTGCTGACAATCGCCCACTTGATGTCATCGAGAGTCATCTCGAGTTGCAGCTTCTGTATCGCCCGCATATCCACAATGATGCCAATGTACGTGTAGTCGGGAGCCCATGCCTCCTCCAACACCGACGCGATCTGCAAGCCGTCAAATTATGTATTGAACGCGATCGGAATCATATACTCACATCACCCAACATCGTCTTCTCCAGCCGCCCCTTGACAATACGTGCAGACGCCTCGCTATCCCGCGTCACCAACTTACAGCTTATAATGGGCGTGCTGATGTTCTTCGACGCGTTGATGATCTCCTTGATACGCGGTACACCAAGCGTGACGTTCATAGATGCGACGCCAGCAAAATGGAAAGTCTTGAGCGTCATCTGCGTTCCTGGCTCACCGATGGACTGTGCGCCGACGGCTCCGACGGTAGAACCTATGTTAGGACAAGTGAGGAGGACGCCGAGAGCCGCAATGCAGATACGGACCAGGCTCGATGCGCGCCTTCACGTATTTCGTCCATGCTATCTGCAAGAATGTACGGAGCTGCGCCTCCGTCACCTTCGCCTTGTTGTCAACGACAGCCTTGTCCGCGTCTATTCTTGGATCAGCGCCAGAACGTTTGCGTTGAAAGAGACGCCAACCCGAAGCCCCCATTGACAAGTCCATCTCCTCGTCCCAATCGTCTATACGCTCCATTGCGTCGTACATTCCGCGTCTTTCTCGCAAGATCGCCAGCCGCTTCGCGACCTTCTCCTCGATGAAGTCGCGAATCGAGTCCATGTAGGTCGTCGTGCACTCGCTGACCCACTTCGACTTCGCCATTTCCGAGTTCATCAGGTCCATGACCTCGAAAGGTAGCAAGCCGCGTCCCTTTCGCGATGCGATGGCCTGTCGAATATTCATCAAACGATACCTTTGCGGTTATGAGGAGGCTACGCACCGCCGAGTGAACCCACGCACGCTCAAAGTCAATCGGCTGCGCGTCCCCTTCCAAGCACGCGGGATCCAAACCATCGTCACCATATCGAAATTGAACCACACCCGCGGCCGAGTTGCGCACCGTCAAGTCGTATTGCGTCGTCAGATCCTCCAGCGCCTTCATCAGTCGTCGTTGCATGTAACCTGTCTCCGCGGTCTTCACTGCAGTGTCAACCAGGCCTTCGCGACCAGAGATGGCGTGGAACAGGAACTCGGTGGCGACGAGACCAGTGTAGAAACTGTTCCGGACAAAACCCTTGGATGGAGGCTCCTTAGACTTCTTGGGGAAGTGAGGCAGTGATCGGTCCTGGAAGCCATCCGGGACACGATGGCCAGCGATAATCTGTTGCCCGACACATGCCACCATCTGACAGACGTTGATGACGGAACCTGCGACCTAACTGAGCCAAGTAATCACAGTGTATGCTCGCCTGCGCACCTTTCGATCCAGACGTAGCCATGATCAGCGGCGCGTTATGCCTGCTGAGTTCCCTCATGCAAATTTGACCAGCCTTCTCTCGAACATTGGACAGGATTGACGAGATCTCAGCCTCCAGCGTCTGCTCTTGATCGCATCCGGGTTTGTTCTTCAGTCCACCCTTCTTCGCCAGAGCAATCTTATCCAGGCATTCTGCGTACGCCTTCTCAATCAGGTCCTCCTTCTTCTCCGTCAACTCGGGCCCCGGAATGACGTCGTTGATGCCCAAGGAGAAACCGTAGTTAGCTATCGCAGACGTCAGCCCCTCGTCCAAGCAAACAAAGCCCTACGCACTCACCTAGGTACCTCGCACACAACTTCGCCACCCTGTTCATGGCCGCCGCCGCCTCGTGTGGCCCATAGTCCCGCAGGATCACCCCGAAGATCGACTTCTTCTTGCCACTCCCTATCGTCGCTTTGTCCATCAATCCACACATGATCTCGCTGTTCACGATGACCAGCCACCCGTCGTTCGCCATGAGATCATTCCTCGGTTTCTCGATCGCAGGATAATGCTCCTTCTTCACTTCCTCCACCTTGTTGCATTTACACTCGACGTTCACGAACACCTTCGATTTGCGGTTCGGGCGCATAAGGACGTTGAAGATCTGCTTCCCGGTCCACAGGCGCTGTGGCTTCAGTATCGTCGGTGGTGGAATGTCGATCTGCATGTTCGCGTCGGCGAGATAGCAGCAGATCTGCGTGAATGCGCGGCGGTCGAAGAAAGTGTCCTTGCGCGAAAGTAGATACGAGGCGGTGATGAAGTCCTGAATGGCGGCGATGACGGGGTCGCCGTTGCGTGGAGTGACGAGGTTGTGCTTGACACTCATAAGCTCGAGAGCTTCGGTGCGAGCTTCTTCGGTCTGAGGGACGTGAAGATTCATCTCATCACCGTCGAAGTCGGCATTGTAGGGGCCGCAGACACACTCATTGAGTCGGAAGGAGCGCCATGGTCGTACTTTGACTCGGTGACACATGATCGAGAGCTGCGTAGGTAAGGTCAGCGAGGTCACAACCCAAGACAGACAGCAAACCTTGTGCAAGCTCGGTTGTCGGTTGAAAAGTACGATGTCGCCGTCTATAATATGCCGCTCAACGACATCACCGATGGCCAGGTTCTCCGCCACCGCTTTCCGATTACCGAACTTCAAGAACTATGCCGTGTGTTAGTCGCTGCTCACTAGGTGGCCAATACTGCCTTCGAACGTACCTTCTTGTTCTCCCCTCTCGCCACAAAGTTCGCCCCCGGATGGACGTCCGGACCGTTCAGTACTGCCTTCCTCAATCCCTCCATATTATGCACTGTCACCCTCTCCGGATACGTCAAAATCTTCGCCACCCTCTCTGGGACCGCCACCTCGTCTATCCTGAGATTTGGATCCGGCGAAATGACCGTGCGGCCTGAGAAGTCGACACGCTTGCCCGACAAGTTTCCACGGAAGCGGCCCTGCTTGCCTTTTAGGCGTTGGACGAAGCCGCGGATGGGGCGTTGGCCAGGCTGGGAGGGTACGCCCGGCAGTTCGGAATTGATGTACATGGCCACGGAGAGTTGGAGAAATTCCCATTGTTCCTGACGAGAGGTGAGCGGGGGAAAACGAAGGAATGCAGTAGGAAACGTACCATGAACTGTGGTGTGGGCGCACCTTTCGCAAGGCCCTGCTTAATGAGCGCGTTCGTGAAGACGATCTCCGTCAGCTTGACCGTGAGGTCATCCTCATTGGAAGCGCCATCTTGTGCGACGGAAGGACGGATGGCAACTGGAGGTACAGAAATATACTGCCAAAGGAACTCCTCCGGCCTGCCGAACTTTGGTCGCAAGCCCAACAACTCGCAGTCCTGCGTCTCGTCAGCTCCGATCTCCATTTCCTCATACTACTACGCACCTCATCCGATATCCTCCTGAACAAGTCCAGCACCTTCAACGGGTTCAAATCCTCGTTCACCGCTTTGTTCAGAAATTGCGCGAGCTCCTTCTGCGCCTCGATCGCGCTCGCAAAGGTCCGCTTCCACCTCTCCATCTCGTCCGCCGTCTTCTTCGAGCGGAATTTATCGTGAATGATCTTCAGCGCGCCCGCCTTCTTCACAGTGCCGTTCGTTGCGGCGCAGTACGGGCAGTAGACAACCTTGCGAGCCGCCGTGTTGACGGCCTTGGTAAGGGCCTGGCGCTGCATGTTCTCGAGGTTGGAGCGGCGGAAGCGTTTGAGAAAGGTGCGCCGCTCGGGCTCTTCCAGCAAGACTCTGGCGCATGTCTGGAGGAAGTGTGAGGGAGGAAGATGAGGGAGCGTAAGCGCACGCACCTTGCAAATGCACTGTAGGATGCCGATGGTATGCTTGAAGTAGCCGATATGGAAGACGGGAACACAGAGCTTGATGTATGCATAGTGCCCCACGCAGTTCACACTGGACTGCCCGCACGTCTCGCAGAATGCGCTCTTGTCAGTCGTCCCCTGCGCCATGCTGCTGTCAATTCCCCCAGCTTGTGCCACCCCAGTAGTCACGCACCAGTCGCCGATCGAGTACGCCATCTTTGACGGGCAAGCGATCTGTAGCCGTATACAAGTCCCTATGCGTGATCTCGAACTCGGATAGCTTCACCGTGTCCTGGGGATTGAACAAGCTGAACTGCAGCTGCTTGCTATAGGAATAGCTCAGCCATAGGGGTTGGGATCGAAGAGACGCGCACTTACATGACCTTTGGGTCCTTGTGATGTACCGGCTCCTTCATCGTGCTCGCAGACGGACAACAGTCAGGGGGACTGACGCGCTCGCGGAACGCGTGAGCTAAGCGCTCAATTTGCACGGGATGATTGACCTGCATACGGATCGCACGGGCCGATCATCCGCGAATGGTGACGACGCTCGTTTTGAGGAGGAAGGCATGAAGACATGCAGAAGTTTGATATTCCTGGTATACTCGAGTACGCATTATGCATTAGGTTCATACTGTAGATAGATCCTTCGTCTGAGGGAGTCGCCGCTCCCGTCCCGTAGTCAGTCATACTGCATCGCATCTATGCCCATGGCCTCATCGCGTCCACCACAACCTCATCCGCTCACACAGACAACGGCTCAACGGCCGCTCCCGCCGTCGGCCACGTCGCCACCTTCGCCACGCCCGCCAGCATAATGGCAAACAGCAGCACATTCGGTACGTTCGCCAGTGCCGTCGGTGCCCAGCAGCGCACCTCCGTCCACATCAGTGGCACGAAGACCACGACAGCGGTGTGAAACTGGATGCATAAGTTCAGTACCTTGCCCCCGTTGCGCGAAGGAACGGCCAGACTCACCACCGATAGAGCCTTCGCGACCTTGCCAAAGAACGAGCGACCGTCGTTCTGCTGGAACATGATGTAGATCGCGTAGAATGCAACGCAGAAGAAGTGGTAGAAGAGCAAGAAAGGCGACTCGAGCATGCTAGAAAGCTCCCTGTTAGCTACATTGCCCAGCGCAGGTACGACCGATCACGTACCCGCTGAGAATGCTAACGGGCTCCGAGACGCACTTCCCGCCGCGCTCAAAGTACCTGAAACACCCTGTACGGAGGATCTCCAAGTTCTCGTCTATCAAAAAGATAAGGAAACGTTGCAGGTAAAGGGAGCCAGCGCTCACCCTCGGCGCCGAAGAGGTCGTAGAGCGCGACACTGAGCACGTTGATCGTGCTGCCGAGTGCCTTGCGCTCCCAGTACCACTTCCGCAGGACCTCGTTCATCGCGGTCCAGTCACCGAAAGCGTTTTTCTCTGAAATTGCAATTAGCCAACCGCGGCGAGCCACATATTGTACGACTCACTATTCTTTGCGGCCTCCTTCGACAACAACCGCGTCAAGATGACTACATCGTGTAGCGCCACCGTCATTCCACCGCCAGTTAAGGGATGGCGCATATTGTACGAGTCGCCGACCAGCATCACGCCCTCCTTGCGTCCGTTATGCACCGCCGGCTTGTCCTTCTCCATGTAGATCTCGTCCTTCTTCGAACCAGAGAACGGAAGAGAGAGCAATGACCAAGGGATGTTAAGAAGCGAGAGAGGGAAGGGGAGCGAGGAGAGGTGGAAGACATGCTGCGGTGCGGGAGGGAGGAAGGAGTTGGGCATGCGGCGGATACGAGTGTCGGGGTCGTTGAGAGAGTTGATGATGGGTTCGCGCATCTCTTCGGGAAGCTGCTGAACAACTCGAGTCGCGATGTGTTCCTTTAGACGCGTCAGTCAAATACCCGCGGGGTCAGCGAGTAGCAGCGCACCTTAAGATCCTCAGGGAAAGGCTGAGAGACATCCACCAGCATACGAGTCCCGGTCCTTCCCTCTTCCCCCTCTCGATTTCCGTTGTCGATCTGATACAGCAGCACGGGCCCGTGGTTCTGCACCAAGCACACCGTACCGTGGTTCGGGTACGGCAGCTTCGCGTCGCGCACCACCAGGCCTACAAAGTGGCTCCGCACACTCGGCTTAACGAAGTTCTCCTCCCCCATCACCGCCGTGCGGAAGTTCGAGAAGCAGCCGTCCGCGATGACGGTGAGCGGCGCCATGAAGCTCTCCTTCACGTCCTCCCCGTCCACCTTGCGCGTCGCGCGCACGCCGAGCACCACATGCGGCTCGAACTCGCGTGTGATGAGCTCGGACACGGTCGCCTCGAGCATGTCCACACCGCCAGCGCCCGCCTCCCCACGCGCACGCTCGCGCACCTTCTCCCGCAGCGCCTGAATAAAGCGTCCGTAGTGGAAGCCCGCGCCGCGCGCGTCATTGGGATATGGAATGTGCACTTTCCGGCCTTCGCGCGTGTCGATCACGCAGTAACCCTTGCACGGCGCGGAGTCGAGGTTGTCGATCGCGTCCTTCATGCCCAGCTTCTCGAGGCTACGCACGCCGCCTGGTTGCAGCAGCTCACCGACGATGCGGTCCGGCTCCGCGAGCGAGCGTTCGAGCAGGCATATGCGAAGGTGCGGCTGCTCACAAGAGAGCGCGTATGCGAGGGTCGCGCCTACTACGCCCGCGCCGACGATGATGATGTCGTATTCCGTCTTCCACATAGTCGAGCTGCCGACGAAAAAGTTGAGATGGGGGTCCAGTACAAGCCCGGTGCACGACCTGCGGATTATAACGCGCCTATATCCCCAGAGTGGCTCGATATTGAGGTTTTCGTGCCATCAAAGACGGCAAGCGGGATTGGTCCGGATTGGTCGAGGCCTAAAACAAATTGGGCGGGAGCGCTTTTCACGTGGTGAAACGACGGAGGCCAGAGCGCACATTCTTCAAACAAAGAGGCTGGATTTTCTGAACTGCAGACATGCTGCGCGGGCGTGCTGATGAGAGGAGACAAGTACCCAAGGGCAGTCAAATCGCGCATCACCAATGCTCTGTCCCATGATCGCGCACGTGCCATAGTTCGACTTGCCTTGCGAAGGCGAATTCAGGGAGGAGGTGAAGGGGCGGCGCCCTACACAATCGTTTGAGAAGACACAGAAATAGTCAATGTGCATGAGTACAATAGATTTCCTGGATGTCCATGGTGGCAAGACGGAAGGCGAGCCGTAGGCAACGTTGCTGTGTGAGAAATATATATACTCGACAGCAATGCATCCGTCTTGGTAGGTTCCAGATATATTGACTTGAAGCAGTTGCAAGAGCTATGAATGATGGTTGAAAGCAAGCGCGACAGGGGGAGACGCGTCGCTGTGACTGTGACACTCGCGTAACGACTCGCTTGCGCGTCCAGCGCCTGTCCGTCACTTCTCCCTCTACCTGCTCATCATGTCCAGGACCTCCTACGACCGGTCTGTGCATTTGTTTCATCTCTGATCTTGCATCCTTACCTGCGCTTTGCAGATACCTCACCGTCTTCTCGCCCGAAGGTCGACTATATCAAGTCGGTTTGTACTCTTCCATCATTCGCGAAACGTTCAATCACTTCATGTGGCAATCGCATAGAGTATGCCTTCAAGGCGATCTCTGGATCTGGACATACCGCCGTGGCAGTACGAGGGAAGGATACATGCGTCGTCATCACCCAGCGCAAAGTACCCGTGCGTCTACCTCTTGACCTTCCCGTACATCTTCACTAACGCGCCAGCCCAGGACAAGCTTCTCGACGCGTCTACCGTCACCCACCTCTTCAGCATCACCCCCAGTATTGGCTGCGTCATGACCGGTCTCATCGGCACGTCTGTCCACCCATCGTGAAGGGACCGATCGCTCATCGCAGTCCCCCGCAGCCGACGCGCGTTCACAAGTATACCGCGCGCGTGCTGAAGCCGCTGAGTTCCGGTACAAGTACGGCTACGAGATTACACCAGATGCTCTTGCTCGTCGTCTCGCCAATATCAACCAGGTGTATACCCAACGCGCCGCCATGCGTCCCCTCGGCATCTGTACGTCTCCCCTCTCCTTCGTCAGTCCACCTTGCTCTCCAGCTCATTCTGATATCACTCGCCTCAGCCATGATCCTCATTGGCATCGACTCCGAATACGGCCCTCAAGTCTTCAAGCTCGACCCAGCTGGCTACTTCGTCGGCTTTCACGCGACCGCCGCCGGGCAAAAGCAGCAGGAGGCCATGAATCACCTCGAGAAGAAGTGGAAGAAGCTGAACAGTGGGCAGGGGCAGGACGATCCCGCCGCCGCCGGACGCTCGCTGTCCAAGGACGCCGTGCTGGAAATGGCGATCGAAGCGATGTCCACCGTGCACGCGACGGACTACAAGCCGGGCGAGATCGAGATTGGCATTTGCTCAACAGCGGACGGCGAGGAGGGACTGTGGCGTGTATTGGACGAGGATGAGGTAGAGCGGCATTTGCTAGCGTATGCTGAACGCGACTAGCTTGTACTGTTGTAATATCTTTCACTCTGTCCGATGAATTGTTAACGTGCGATTCCCCCTGATCCTTGCATCCAAGACTAGCCTGGACCCCAGGACCAAACCGCGACGTCAAAGTTCCTACGGGAAGAGCAAGACGTCACGGAGGCCAGGTAAACTTCCCGACGTTTACTTAGAGCCTGTCCAGTGACGCCGATGCTGCGAAATCAAGTCCCTGGCGAAATCCCCCGCGAGTCACATGATCGTCGTCGGCGCTCGCGTGGTCGCCCCGGGCTGTTGTGACGCACGCTGACTCGGCCCGCTGAACTCCGGATTATCCATCTTGGGTGCGTTCGAGAACCGATAAGGACTATATTGTACTATAGAATATTCAGACATGGCCCTCGTATCTTTTGGCATGTCTGAGGAACCTGGCAGTGCACATAGCAGCTCCTGACTTGGCCTGAAGTCAGACGGACTCGACGAGCGCTGCGCGCAATATGCCCGAAAATTACTCCCCCCCACAAAAAAAACTCGCCAGTCCGGACCTCCGGATTGTCAACCTCATATCTTCACACGACTGCGGTGTATTGACTTCAAACACAATGATTTATATTCTAGTACTTCGTATGTCCCCCACACGCCCTAATGACCGCCTCGATCCTGTCTGGCATCTGATCCACGAAGTGATTAATTTTGTCAATCATGAGTTCATCCTAGAGCTGTTGAAAGGTCCTCTTCAGCCCGTTGATGGAGGTTGGGGTTCGTGGAAGCTGGCGTAGGCAATGCTTGAGGAGGCCCCAGACAGGCTCTATGGGAGAGATGTCGGGGGAGGAGGGGGGATGGGGGAAAACCCGGACTTTTCTCCGCCTCATCCACACAGGACCCCTGACAATACGGTTATATTCCAGATACAAATCCGGACAAGAACGGCCCAAAATTGGGTGCTCACCTAGATACTAGTCCGGACAGGAACTCGCGGTGGGGGGCGGCGCACGGATACAGATCCGGACAAGTTCGGGCTTATAGGGGATCTCCGTCAGATCTACCGATGTATTGTTATGCGCCTTAGTACAGTTGAAGGTCTTTTGGCTGAGTGGTTAACTACGATGTTGGTTTGTTTGGCTTGGAGTTCGAGTCAGGGAGCTCTCTTTTTGTCAATGCCGCTTGACTAAGCGCTCAGCACATTTATTTGCATTTTGCCCCTGAGATCATTGGCGACCTATCTGGCAGGTGAAATTCCCCTTCCCGTCGCCCTCCTCCATAGATGAGAAGTCCCTGATCACCTCGTACAATGGCCCTACCTGTACCCGAGCACACTGTCGACTTCACTCGCGATGATGCAGGCTCCTTTCACGAAGATGAATGGATTGGAACCGGCAAAACCTACGACACACGTATACTCCCGGACTACGTGACCGATGCAAAAGCTCGCCTACTGAGCATCCCAGCGGACTTCGTGGCCACACACCTGCCTTGGAAGAACGCACCGCTGCCAGTCACGCGTGTCCTATCCCTGGCCATCATCCCTCGCCCGGAATACAGCTTCGTCGCCCTCAGAGCATCATCATTCTTCAGCAAAGACAAGCCCGGGGAGGTCGACCCGGTTACGCTCCTCAGTCGCTCGATCCCAGCGGCAGACGTCTTGCTCAAATACGAGAACTCCCTCGGCCAGGCATGGCTGGATGGTGCACGGTCGATCGTCGACCAGCGGTACAATGACGGACGCGATCGGATGCCGTTTTGGGTTATTGGAGTGTGGCGGTTTTCGGCAGACGCGTCGTTGAAGAACAAGCGCTGGAGAGCCGCCCGCCAGTACTTGCAGGACTACTCGGGATCGTCAGCATACGCGATACAGCTGCGGAACGACGCGCTCGCAGCGCTGGATGTACTTCCCTTCGATGTCTTGTGGCCAGAGCGACCAATCGCCTCCACCAGCATCCTGTCCAGCTTCCCGCAGACCGCGTGGCTTGGCGACGAGCATATTACCGCCATGCTGATCGTGCTGAAGGAGAGATTAGTGTCGAAGGGCATCAGCGACGTGCAGATCGGCCCTTACATGCTCGGGTTCTACATCACCAAGTATTGTGAGCGCGGGCCAGAACACTTGAAGCATCTGGGACTATACGAGAAGTTAGCGCAGACGAAGAAGCTACGTTTGCTGCTCTTTCCAACGCATGTCAATGACAATCATTGGATCGCGGTGTACATCGATTTTGTGAAGCACGAAGTGGGATATGGTGAGTTCGGCTGGTTCAATGAATAGAAATCACATCCTCACCTCTTGCAGGTGACTCGCTCTCACAAAGCGGGTCTCTGGCGCCAACAGCGTTGATGAAGAACATCCTCAAGTGGCTGAAGGACACCTTGGGTATCAGCGCGCGGCTCAAGGGAGACTCATTGCCACGTACCAAGCAGGTCGACTCGTACAACTGCGGACTGTTCACCGTCAACACCATTGCGCATGCGGCACTCGGGGTACCCTTGCATCGGTCGACCGAGGGCCATGTTCACCGTCTTGAGTGGTTTCTTGTACTGGCGAAGCGATGGTGCGCCGCGGTCAAGACCACTGTTGACATCTGCGGATCGTCAGACAGCAGTCGTGATCAGTACATGGAGCCGGTCACGACACCTTTGCGATCGCAAGACCAGGACATAGTCCATGCGCAATCACTTCCCAGCAGCAGCTCGGGCTTGACGACCGCGTCGACATCTGGCTTCGCGGACAATATCCCCGATGCCGCTTCAGATGGCTCTTGTCAGGACACATCGCTGGTGACCGAGATGGCAGACGCACCAGTGCGCGTTAATCTCCTCGAGTCGGAGCAGCCTGCCAGTGTCGCTCCTGCTGCATCCGCTACTGGTGAACCTAGCCGATCGCATCTACCCACGGCCGTGCGAGCACCAAAGCGAGCTCGAGCGAGTTCCGACTCTGGCTCAGAGGGTTGGGACAGCGAACGCGAGACGAAGAAACGAAGGGTTCCTGCGGGCGAGGGAAAGAGCAAGTCTGCGAAGGCAGCGACCAAGTTGCGCCACGCCGTCAAGGACAAGAGGTTCAAAGTTGACGAGCACGCGTTGCAGAGATGGAGGGATCGTGTGCGTGAGCTTGATCCGCACGTGGCCTTCGATCCCAAAGACATCCAGCGTTTCCGCCACTCGGCGTGCTCGGAGTGGTTCGCGTTAAAGACCCTTACGACCTCACTCGTCTACGAAATCATTTCAAGAAGGACTGTCTTGCCTTGAAGAGTAGGAAGGCCAAAGGAAAGAAAGCGAAGGCTCTCAACACGGCGCCTCTCACGTCGTACTTCAAGTTCGACTTCAGGGTGTTGCCTCAACCCCCCTCTGCCGAGTCACGACCCTCCCTCTCCTCCAGTCATCCCTCCACTCCTGTTCAACCTCCGCTTCCTTCCGTCCAACCTCCCACCCCCGCACCAAGTCCGGTAGTGCGCAGTGTGCCACCAACATCCTCAGCATCTCCGTTGGCGCCTAGCGGCGAGCCCTGTCCCGGAATCACCGAGGCTGATGACCCGCGCGTACTACAATACCTCTCGCGCACATCGGAGGGCGGGGGAGGAGCGCCATCTGTGATCTCTATTGGCCGGGACGAGCATCCCGACGTGGAGTTCTTTCGGAACCTTGACTTTGAGCAGAAGCGTAGGATATACTTGCTGCAGATGCACGCTCGCAAGTGGTTGAATGATCATAGCAATCTCCGCGTCTTCTCCCGCAACTGTTCAGGAGTCGCTGGCCCTCGAACTCACACCGGCTTGCATCATCTGCCATGCGTGGAATGCCGTAGCGTCTTCGCGTCTCGCGCCTTCAAGACTGCCATCAACAAGCCGATACCAACAGACGAGAACTACATCTACGTGAACAAACGGTTCCGAAATGCAGCAGTCGCCAAGATCTATGCACGTACGATTGGGCTACGTTCAATCATTGAGCAGCCGGTATGTCCTCATCATTTTGTCGTTAGATAGTTACTGACGGACATGCCACAGGATGCGAAGAACAGCATGTATATTCGCTTTGCGATTGCATCCCTCGAGAAGAAGATCAAGAACGATGTCTTGCTCGGCCTTATCCAGCCAGTCGTCACGAAGCTCGACCGGGAGGAGCGCGGTGTTGGGATGCAGAACTTCAAGTATGCGCCAGCGTGGGAGGAGGTCTGCAGTATCGTCCAGATGACTAGCAAGTCCGCCGCTCGGGCGCTGGGCAAATATCTACCGATGCCCGCGCAACGCAGCTTCAACCGCAAGATCGCACGACAACCTCGCTTCCCGATGGAAATCTGTGACGAGACTTTTGAGCTTGTTGTCAGTATCTTGCGCTCGATTGGCTATTCGGGTCCTGTTAGCGTTGCCTGCGACGACACCAAACTGTTTGATACGTGGCGTCTGTACTACGACTTGGTGACGAAGAAGTTCTATCTTGTTGGTGGCACCGATGGCCCCGTCCTCGTCACCAACCCCGAGAAGGTCCAGGAGCTCATGGATTCTTTGGCTGGCAAGAAAGCAAAGAAGGTGGGTAATTACTCGAAATGGACGTGCTTGCGACTGATGGCTGGACTAGGTGCGGGTGTGGACGCTAGTTGTCGAGTCTGCCCAGAAGATCTGTCCGATCATCATAGCCGCGCTCCCGATCCCGTCCGAGATGGACGAAGAACAGCTCTATCCACACCTCGAGCGCATCCTCCACGGATTGTTGAGCCGCGGCATCAACGTTGTCTCGTATGCCTGTGATGGGACTGAAGTGGAGCGCGCTCTTCAGCGTCGAGTGCTGACTGAGGCCGACTCGGTGAAGACCTACACAATCTCGAACCCATTGCATGGTGCGCCCGACACTCTTATCAAGATCGCTATTGTGCAAGGCCACCCCATCGCGCTCGTCCAGGACTCGAAGCATGCTCTCAAAACCTTCCGCAACAACCTCTTCTCGGGCGCGCGCTGCCTGGTCATGGGAGGATTCCTCGCCTGCTACGGAACCTTCCATAACATGGCATTCGAAGACGGCTCACCAATATATAAGCGCGATGTTCTGCGACTGGATCGCCAGGATGACAATGCTGCGGTGCGCCTATTCTCGGCTGCTACACTGCAGCATCTCTTTCAGAAACATCCAGAACGACTTGGCGAGCTGGTATACCTCTTCGTCTTTGGAGAACTCATCGACGCCTACCAGAATCGTGCCCTCGCGCACGATGAGCGCATCAAGATGGTGCTCCGTGCGCGATACTTCCTTGATCATTGGCACCTGTTCCTGCAGGTTGCTGGGTACAAATCGACCACGAACTCGCCATACTTCCTCTCGCGCGAGGCTGCGGACATAGCGCGCATGATAATCGAAGGATATCTCGCGCTCATCTACATCCATCGTGACTTCATGCCTAGCGACCGCCTCTATCCATTCCTACCCTGGCTTCACTCGAGCGAGGCGTGCGAGCACGTCTTTGGTTCCGCGCGACAGCTCATCAAGGACTTCACAATGCTGGACTTCTACTACATGATTCCCAAGCTGCGTATCAAGATCCGCCAGGCGATCCTCCGAGGACTTTGCGGGTCGAGCAAAGCGACCGCTTCCGGGTACAACCACACGTACTTCGACACTACCAACATCGATGTCCTCGCCCTCTCCCGCTTTCCCGACGATGCGGCCATCGACGCGCTGGCCATCGAGGCGTCGCAAGAGGCTGTAAGCCTCATGAACCTCCTGGGTGTACGCCCCGATCAGCTTCGAGGTGTACTGTCTCTGCCGCTAAGCCTTCCGGGCATTGACAGCCTCCTTCCTCCGCGATGCGACGCTAAGGAAGATGAGCAGGAGGACGAAGGATGCGGAGAGAGCCAGTCAGACGAGGACACGGATGAAGAGCTCACCGACGCGGAAGCTCTGCGAGCCGCCATTGATTATGCCGACGACGGAGGCCTGCCCGGTGCAGTGCAGCAGGAGATCACGAGTATGACGCATGCCTCCATTGCCCTGACTCTTGACGAGCAGATTTCACTGTAAGTGCTTGCACGTCGTCAGGACTTCTTTCTGCTTTACTAACTAGAAGCTCAGATATACATTGCATGCCGAGGACGACAAGTCGACTGAGGAGCTGCATGATGTCGATGCAGAGGAGTTTCACTCCCTCCAGATCGAACTCCCTGCGCTCCAGTTGCCTGATTCGCGCTCGCAGATCGTATTCGGCACTCCAGGAGGATATGAGGCGCAAGAGCTCGATCTCGACACCCTTGTCCGACTACGTCAAAAGCACCAAACCAAGCAAGCGGCGGATGGCACGCGCACTCGTAGTGTGCCTGTTCATGATTCCGAGGTCGCGGATGATGAGCGCGCCTCCCTACGCGCACAAATTTCCGAGCGGCTACGCGACTGCCTGCGACAAAATAGCGAGATCGTGCAGGGGACCGGGAAGGAGCGCCTCGCGCGGTGGACAGAGGGTGATGGACAAGCCTCCGGAAATGCAGCGAACGCTGCTGCAATGGCGGATGCCGTAGCCAAGAAGGTATAGCCCCAACGAAGTCTTCTCAGATCGGTGCACTAAAGGATTCTAGGCTGCGGCTCGCCGCCAGCACATATTCTCGCAGGTTTTCGCTCCCCTCAAGGATCATCGAAGTTGCCTACCACTTCTGATCAACGCGAGAGTTACCGGCCTCCGTCCTCTCAAAGCAGGAGATTATGGCGTGATCTACACTAGCAAAGGGCTGCGCGTTGGGAAAGGTATGTCTGCGTGTACGCTATGACATCTCGCGCGCGAGCTCACCGAACTCAAGTTCTGGAGATATATTGCAAGACCGGCGGCAAACACGGCAAGCATGCGTGTACTGAGCGAGTCTCCAACATTGCCGCTGTGTCCTATATGCTCGTGCAGCTCTTCGAATGCACGAGCGGTGTGTATACGAGATGGAACGCCATAACGACGCAGACAGCGCTATTGCAACTACCCCACTTTGCCCAAACCTCTTCTCATCATTTCCTCATCGCGCTCCCTTTCGACAGGCCTCCCCAGTCGACGCCGTTTGGTATACAACTGCACGAGCAGGTAGCAGACGAGGTCAAGGGGCTATCGACAATGATGCCTCAGTTGTTGCGTGTCATGGAGTTGTTCAAGAAGCGTACATAGAATGCGATCCTTGGGCTCTGTACGTAGCTTTCATAGCAAAGGACAGCGTGCAGAAAACTTGTGGTCGTGTAGTATGGGGCTGGAGCAGGGTCCGCGGCGCCGGAGGTGCCGGAAAAAAATCGAGGAAAATACAGGAAAATATTGCGGTCAGATACTAGTCCGGACAAGAACGGCGAGGACCCCCGTCGGGGGTCCGGACAGGAATGCCCAAAAGGCCGACTTTCAGTATCCGGCCTCTGTGTGTATTGTCAGGGGTCCTATCCACACCCGTGTGATCTTCGCCCCATATGCCGGCGCCCCATCCTGCTGAGATAAGACCTCCCAGCCAGTCTCCTTCCGCACCTTCTCATAGAACAGCATCCACGCCCCCTCTAGAACCTGCTCAATGTAGCGAGCAGCTGTCATACCCCCTTCCCTCCCACCAGGATAGTTGAGAATGACGAGCGGGCCCTTTCTGTCTTTCATGATGCATCCCCACACCATGATGTGTACAGGCAACTGTTTGAAGGTGGGTATCAAACAGTGTTCCTTGTACTTCTCGTCTGGACGGCGAGTGATGAAGATAGCATTGCAACCACGGTCGGTGTGGACATAGTATTCATCGGTCCAGGCAACGTTGGTGAGCGAGCGTCTTTGGTGCGCTTGAGCCCACTGCAGCCTCTGCTTCTTGTGAATTGGTGTGAGGTAGAAGGCGTGCTTTGCCTTCACCCGACGGTACCCCTTGGATGCCAGGTACCTGCGAACTGTGGATGCAGAGACACCCACAAGCTTTGCCACCAGCTCATCAGGCTCCCGCCAATCACAATGGATTTTGTGCATGATGTGGAGCTCCGCTTTGGGCGTGAGCTTGCGTGGGCGTCCCTTCTTGCGTTCCGTGTCACATTGCCGTTTGAAGTTATACCAGATATCACAGCCACTATGCTTGTTGATTCCTTCAGCACGGGCATGAGCAGCCATGTTTGGCCTTCGGCCTGCGGCTTCATCGGCCAGGCAGCGGCCAACGAAGCGATTTCGAGTAGCTGCATTGTAGTGGCGATCTCGCTGACGGCCAACCATACATGATAGTGTAGACTACAAAAGAATCAGGCAACGCAGACATGCGCCATCGCCACGTGATTGTGATTGGACCGGATGGGCGAGTTTTTTTGGTGGGGGGGGAGTATATTTCACGAGCTAAATAAGCGCAGAGAGCGCAAGACCTCAGTCTTCCTGCGTATAGGATAGCGACTGAATTCATACCTAAATAAGCGCAGAGAGTGCAAGACTAAAGTACAGTCAGTATAAGTAAGAGTAAAGTAAGTAAAAGACATACCCTCAGTCTTCCTGCGTATAGGATAGCGACTTAGGGAAAAGAAGGAAAGAATACACGCGTATGTACGGGGCCACCGGGGCAAAGCGTGGGGAAAAGTCATGTGATCATGTGACACCAACTCTGGGAATGTGACACAGTGATTCCTGGAGTTGGAAGCGGTCATGTGACTCCGGGTGAAGGCAGACTCGCCCTACCGACCCCTTTTGACACTCCCACTCGAGTCTGGCCGTAAACCCATACCTTGGCAGAACTTGAGATGCTTCTCATGAGGTAGTGCCTTGGTAAAGATGTCCGCAACCATCTCGTCCGTGGGGTACCAGAGGACGACGCACTCGCCGGTGGCAACCAGCCCATCGCGGATGTAATGGTACTTCCGCTGGATGTGCTTTGTCCAAGCCCGGAACTGAGCATCCTGGCTGAGGATAATGGCTGCACGGTTGTTGCACCTGAGCTCGGTGGCACCAGCCTGCGGACGTCCCAACTCCTCAAAGAATGAGCGGAGCCACGCCAAGTGCTGGCCAGCATTAGCGAGACCAATATACTCTGACTTGGTAGAAGAGAGAGAGACCATGGACTGCCGCTTGCTGGACCAACCAATGGCGCCCCGACTTGAGATGAACACAAAGCCGGAGGTAGACTTGGACGTGTTGTTGCATCCGCCCCAGTCAGCGTCAGTGTAGCCATGGAAGTCGAGGTCCATGCCAGCGTCAGCGCCATCGTAGACAAGGCACCAGTCGCGCGTCTTCTTGAGGTACCGGAGGACACGCTTGGCCAGTTCCCAATGGCAAGCCTTGGGGGCGGCGCTATAGCGGCCAAGAACCCCCACCACGTAGGCAGTATCCGGTCGGGTACCCATCATCCCGTACATGAGCGAGCCCACGACACTCTGGTAGGAGATGACGGGACCTCCGGGGACCAAGGCCATGTGAGTGCGCACCTCGTTGTCGTTCGGGTCATCGGCGGAGATGCGAGTGCTTGTGGACATGGGGGTGCTGACGCCCGTGCAGTCCGACATGCCATACCGCTCAAGCACGGTGTCGATGTACTTCCTCTGGGAGAGGGAGATCGTGCGCTTGCCCGGGTGCCGGATGATCTCGATGCCCAGGAGGTACTTGGCGGGACCCAAGTCGCGCATCTTGAAGGAGGCGGTGAGCTTCTTCTTGACGCTGTCCATGAAAGGACGCGAGGTAGCAGCGAGGAGGAGGTCGTCAACGTAGACGACGAGGAAGCAGACCTGCTTACCGTCCCGGAAGACGTATAGGCAAGTCTCCGAGTTGAGGCGCACAAACCCGAGCTTGTCGAGCTTGTTGTGGAGCGTCTGGTTCCACGCGCGACCGGCCTGCTTGAGGCCGTAGACCGACTTCTTGAGTCGCCAGCAGTAGCCCTCCCGGATGTCCACCCCGGTCGGGGGAAGCATGTAGAGTGTCTGTAGCAGGTCACCATTGAGGTAGGCGGTGTTCACGTCTATCTGGTCAGTGTAGAGGCCGAGGCGGACGGCGAGGGCGAGGATGATGCGGATGGACTCCAGGCTTGCGACGGGCGCAAAGGTGTCCTGGTAGTCAACTCCTTCCTGCTGAGTGAAGCCGCACGCCACGATGCGCACCTTGTACCGCTCGATGTTCCCTTGAGCATCCTCCTTCAAGGAGAAGACATGCTTGGAGGTAATCGGCTTGACGCCCTCCGGGATGGGTACCTCCTCGTAGACGTTGTTCAGCTTGAAGCTGTTCAATTCCTCCGACTGCGCGTCCAACCACTTGTCACGCTCTGGGCTCGCCATGGCTTGCTTCCAAGTGGTGGGAATCTTCCGCGCGCCGCTGCTCGACCGACCACCAGATGCCGCGCCCGCAAAGAGTTCATCATTGAGAAAAGCAAAGTTCACTGACTTGCCCTCTTCATCGGGTTGACCCAGGGGATCCCCACCCCCCTGGGTAGGCGCTGGTGCAGGTTCTAGTTCGGGAGCTGGTGCGGGAGGAGGAGGAGGAGCTTCCGCCTGAGGCAGCTGCTCTCGACGTCGGCGATTTTCCTCGAGTTGCTGCTCGCGCGCGCGGATGTTTGCTTCGCGCTGCTTCCGCTGCTGGGCGGACACCTTCCAGTGGTTCTCCTGCCGCTCCCGAGCGTTAATGTAGCCCTGGTCCTTGTGCTGGTTTGCCGTTCGCTCTTCTGGCTTGCGAAGGCCAGGGCGGCGTGATGGACCAGCGGCGGGGGCAGGAGCCGGCGGTGGCGTGGCCGGTGGCAGAGACCGGTGCAGTATGCGCGTCTTAGGTGGACGTGGAGCCGGCGGTGGCCCGTCCGAGTCAGGGGAGGACGGACGATTATCTCCCACTGGCTCTGGTGTGGGTGGACGAGGTGCTCCCACTGACCCGACTGCAGGTGGCTGGGCCGGCGCATCATCGTTGTCATCGTCCTCGCTGTCACTGCCTGCATCTGGAGCAGGAGTGTCCTTGGGCGGCAGACGGAAGTACTTGCCAAAGTCCTCCCACTGCTCGGCAGACACATCGTCTTCGCCCGCGCGCATCTCGTCAGGAGAGGGGGAGGCGTCGTCGAACTTGACGTGCCGGGAGATGATGACCTTCTGAGTGGCGATCTTGAGGAGCTTGTACGTACGCCTTTGTGCCCTCAGACCAAGCGTAGCCTATGAGGATGCACCGGCGGGCGTGGTCGGCGAACTTGCCCTTCCGCTTCTTCTTTGGGATGAGCAGGTAGGCGGGGCAACCGAAGGGGTGCAGGGCGTGGACGTCAATAGGGCGCTTGACCTTGCGCATGCGGTTGATGGGCAGCTCTCCCTTCTGGCGGCTAGCGGGTGACAGATTGATCATGTCGGTGGCGTACTCCATCGCGTACATCCAGTACTTCCGGGGAAGCTTAGCCGCACAGAGGTTAGCGATTGCCCGGGTGACCAGCGTCTGGTTCATGCGCTCCGCTATGCCGTTCTGCTCAGGCGTGTAGGGCGCCGTCGTCTCGTGGATGATACCGCGTCGCCGGAACTCAGCCTCCATCTTGTTCGAGCAGAACTCGCCACCGCCGTCTGTGCGGGTGAACTCAACCCAGCCGGGGAGCCACTCCCACTGCTTGATAGAGTCGCGATGCTGATGCGCCACTGACGGAGCTTCTTGTAGACCTCCGACTTCTTCTTTGTGAAGAGCGTGTAGACGCCCGAGGAGTAGTGGCAGACGATGACGATCCAGTAGAGATAGCCGCCAATCGCAGCAGGGTCGACGGGGCCACCAACGTCACAGGAGACGAACTGTAGCGGGCGCGAGGCGGGCGTGGTGCTCCGCTTGAAGGGGAGCTTCTTCATCTTGCCCATGACACAGGGCTCACAGAAGGATGGGATGCCGGTGAGTGTGTCGACCTCCCCGAGCTGACCATGACGGACCATGTTGCGCAGGCTCTCGAAGTTCGTATGGCCCATGATCTGGTGCAGCCGGTTGATGTCAATGGCGGTGAAGGCGCGTTCGTCCGTGCCAATGGGCTGGCAGTCAACGTGATAGAGACCGTGTTTGCGCGTCGCGACGCAGGCAATATTGCCGGAGGAGTCGCGGATAGTGCAGGCGTTGTCCTTAAAGGACACGCGCAGACCACGCTTGGTGATCTGGGGCACCGAGATGAGCGTCAACGCAAGGTCGGGGACGTGTAGTGTCTTCCGAATGGTTAGCGCGCGCACACCATCCGGTGTCTTAGAGGCGAAGCAGGCAGTGCCAATGCCTACTGCCTTGATGACGGACACATTCCCGAGGTAGATGTTGCGCGGCGGGTCAAGGACACGGTAAGTGCTGTCGTCGAAGAGGCGCTTGTCGGGGGTCATGGTCTTTGACGCACCCGAGTTGACAATGTGCGAACCTTGGTGTCGCTGCGGTCGCTTAGGATCAGACTGGACATAGGCGGAAATCTTCTTGTAGGCACGGCGCGAGACGGTTACATGCGTGTCGTCTACATCCAAGTCCGAGTCTGAGTCCAAATCCGAGTCCGAGTCCTTCACCTTGTTCGCCTTCGCCTTCTCCGCCGCCCGCTCCTTCCGCTTCTTCAGCGCCTTCTCCTTCTGCCCGATGATCGTCTTGCACTCCTCGGTGGAGTGCCCCTCACCGTGGATGACGCAGGACACCTTGGCCTTGGCCTTCTTCTTGCCCTTGTCCTTGGGCTTGCGCGGTGGGGGCGCGCGAGAAGAGGAGGCGGCGTATGCCTGCTCATCGTCCGAGTCCTTCTTGCTGATCACCTGCGCCATCAGCTTCGCCTCGACGTAGGAGAGGGTGAGGGGCGCGGTCTTGGAGCTTCCCACCGAGATACCGGACGAGACGATCTTCCACTTCTCTGAGCTGGGAAGGGAGGCGAGGAGGATGAGGGGGACGAGGTTGGCGTTGAGGGGGTAGCCAAGAGTGGCGAGCTGGGTGACCAATTGCCGGACGCGGTGGATGTGCGCGCTCATTGCCTCGCGGGAGACGTCTCCATTGTCGGCGTCGGCGAGCTTCGCACGGAAGATCTTGATCAGTTCGGTGACCGCCATCTCGCTGGTGTTGGTCTGCTCGAACTTCTCGACGAGTTTCTCCCAGAGTTTGCTCGCGTGCTAGTACTCGTGGAGCTCGAGGGCAATGTCATTTGAGAGGTACTCCCGGATAGTGGAGAGGGCGCGGGCGTTCCGCCAGGACCAGGTCTCCCTCCGCGCAACTTGGTGAGTGGTGGAGGAGGGGCCCAATCCTGTGGATGTGGTGGTGGTCGCCGGAGCACCGGGTGACGTGGACGGGGGTGAGGACGTTGTTGGCGTCGGTGGAGTCACCGCGATCTCAGGGGGAGGGGATTTCTCCGATCCAGTCACCACAGAGGTGAGATCGTCCCTGTTGAGGGCGTCGGTGACCCGGAGGCGCCAGAGCGGCCAGTCCGCCGCATCGGTGAGCGTTGGGACCTTGCTGTCCTTGGGAGCCATGGCGCAGAGTGGGATAGAGTGAGTTGCAGATCGAAGTCTTGCTCGATTTAGGCCACGGGGCTCATAACCTTTCACAAGCTAAATAAGCGCAGAGAGCGCAAGACCTCAGTCTTCCTGCGTATAGGATAGCGACTGAGGGAAAAGAAGGAAAGAATACACACATATGTACGGGGCCACCGGGGCAAAGCGTGGGGAAAAGTCATGTGATCATGTGACACCAACTCTGGGAATGTGACACAGTGATTCCTGGAGTTGGGAGCGGTCATGTGACTCCGGGTGAAGGCAGACTCGCCCTACCGACCCCTTTTGACAGTATATATACACTACAATACTCAAATATACTCAGAATTCTCCTCCCTCTTCCGCCCGAAGCCTGTCTCTCACGCTAACCAAAGAGGCGAGAGCCACACTTGATCAAGTGTGGGGTCTACCAACAACCTCGCACTTGGATCTATCCATTGTTCTTTACGGTACTGTCAATATTCATCACCAACGGCACAAAGACTGACACCAACATCGTAAGGGTGTTGGCCCTTTTGTCCTCTGTCCTTAGACGTCATGCGTAGCTGAACCAAATCGCTCACACGCGATGCTTCAAGATACAGGTAACGTACAGGACAAAATAGGACTGTCCGAATCGGGAACCAAGAAATGATATATAAATGTCTAGCGTCACGTGCCACGTGACGCCACGCGCCCATAAAGCCCCACAAGTCCATGCCTCCTTACACCCTCCCCCTCGGGACGACGTAGACGTCCAGGCGGAATCGAAGGGTGGATAGCGGGGTGGCCACATGCTACTGAGCAGTCGTCCCACTATCCACATTGCGCGGCACAGGAGGGTCTTGCACCTTGACCACACTCTACCGAGTAGTCGAGGTTGCGCCACTGCCTTCGCCGGTCGCTTCCTTCGTCTTCTCGTTGCCAGTCTTGAGCGCCCTATTCGCGTCACTCCCGTCCTTGACAACGACCTCCATCTCCTGCTGTTTGGCGTGGTCCGGGTTGAGCCGTACGGCGGATCCGCCCTCCGTCATAGTCGATGTCCCGCTCACTACGGGCATCGTCAACAAGCTAGTTCCTGTGGTGTCAGCCTCAGCAGGAAGCGAGCTCGAGGTCGACATCGATAGCTGGGTTGAAGCGGATGTCGACGGCTGCACGTCAGCCATCTTGGCATCCTGGTTCAGAGGCGGCGCTGGCCACGGTGCCATGGGAATCCCCGTGGCAAATCCCAGCTGCTGGGCCTTGACTATGCGTAAGTCCCGCAGGTCCGGGCTTGAGTTGAGGATGGTGGTGGAAAGTTTGTCGGTGGGGCCAGTATGCACCAGCAGCAGCTGTCCCGAGCCAGGCATGCGCGGCTGTGCATACACACAAATGCTGATTTTGAATGTTATTTTTGATGGCCAATCACTCAGTCAGGCGCTGCCGCCGTTGCAACGCCCGCCACCGCCCGAACTCCCCCCGCCATCACAGCGGGTGACGTTTACCTTCAACGGCATCAAGCAGACAATGATTGCTGTGTACCACCGTGACCGTGAGTGTGGCAACAATGCTGATGAAGACGACGTAGAGAACACCATCAATGATAGTGACTGTTGAGCATGCTGGGAAGTGCGCCTATACTGCTTACCTGGTGGTAAGGAGCTTGGTATGAGGCAAGCGCAGAGGTAGGTAAATACCTGCTATTCCTGGGGGCAGAGGCCCTCCTTATATATGTACAGGATGGTAGGTAGCATGTGATAATGCAATGGACATGTAAGCAATAAATATATGATGTCGTGTGTGTCCGTGTGTCCATCATGTGATGCGTGAGTCATAACATGTGACAGGCCGAATGTCCAACAGTGACGAGAGCAATGATGAGGGCTGCGAAGGGGGCCAGCTTCTCTGCGTTGTTGAGAGGCGTAGCAAGAACCTTGAGGCAGGCGTTGTCAACGTGCCCGGCTGGATGGTCGACCTGGACGAGAAGAAATTGAAGGTCCCTGGCTACCTTTTCTGCCCGGCCAAGCACCGCAAGCAGATAATTCGCCTCTTCACCAAGCAGTTCTGCCTCCACTTGTTCTTCCCGGAGCGCGAGAAGGGCTCAATGTCTGTGGAACACATCCGGCGCAATTCCATTTGGGAAATACCATTTCTGCCACGCACGCGGTCTCCGAGAAGTCTGGGGATACATGTGGACCAACTGGTATCAACAAAAGCGCTGGACCCTGTGGGCGCGCTCAACCTGTGCGCGACTCCTGCATCTGCGCACCACCATGACCATCGAGAACTTCTGGAAGCAGCTCAAGCATTCACACATCCACCCTCATACATCCCCGCCTCGACCATCTTGTATACATTCTTGTCTACTGTGTCAACCCCGCATACCTGCAGGCAATGGAGATCATGCTTGATACGTTCTGTATGGGCCGCTCAAAGACCCTGACCTCCATGCAGAAGTATTTCAAGTCCGGATGGCAAAAACTTGCAATGGCGGCCATCAGCACGAAGACGTACAAGACCAATGTCCTTACGTGGACTTGCAACTGCAGGTGGCAGAAATACCATTCCCATCACCTTTGCAAGCACCTTGTCCAAGCCGTTCAGGCTCCTCCGACCACCTTCTGGCAGGAGGTTGTACGTCGCCGCACCGTGCCCCTCTACCGCCATCCTGCACTTGTTCCCCGCAGCACCGCTCCCAGCGCATATATTGACTTCGCGGACGAGTCCATATCTGATGGCAACGATAATCTATGGTCGGGAGACTGATGTCTCCTCAAGCAGGGACACTGGCATAACACCTTCGCGGTCTGCCCAGCTTTGACGTGTGCCGCGGAGATTCGCCCAAATGGGGACTCCGTTGGTGACGAACTGCCCGCAATCGGCTTGCCCCCCACCACCACCACCACCACCACCACCACCACCACGGGCATGAACAGCACGACCGTGATTGACCACAACGGCGGGATAAATGATGACAAGATGGAGCGCCAGGTGTGTGTCCTACCCTCGTACCTGGTCATTTTGCTGACCCCTGCCCATAGGTTGAGGGCAGTCAAGAGTATGTGGACTACCTCCTTCACTGGCTCAAGAAGACCATGCACTACATCAAGCAGCAGAAGACAGAACTCCCTCCTGAGCAAAGCAAGATCTACTTCGACAACCTCAAGCACAAGCACTTTGGGGAGGACTTTCACGAGCTAAATAAGCGCAGAGAGCGCAAGACCTCAGTCTCCCTGTGTATAGGATAGCGACTGAGGGAAAAGAAGGAAAGAGTACACGTGTATGTACAGGGCCACCGGGGCAAAGCATGGGGAAAAATCATGTGATCATGTGACACCAACTCTGGGAATGTGACACAGTGATTCCTGGAGTTGGGAGCGGTCATGTGACTCCGGGTGAAGGCAGACTCACCCTACTGACCACTTTTGACAAGGACGTAATACACCACGGACAGGAAATGGAGCACTGCAGCAAGACCGGCTGCATGTGCGATACGACTTGGGTGCAAGCAAACGCTCCCCCGCGCAAGCGCCAACGTACCGCCAACCTCCTCGGGTACCACCCGCTTTCCTTGTCCCCTGTGCCGTCACTACGTGTGTTGAGCAATGCTCTGCCCTCGTCTCCTTCCCACCCACCCTCTGTTGTTGACGATCAACTCGACTTGGATGAGCTGCAGGTGCGTAACTATCTTATGAAATCCTTACATCTTCCTTACCTTCTTTTGCAGATGCCATAGGTCTTAGTTACCCTCCCCTCAATGCCTCATTCCCTCCCATTTCCGCTACTGTAGCTTGATAGCCATTTCAATGTCATTTTATGCAAGTTTCATTCTTTAAGGTGTGATGTGCTGTAAGTTACATGGAATTTTGCTGTCATTGTCATGGTCAACGACACTGATGAACTTAAGCGCTGCAACAGCACATTGTCCAACACGTAAGGCATCATGTGGCATGGGAGACCGAGCGGCGGGCTGGTCACGTGATGCTAAATGCGCTGGGTGAATAGCGTTCAGTGGCGAGTCATATGGTCATCATCAGCGCTCGCGTGGTCACCCCGGGCCCTGTTGTGACTCACAACAGCTACTTCCGCTTTTGGACGGTCTCGACCGAGGTTTTGGATAGCGGACTTCCCCTCTCCGTCTTTCTTATCTTTGTGTTCACTTTCTAGTATATATGTGTTGTTTCTTCTGACTTGTAGATACTTGAGATGAGTCAGTGTATTTCTTGGCATTATTCAGCCATCATTTGCACCCCATTTACCTATGAGTATTTAAGCCATCCAAACTCTCAAATATATTCAGAATTCTCCTCCCTCTTCCACCTGAAAGCCCAGTCTAATCGCTAGTCAAAGATGCAAGAGCCACACTTGATCAAGTGTAGGGTTTACCAACAACCTTGCACAATGATCTGGTCATCGTCCCAAAGGTACCTCTGAATACGAACTTCATCACATCACATTCTGATGTGACGTCCTAGGCATCATTTATTGCAGTCAGCTGCTAAGATTCAACACCGCTGTTATTCCCGGAGAGCTCTTACTATGTACGCTGCACACCGATTGTGTCATTTGTCTTACAATACAAGCTTAGCTATCTACAATGGTTTCACGAGCTAAAAGAGCGCAGGACACGCAAGACCTCAGTCTTCCTGCTAGGGAGATAGCGACTGAGGGAAGTTGGGAAAGAGGCGCCACGTCGCCTGTATCTACAGATAGGGGCACCTTCCTAATCCGGAGCGTAACGCTAGTGCTATGTTATGGTGGAGGGGTCGAACCTCTACTGTGTGACGTGACACTTTGGACGCGTCACTGGGGAGAAGGCAGACTCGCCCTCCTACGCACCACTTTTGACAAATGGATCCCCCAACCACTATCAACGCACTTCTCGACACTCTGCTGCCCGAGTTGCAGCCTGTCTTCATGCATGTCTTCAACTACTTCACCAACACTATCTTCAGTGCACAACAGGCTGTGGCCAATGCTGAGCAGCGCATCACGCAGGCTGATCAGTGTGCTACCACCATTGAAGAGACCCTTCATCACTTCTCTGACTTCAACCAGCAATCGATGGCCCAGCTCCAGGCAGCCATCAAGAACACCGTCGCCAATACTGCACCTCCCCAAGCAATGTCCTCGTGCAACACGCTCAAGATCACCCCAAAGAAATTCAGGGGCAGCATGAAGAACGGCAGCCTGACTCTCTGGCTCTCAGCCACCACGGCCATCCTCATCGCACAGCATGTCCCTTGCGCTGACTGGTTGGACACCATCCTCAGTCTCATGGACAAGTCAACCAATCAGTGGGGCAAGTCATACCGCGAGGAGCATTAGAATAGCCTCCCTGCCTGCAATGACTTCAAGGAGGCATTCCTGGCCTACTGGGAGCCCCCCATCTTCCTGCACAAACTGCATGTGCACTGCATTGACCTCACGTACAATGGAAACATCAACAAGTATGTCGAGCTGTTCCGCAATATCGAGTTGCAGATCTCACAGGACAAGATGCTGCTCGAGACGCACCTCTTCGCATTCTACTGCGGCCTTCCCGCACCCCTCGTTGTCTACCTTCATGATCACAAACCCTACACGAGGATGAGTGAGGTGTACAAGTGTGCTCAGGCTGGGACCAGGCTTACTGTGTCTCATCGTTGTGCAATGCTCTGCCCTCTTTGAACTCACGCATCCACCATCAGCAGCAGTCACGCAACAGGTGCCACAACACCCTGCATCCCGCAGGTCATTTCCCTGCATCATTGTTACATGCAGTGTGCACATAACACATAGATATGTTTCCTTTTCTTTCCGACTCTTTACTTACATCCTACTTACCTTTTGTTTCTTTCCGATGATTCCAACGTTTCCGGTATTTCCGATGATTCTGTCATTTCTGCACTTGTACTTACTTTCCGACCCGCATTCCATTTCCGACGCGGAGTCCCGCGTACCGTTCTACCGTCTTATCTCTTACTCATTCTTCCCTCATTCTTCCGCCATCGCACGTATTGCTGCACTCGCTACTTATCGTTACTTTACCAAGATCTGAATGGACCTTTTCCACATGGACTCGTATTTATCTCTACTCCGCACACATGCACCGGAATCCGATGCATCGCACTTACTACCCGTATATAAGCTGGCTAGCTGCTCCTAGATAGCCAGCAAAAATATCAACTTGGTTTCCCGCCAACTCCTTGTCTTCCCTTCTCGCTCAACTCCTCTCTTATCTTCATTCCGCGTTTCCGCCCGACTCCGACTTGTAAACGCGCGGATTTCATCTCATGTCCTCGTTTCTCAGCGGAACGCAGAGACATCGAACGGCGTCACCTCTTATAGGTGTTTGCAAAGTGTTCCAACCCCTTGGCATGACATATCTAACAATCATTCTCCTTCCCTGCCAACAACAGCTCATCATCATTGAACAAGCCGGCACCCATAGACCTTGACAACATCAAGAATGCACTGTGCAACAACACGGCGAGCCCTCGCTGCTTCAACTGCAACCGCCATGGCCACATTGCGTGTAACTGCTGCGCACCCAGCTGCGTCACCTGACCTCAGCAACAGCAGCAGCAGCGCAATCCTCCTGCGACTGCCTGTTGTCCCCGCCCGCAGCCAATGTTTGCAGTGGTCACAGAGATATTGACTTGTGATCAGCACCTCAGTAACTAAAGACCCAATAGCTCAGTGGTTAGAGCATCACCCCCAAGAGGTGGAGGTCCTTGGTTCAAACCCAGGTCAGGTCACTTTTTATCCCAACAAGAGACCCCTCCAGTCAAGAAAGAGCTCCTTGATGAGCTTCCCTGGGGTGCACAACGGTCGCGCATCCCCAACAATGATGAGATCCCAGAGATGGTATGTGTGTTGTCTGACTGCTGGGACATTGAGCCCCCAGCCCTGGCTCAAGCGCTATCAAGCACACCCCTTGTACAACAACAATGCATACATCCTTCACAATTCAAAGTCTGGACAACTATTTATCATCAGCGCTGAAGTGGAGTCACCTGACATACCTTGTAAGTTGCATACATGATGCGCAATGTTCCCCTACTTACAACATTGCACAGCACCGGGTGTGAACATGCACATCCCACCGCCCACTCTGGCCACGTGGAACGCCAACATGCCACGTGAGACATATGCCGACTATATCTTTGTTGCCAATTCCAACAATGACTTGGACTCTTGTGTGACGTCTGCCAACTCGGACACCAGCTCAGAGACCATTGTTGACTCCGATTCTGCCTTGCAGTGGAGCTTGAAGGCCACCATTGACTCTGCCAAGTCCCTCACAAAGCCAAAGTCGAAGCTCCACGCATTTACAGACAAGCTCAAGGCCAAGATGAAGAAGCTGGTGCTAGACTGTTTTCCGGATAAGGTGAGCTTTCCCCCCACTTGTTGATAGATATATACCATCAACATGGGAAATGCTCATCCGGATGCCCGTCTCACCACTCGGACATTAGGCCACCAAGAAATTCATTGACGATGGCCTGATAGACAGCATTATTGAGGGGTCAAACTTGCCGTGGGCTTCAAACTTACTGCCTGTGCGGAAGAAGGACAGTACGTCAAGGATTTGTGCCAACTACAGGAAGCTGAATAGTCTTACCGTGCCAGACACATACCCTCTTCCACGCATCGAGGACTACTATGTGACACTCCAGGACAAGAGGCTCTTCACAAGCATTGACCCCAAGTTCAGCCACTGGCAGGTTTGTCTCAACAACAATAGGGAGGTTCACAGTTTGGTTGGGTGACGGTTGGGCAAGGGGTTGGGTAAATAGTTGGATGAAAGTTTGGTTCACGATATCATGTTTTGCCCAACTTTGACCATACCGGTTTTGCATCGCCATGAAACCAGGTGGCAAACCAAACTCGCCACAAAATACCTCTTGGCAAATCTCGGCAGTAACATGCCATTCTTGATCGCAGGCGTCCCGTGCAAGCCATCTATCCTGTTATGCCTGCTCCCACAGAATGTTGCGAGGCCGCTCAGGCTCCCAAGCAGGCCTTCTTGATAGATTGGATCTCTGATCTGGAATCTCGGAAGCTGGAGTATGATAATGCGTGGGATAGCTTGAGTGACTCTGACGGCATCGACAATGGGTCATTGGACTCGAGCTTGACAGACTCGGCAACCAAGGATAGCGCATCGGGCATCAATGCTTCCAATAACAAGCTGTCTGCGGCCGAGAAGTACATACAGGCTATGTGCAACCTGTATGCTACACGCTATCTGCAGCCACACAAGAAGATCCCAAAAACCTTGGCGCTTCTTCTGTTGGGATTGGTGTGCTTGGACCGGCCCAATGGGGAAGTCCGCCAAATTAGATAGTCATTGTTCCCATTGTACTCTTTGTCTCAAACCATCATCTTTCGTGTTTGTGTTTGTGTCTGTCACCGCCTTTTGCCCTCAACATCTTCACAACCTGCTGCATGTATACAAGAAGGACCATCCAAGTATCTTCCGATCCTATGTTCGTGTCACACCAGCCTGCTTCGATGCACTTGTCTCTGCTCTCAAAGATGACCCCGTCTTCTACAACAACTCAAGGAACGAGCAGATGCCGTTGGAACATCAGCTTGCTATTGCACTCTATTGCTTCGGTCATTACAGTAACGCAGCCAGCAACATGAAGATTGCCCTCATGTTTGGCGTTGGCTATGGTACAGTCAACCTTATGACCTCGCATGTCATGAAGGCTGACTGTACAGAGTGCTTCCTAACGGCAGTGGCCAGATGCGCCAGAGAAAGAGAAGGCAAAGCATTGGGTGAAAGACACCTCTTGCCCTGGTTAGCGTGATGGATGGTTGACGGTGGATGGGACTTTGGTTCCCCTCTATTGCAGACCTGGACATTTTGGGAACACTTTCTATAATCGCAAGTCGAACTATTCATTGAACGTACAGGTATGTCTTTACTCCCTTGTTTTTCTACCACCCATCTCATGATTCTATCAGCTTCTCTCCAACCCCCGACTGTATGATTATCAACTACTCCATCGGACTTCCTGGTAGCCAGCACGATGCCACTGCATGGGAACTCACTCGGGTCACTGCCCAGCATGGCGATCTCCTAGAGGATGGCAAATGGGTTTGGGCTGATACAGCATATCTATTGTGAAACTGGTGCCAGTCACCATATAAGAAGTACGTTCGTCCTTGACTCTGTATTCCCAAGGCTTACCTCCTCCCAGGCCAGAGAAGGAGACACCCGAGAACGCAATGTACAACTATCATGTCTCCTGTGTTTGTGTTTGTTCCAAGCACTGTGTTGGCTTCTTGAAATGCCGCTGGAGCTGTTTGAAGGGTCTTCATGTCAGTCACAGTTGATGCAACAAAGGGGCTCGTCTATGCATCAATCTGGACGGTGATGTGCATACACCTTCACTGCTTCGCCCTTCACCACGGGACTGAGTCACTAGACAGCAATACCTTCTTCCGTCAAGGCCGGAAGTCAGCTGTGGAAGTAAAGCTTTTTAAAAAGTACCCAACATATGTCCGCTGATCTTTTGAAATCCTGCGTGAACTTCCCGCCTGCAAAGCCACGCCCCCCAGCGAGCTGCCCAGGATGTTGCTGGCAACCGCCTTATGCGGCAGGCACCCCCCTAGGCTCGCCGGGCGGGTAATTGCGCCGCACGCCCACACCTCGCATGCGCTCTGCCGCTGTGGCGATTGATGCACCGCCTGTGCGCGCGTCAGCTTTGCTTAGTCAGCACTTCAACGCATTGGGTGCGTTCCTCTGTGTATTTGATGGTAAACAATCTATATACTGTATGATATACACATGATATCTGCTAAAACACGCTACGATGCACAAAAGATGAGAAAAAACCAAAATGCGCCAGTGAGAATTTTTGCCAGCACAACACGTGTCGTGTTCCTTGCATGAGTGGGCATGGCAACGTGTGCTGGAGGGAGTGCGTGGTGGGGCATGGAAGGGCATCAAGTGCGATGCCCAGAGAGCGATTGCGCGAGATGAGGAATGAGAGAGGGGAGAGGGGGGTATATGATCCCTGCTGGGGTTGGTATTGGGGTCAGGATTGAGGACCTGATATCAGGCGTAGGGCACGTAAGAGGGGAGGGGGAGGGGGGCTTTGATGGCGCAGGCAGCCGCGCTATGTGCGGCTGTTGCTGTATGGCCAGTGTTTTGTTTGTGGCAGCTGGGACGCGTGTGTGGCAGTGTGTGGCAATTTGGGATGTTTGTGGGTGCCGTAGCAAGTGTTGGAATCAGTGTCTACGCGCTCTCTAGTGCCTATGGTATTTTTCTGTGATTTTTCGGACTTTTTCCCGGTACTGTATGCTTACCTACAGTCTTACTTGTGGTGGGGGGCACCCGAAGGGTGCCGCCCGGTCAGTGATGGCGCCGGTTACTTGATAGTAACTGGCCAAACGGTGCTCTCGTCGATTTAACCAACACCCCAACTACTTTTCTTCAGCGTTTAGAGGCAAAGTAGACACAATTGGTATGCTATACATGTACACAAGATTTCGAACCCATCGCATGACACGTTCGTGAGATTTCCGCAATCGGCCCATCAGCGGTCCATCAGCTAACCCGTGTCGCCCATCTCCTCATCCTCCTCATCATGCCACAACTCGGAGGTTATCTGAACCACTTCGACGTCGCTCTCCCTGGTCGCGCGCACTGCCCCCTCGGATAAAAGCCGCAAATGCTCCCGAAAGACACCGATTAAGGCCTCCTGCCATAGCTTGACCGCCATGCTTGATCGACCCGGTGGGAGCGTCAATTGCGCACCCCAGATCAGCTTGAACTTGGCGAAGTGCAGGTTAACCTGTACACCGGTCAGCTTCCTTGCCTCGGACTTGCTTCGAATCTCCAGGGTTGCATCAAGCAAGGCATTTTTGGCCTTGATCTTGGCTACCTTCGCCACCATTCGCCGCTGCTTCATCTCGACCATCTCGTTCTCGAACTTGGCCTGTTCCTTGCGGCGCTGGCGCTCTATCCCCGACGTGTCCTATTTCCGAGCTGCCCGCATGATGTGGATGTGGTCCTTGTCCGAGGCAGAATCGAGCCAGTGATCACACTAGAGCGACAGCAAACGAGTCAGGTGTATATTCAGTGGTACAGAACGCATAACTACGCACCTAGAGCGACAGCAAACGAGTCAGGAAGAGAAAAGACTCGGATGTGCCGCTCTAGGCAGGAGGGACCGGCAAATGCCGAGGAAATATGTGGCGCTCGGCAATAAGGCGCGAGCGCAGAGATATAACTGTAGGTAAGCGTACAGTACCGGGAAAAAGTCCGTAAAATCGCAGAAAAATACCATAGGCGCTAGAGAGCGTGTAGACACCGATTCCAACACACCCCCTTGATCGAGCACGTCCTAGCGCCCAACTCCAAGCCCAGAGAGTGTCGCCATGTGCTGCAGTTTGACCCGGCCCAAGGCCTTCGTCAGCATGTCAGCCGGCATGTCCGCGGATGCTGCCGCGATGCACCTCATCGCGCAGCCAGTAGAAGCGCAAGTCCAGGTGCTTCATGCGCCCATGATGCTCCGGGTTCTTGGCCACCTGCAGCGCCGAGTTGTTGTCGATGTAGAGGGTGGAGGGCGCGCTCTTGACCGAGTAGCCACACTCGGTCAGGAAGTTGCGCATCCACAGGATCTCCTGGCCGGCAGAGCACGCTGCAACGTACTCTGCCTCAGTGGTTGAAAGCGCGACTATAGTCTGCAGCTTGGACGACCAGGAGACCGCTCCACCTGCCATCATGACAATCTGGCCGCTGGTAGACCGACCGTTGTCCGGGTCGCCGCCATGGTCCGCGTCGGTGTAGGTGTAGAAGAGCTCGGAGCGCGCATTCACCGCCTTGCCGTCGTAGGTCAGCTTGTAGTCAAGCGTGCCCTTGAGATAGCGGAAGAGGTGCATGAGCGCGCGCCAGTGCGAGCGGCCGGGGTTGCCGGTGAAGCGAGCGAGGACAGAAACCGGGTAGGCGAGGTTGGGACGAGTGGCAAGGGCGAGCCAGGCGATGGCGCCAACGGCAGAGGCGTACTCCTTAGCGCGGGTAGACATGAACTCAATGTCCTCCGGCGTGACAGGAGCGTCGGCGGCGCTGAGCTTGTGCGAGGGATCGAGCGGGGTGGTGACCGGGTGGCAGTCGGCCATGCCAAACCGCTAGAGGACATCCACGGCGTACTGGCGCTGCGAAAGAGACAGCGTGCGCTGGCTGCGCTCGCGCTCAATGGCAACGCCCAGTAGCCAGGTGGTAGGACCCAACTCGCGCAGCTTGAAGTGCTTCTTCAGCTCGCCGATGATACCGAGCGCCTGTGCGTCAGTCTTGCACCCAATCGTCATGTCGTCCACAAAGACGGGCACGAGGATGCGCGCGTCGCCGCGCCCATACACCCACACGCTGTGGTCACAGAGGATGCGCGTGAAACCCATCTCTACAAGCACCCTGTTCAGCGTCTCGTGCCAGACATGACTCGCCTGCTTCAGCCCATAGAGCGACTTCTTCAAGCGCCAGACATAGTCCTTGTCCGGGTCTATACCGAGCTTGAAGCCGGGCGGTTGGCGCATGTAGATCTCCTCGGCCAGGTCGCCGTTCAAGAACGCGTTGCTGATGTCGATGGAGTAGAGCACGAGGTCGTCCATAGCGGCGAGGGCGAGAATAGCGCGGATTGCGGCCCACTTTGGTGTAGGGGCGAACGTCTCGGTGTACTCGAAGCCGGGGCGCTGCGAGAAGCCCTGTGCGACGCAGCGCGCCTTGTACCGCTCGATAGACCCATCAGCATTGCGCTTGACCTTGAACACCCACCGGCTGCCAATAGCGCGCTTGCCGGGCGGCAGCTCGACCACCTCGAACGTGCCGTTGTCGACCAGCGCCTGCACCTCGTCGAATGCGGCCTCGATCCACTTGGCCTTGTCCGGGCGAAGCAGCGCTTCAGCAAACGTCTTGGGCTTGCCTTGCTGCGCGTCGGATGCGACTGTGGTCGAGAGGGCGAAGTTGAGGGCTTGTTCTACTGACCAGTCCTCCTCGGTGATGCCGCTGAAGACATAGTCGAGGCCGGCCTGCATAACGTGCGCTCCTGGGATAGGCGTCTCATCAGTGATCCGCAGCTCATCCTCACTCCCTGACCACTCCATCATCCTGCGCCTCGCTTCTGCTCTGTCCTGCGCATCATCCTCTTGCGCCTGCTCTCTGCGCTCCTCCTGCACCCCCTGCTCGCTCTGCTCCTCCTGCTCCTCCTCCTCCTCGTCCACCTCCTCAATCTGGCCGGATAACGGCGCAAACCGATTAGGGGACGTCACCTGCGGCTGGGGCGCGGGTGTAGACGATGTAGCGCGGCCTGTAGAAGGCGGCGCAGGCTGCTTTTGCCAAGCGCGAGTCGTCAATTCGCGCTCGGATAAGCTATGGGTCGGTTTGGTTGCCCGAGGCAGACGCGACGGTGGCGGTCCGCTCGAGGTAGACAGCCAAACTGTCTCCCAAGCAGGGGACGGACTGCGCTCAGGGCGCGCTCCTGCCTGCCTCTCAGCGTGGCCTTGCTAGGCGGCGCAGTGCGAGACGGGCGGGGCGCAGAGGGCGGCGGCGGATGTGCGCTAGGCGGCGTGGTAGGCTCAGCTGGCTGCTGAAGCGGCGTAGAGGGTGCTGGCGGCGATGTGGGCGGCGGTGTGCGCAACTGAGGCGCGGCAGGCGCGGCAGGCGCTGGCGGTCCGGATGGGGGAGGTGGCTGATCATCATAGAGCGCGACACCATCGTCATCTGCGCTATGACGATGGGTAGAGGGCGACGGCACATCACCCCCTTGATCAGCAGCATCCCCAAAGTCCGGAGGGCCTTCACCTCGGTCTATAATCGCCGCAGTGATGAGATTGAGGCTCTTGAGCGACGTCCCCGGCATGTAGCGCTCATCAAACACTGCATGCGACGAAATGACCGTCTTCTTGGTGGCCGGGTTGTAGAACAACCACGCCTTGGTGCCCGGAGGGTACCCCAAGAAGATGCACTTCTGAGAGTGCGGCTCGAGCGCGCGCCGGTGCTTGTCCTTCACGAGGACGTACGCCAGACACCCAAAGATGCGGAAGTAGCCGACATCCGGCGTCTTGCCAGTCCAGGCGATGTGGGGGGTGGTGTCGCCAGGTAGAGCGGAGGTAGGAGCGCGGTTGGCGACTGTTGGAATCAGTGTCTACGCGCTCTCTAGCGCCTATGGTATTTTTCTGTGATTTTTCGGACTTTGTCCTGGTACTGTACGCTTACCTACAGTCTTACTTATGCGCTCGCGCCTTATTGCCGAGCGCCACATATTTCCTCGGCTTTTGCCGGTCCCTCCTGCCTAGAGCGGCGCATCCGAGTCTTTTCTCTTCCTGACTCGTTTGCTGTCGCTCTAGGTGCGTAGTTATGTGTTGTATCTCGCTACTTATGAATCTGACTTGTTTGCTGTCGCTCTAGTGTGATTACTGGCTCGATTCTACCTCGGACAGGTTATGAGCCCCGCGCTCTAGCTGCCCCAATCAGCCAGATCGACACTGCGACTCAAATTCGCCGTTGTGCGCACGTACCAGCTGCGATTCCCTCCGCTCGAGCGGCATTCGACGCGCAAGATACTCCCCTACCTTGTGCCCGAGCCGCGCTCCGCGAAAATCGCCAGTACCGCCGCTATCGCCGTGCGAAGTCCAGCACCTCCGATCACCGCAAATTTTCGCCCTCCCTCATATTCGCCGTCGCGCACGCATTTCGCGTTCGTTCCTCTCCAAACGACTTCTAGTCACTCCGCGCCCTTCTCCCCTACACATCGACCCCACCCTCGTCTACTTTCGCCCGTTCCATCGTCCCCAACAACCGTCTTTTTGCGCCATGTCGAAGCGTGACTCAGACGGCCGCCCCATCCTCACCCGCTTCAACTGGAGCTGGTGGGACAGCGAGATCCAGCCCTGGCTGTCCAGCAAGGGCCTCTGGCGCTATGCCAAGGGCACTGTCACCAAGCCCAAGCCCAAGGACGCGAGCGCGGTCACTGATGCGGAGTACCGCACTCAGGAGGAGTATGAGCAGCGCCTGGAGAAGGCTGCTGGCGAGCTTTGGCTTGCCATGGAGGAGCCGCTTCGTCCGCAGTTCAAGGACAAGCGCAGCACGCCCAAGGACCTCTACGACGCGATGAAGACCGCCTTCAACATCCAGGAGGCCGGCACGCGCTTTGCTGCGCTCTCTGACTTCTTCGACGTTGACCTGGGCGACAACACCGAGGCCACCACCGCCCTCAGCGACCTCCTCTCGCGCGTCGACGAGGCCATGACGCGCGTCCAGTCCCTGCGCCCCTCGACCGGCTACGACCTAGCCACGATGGACCTCAAACTGAAGGCGATGGTCACCATGCGCGCGCTCGCCGCCTCCCCCAACCCCCAGCACGCCAACATGTACACCTCCCTCCTGCTCGACAAGGCGCTCACCTACGAGACGGTCAAGGACATGATCGCGCGCGAGTTCGCCTCGCACCGGATGACTGCGGACGGCACGCCCCTTGCCGCCAACCGCGCCGGGTACACGCCCGAGTGCTACAACTGCAAGGGCCCGCACCTCATCCGCGACTGCCCCAAGTTCAAGCCGGACTGGAAGAAGGAGGAGGAGGCCGCCGCCACCGCTTCTACCTCGAAGCGCCAGCAGAAGAAGAAGAACAAGGGCGGCGCCAACGCGTCCGGCGCGTCCTCTGCGCCTTCTGCGCCCTCTGACGCGTCCTCTACGCCATCCACCTCCGGCGCTGCTGCGCGCGTCGAGTCCGCAGGCCAGGCAAGCGCTTTTACTTCCTCCCCCGCTCTCAAGGAGTGGCTCCAGTCCAAGGCTGCGGCTAACTTCAACACCGACACAGGTGCGTCTCTACACATGACGCCGCGGCGAGATTGGTTTGTCACCTACTCGCCGCATCGCGTTCCTGTTCGCCTAGCGAACGGCGCGATCGTCTACTCGGCGGGCATCGGGTCGGTGGAGTACCAGCCGGTGGATGGGGGGAAGTCGCTTATGCCTATCGTGTTCTTTGATGTCCTTCATGTTCCGCTTCTTACCTCGAACCTCCTGTCAATCTATCACCTTACTGCGCACAAGGGGTACGAGGTCAGCATCAAGGACAAGCGCGTCGCCTTCTACCGCGCTGGGGCGCTCGTCTGCACCGCTACAGTGGACGACTCGAACACGGGCTACTTGGACGGCTACGTTGTCGTTCCTCCTGCGCACAGCGCGCAGCGCGCCGCCTCTACCACGCTCCCGCTCGACGCTGCGCTCTGGCATCGCCGCTTTGCGCACGTTAACCATGGGGACATTGCGAAGCTGCGGCAGCGCAAGCTGGTGCGAGGCATGCGGTTTGAGAGCAAGGAGGCGCCGGATCCGATCTGCGAGCCATGTATCATGGGCAAGCAGACGCGCAAGGCGGTACCGCGCGGTCCGGGAGAGCGCGCAACGCGTCCCCTCGAGTTGGTTCACACCGACTTGAAGGGTCCTATGCCGGTCGCATCCAGAGAGGGGGCGAACCTCTACTGGATCACCTTCATAGACGACAAGACGCGGCGACGCTGGGTGGCGTATTTGAAGCGCAAGAGCGACGCTTGGGCTGCTATCCAGCAGTTCAAGGCGGCTGCTGAGGTGGAGAGCGGACAGCGCTTGGAGGTACTGCGCTGCGATGGGGGTGGCGAGTACATCTCCAACGTCATGAAGGACACGGCGCTGAAGGAAGGGTGGCGGTTGGAGATCACAGAGCCAGATGAGCCGCATCAGAACGGCGTTGCTGAGCGTGCTAATCTAACCCTTGCCAATGGCGCTAGCTCGATGCTCTATGAAGCGAAGCTGCCGCCTTCATTCTGGGCCTACGCTATAGCCGCCTACAACCACGTTGCCAACCGCGCTCCTACCTCCGCTCTGCCTGGGGATACCACCCCACACATCGCCTGGACTGGCAAGACGCCGGATGTTGGCTACTTCCGTGTCTTTGGGTGTCTGGCCTACGTCCTGGTGAAGGACAAGCACCGGCGCGCGCTCGAGCCGCACTCTCAGAAGTGCATCTTCTTGGGGTACCCTCCCGGGACCAAGGCCTGGTTGTTCTACAACCCGGCCACCAAGAAGACGGTCATCTCGTCGCATGCGGTGTTTGATGAGCGCTACATGCCGGGGACGTCGCTCAAGAGCCTCAATCTCATCACTGTGGCGATTATAGACCGAGGTGAAGGCCCTCCGGACTTTGGGGATGTTGCTGATCAAGGGGGTGATGTGCCGTCGCCCTCTACCCATCGTCATAGCGCAGATGACGATGGTGTCGCGCTCTATGATGATCAGCCACCTCCCCCATCCGGACCGCCAGCGCCTGCCGCGCCTGCCGCGCCTCAGTTGCGCACACCGCCGCCCACATCGCCGCCAGCACCCTCTACGCCGCTTCAGCAGCCAGCTGAGCCTACCACGCCGCCTAGCGCACATCCGCCGCCGCCCTCTGCGCCCCGCCCGTCTCGCACTGCGCCGCCTAGCAAGGCCACGCTGAGAGGCAGGCAGGAGCGCGCCCTGAGCGCAGTCCGTCCCCTGCTTGGGAGACAGTTTGGCTGTCTACCTCGAGCGGACCGCCACCGTCGCGTCTGCCTCGGGCAACCAAACCGACCCATAGCTTATCCGAGCGCGAATTGACGACTCGCGCTTGGCAAAAGCAGCCTGCGCCGCCTTCTACAGGCCGCGCTACATCGTCTACACCCGCGCCCCAGCCGCAGGTGACGTCCCCTAATCGGTTTGCGCCGTTATCCGGCCAGATTGAGGAGGTGGACGAGGAGGAGGAGGAGCAGGAGGAGCAGAGCGAGCAGGGGGTGCAGGAGGAGCGCAGAGAGCAGGCGCAAGAGGATGATGCGCAGGACAGAGCAGAAGCGAGGCGCAGGATGATGGAGTGGTCAGGGAGTGAGGATGAGCTGCGGATCACTGATGAGACGCCTATCCCAGGAGCGCACGTTATGCAGGCCGGCCTCGACTATGTCTTCAGCGGCATCACCGAGGAGGACTGGTCAGTAGAACAAGCCCTCAACTTCGCCCTCTCGACCACAGTCGCATCCGACGCGCAGCAAGGCAAGCCCAAGACGTTTGCTGAAGCGCTGCTTCGCCCGGACAAGGCCAAGTGGATCGAGGCCGCATTCGACGAGGTGCAGGCGCTGGTCGACAACGGCACGTTCGAGGTGGTCGAGCTGCCGCCCGGCAAGCGCGCTATTGGCAGCCGGTGGGTGTTCAAGGTCAAGCGCAATGCTGATGGGTCTATCGAGCGGTACAAGGCGCGCTGCGTCGCACAGGGCTTCTCGCAGCGCCCCGGCTTCGAGTACACCGAGACGTTCGCCCCTACACCAAAGTGGGCCGCAATCCGCGCTATTCTCGCCCTCGCCGCTATGGACGACCTCGTGCTCTACTCCATCGACATCAGCAACGCGTTCTTGAACGGCGACCTGGCCGAGGAGATCTACATGCGCCAACCGCCCGGCTTCAAGCTCGGTATAGACCCGGACAAGGACTATGTCTGGCGCTTGAAGAAGTCGCTCTATGGGCTGAAGCAGGCGAGTCATGTCTGGCACGAGACGCTGAACAGGGTGCTTGTAGAGATGGGTTTCACGCGCATCCTCTGTGACCACAGCGTGTGGGTGTATGGGCGCGGCGACGCGCGCATCCTCGTGCCCGTCTTTGTGGACGACATGACGATTGGGTGCAAGACTGACGCACAGGCGCTCGGTATCATCGGCGAGCTGAAGAAGCACTTCAAGCTGCGCGAGTTGGGTCCTACCACCTGGCTACTGGGCGTTGCCATTGAGCGCGAGCGCAGCCAGCGCACGCTGTCTCTTTCGCAGCGCCAGTACGCCGTGGATGTCCTCTAGCGGTTTGGCATGGCCGACTGCCACCCGGTCACCACCCCGCTCGATCCCTCGCACAAGCTCAGCGCCGCCGACGCTCCTGTCACGCCGGAGGACATTGAGTTCATGTCTACCCGCGCTAAGGAGTACGCCTCTGCCGTTGGCGCCATCGCCTGGCTCGCCCTTGCCACTCGTCCCAACCTCGCCTACCCGGTTTCTGTCCTCGCTCGCTTCACCGGCAACCCCGGCCGCTCGCACTGGCGCGCGCTCATGCACCTCTTCCGCTATCTCAAGGGCACGCTTGACTACAAGCTGACCTACGACGGCAAGGCGGTGAATGCGCGCTCCGAGCTCTTCTACACCTACACCGATGCGGACCATGGCGGTAACCCGGACAATGGGTGGTCTACCAGCGGCCAGATTGTCATGATGGCAGGTGGAGCAGTCTCCTGGTCGTCTAAGCTGCAGACTATAGTCGCGCTTTCGACCACCGAGGCAGAGTACGTTGCGGCGTGCTCTGCTGGCCAGGAGATCCTCTGGATGCGCAACTTCCTGACCGAGTGTGGCTACTCGGTCAAGAGCGCGCCCTCCACCCTCTACATCGACAACAACTCGGCGCTGCAGGTGGCCAAGAACCCGGAGCATCATGGGCGCATGAAGCACCTGGACCTTGTTGGAGTTGGTGTGCTTGGACCGGCCCAAAGGGGATATTTACCTATAGTCACGTATCACGCTGTCACTTAACCTTGTCTTTGACCGTCATCTTGTGGTCTGTTGTTTGTGTCTGCGCCCTCCCATCTCAACAGGTTATGAGCCCCGCGCTCTAGTCTTTACCCGAAAACCCCCCAGACCTCTCAGAACTCGCTTTTTCCTCCAGAAAAACCCATTCTCTCATTCTCAAAAATTTTCACTCGATCGATCGGTCTTATCTGCACCATCCACCACTCATCATGTCTTCCCTCCCCTCCTATGCTGTCACTATCTTCCAGCAGTCGGAGAAGCTGCGAGGCAAGGCCAACTGGCACTCGTTTGCAGAGGCTTTCATTGACTTCTGCACTGGCGTTGGTGCTGACCACATTGTGGATAACTCTTCGCTCGATTCGTCCAAGAAAGCGCTGGACAACGCCATCGGGTATGTCCTCTCTGGGATGCTGGAGAAGGATGTGAAGGATGGGGTGCCAGGGAAACGTGGTGGCCAGGAGCTGTACAAGGCGCTGAAGGCGAAGTACACTGCCTCGACCAGGGCCCGGCGCGTTGCTGCACGCAAAGCGTTTTACCAATGCTCTCATGACTTCCCCACCCAGTCGCTTGAGCAGTTCATCGTCGAGGTGCGGGCCAAGGCGCAGGTCCTGAAGGATATGGGTATCACCATCTCGGACACCAAGATTCTGGACGTCATCCTCATGAACGTCCACCATGCCTTCATCGCCACTACCACCATCCTCCTCGCGCAGACCACCGAGCCCAAGCTCGACGACGCTATCTCCACCCTGACGTCTTCCCCTGCGCTCAACGTTGACGTCGTCAAGAAGGAGGAGTACTCTCCCAGCCCGCTGCTGGCCGCAAATGCGGCACGAGGGTCGCGTGCACCGCGGCATCCTGATGGTCATCAGGCTGACCTGACTGGAGGATGGGTGGACGACAAGGGCTACCGCTGGTGCAACGTCAACGGTGACGCCTGCCATCGGTGCGGGCGTGCAGGTCATATCGCCGCCTTCTGCATGTACAACATGCCCGAGGCCATCCGGCAGAAGATTTCGGACCGCGCGCATCTCAACGCGAACATGGTCAGTTCGCTCGCGGTCATGGAGGCAGAGGGCGAACACCAGCACCTCGCCCAGTCGGCTTATGGTGTGTACACTATCCCAGCTCGTCGCTCGCCCTCCCCCGCTGCCTCTCGCTCGCCATCCCCGCCGCTGCCGTCTGCCGATGACGCTGACGATGATGCCTTCGACTTTTCCGGTGCCGGTGGATCGTGGGGAGGAGTCTCTAGGCTGTACACGTGATGGTAGGATTTGGCTGGTTAGGTGGGAGTTGCTGGATTAGGTGGGAGTCTCTCTGCGGTCCGGCGCACAGGTGGGAGTGTTGGAGTTGGTGTGCTTGGACCGGCCCAAAGGGGATATTTACCTATAGTCACGTATCACGCTGTCACTTAACCTTGTCTTTGACCGTCATCTTGTGGTCTGTTGTTTGTGTCTGCGCCCTCCCATCTCAACAGACCTGCGCTTCTACTGGCTGCGCGATGAGGTGCATCGCGGCAGCATCCGCCTCGTCCATCTGCAGACAGCGGACATGCCAGCTGACATGATGACCAAGGCCTTGGGTCAGGTCAAACTGCAGCACATGGCAACGCTCTCTGGCCTTGGAGTTGGGCACTAGGACGTGCTCGATCAAGGGGGTGTGTTGGAATTGGTGTCTACGCGCTCTCTAGCGCCTATGGTATTTTTCTGCGATTTTACGGACTTTTTCCCGGTACTGTACGCTTACCTACAGTCTTACTTGTGCGCTCGCGCCTTATTGCCGAGCGCCACATATTTCCTCGGCATTTGCCGGTCCCTCCTGCCTAGAGCGGCACATCCGAGTCTTTTCTCTTCCTGACTCGTTTGCTGTCGCTCTAGGTGCGTAGTTATGCGTTGTATCTCGCTTAATATGATCCTGACTCGTTTGCTGTCGATCTAGTGTGATCACTGGCTCGATTCTGCCTCGGACAGTGCTATGCCGTGTTGTTGCGCGCCTCCTCATGAGCCGGTACAAGATCCCCTTCGAGCCGCCCAATGCCCAGATACGATGCCTTGCGCATGTTGTCAACCTTGTGGTTCAGAAGATCCTCTCTGTCCTCAAAGAGGTTGACTCTGATCCCGACGTTGAGGACTACTATGAACTCTTTCTCAAGCAGTTCCTCATCCACTTCAGCTATGAAGATGATGAGGAACTGCGTGAGTGGGAGGCTGAGGGCGGCAAGGATGGCGAGGATGATGAAGATAAAGAAGTCATTGATATGTCAGTGATCCCGGATGAGGTGGATGCTTGCAAGGATGCCGAAACAGAGGATGAAGTACGAGCCGCTTTTGAGGAGGAGGAGGGAGATGAGGATGATGATGAGAATGAAGAGCTTACAGCGCTTGAGAAGGTGCTCTCTATATTTTTTCCTGGCTACACCTTGCTGACATGACTTTTAGCTTTGCGCAATTAGCAAGAAAATTGTTGGTACACCCCAAAGTCGCATGGCATTTTGGAAGGAGGCCAAGGAAGAGTATGGCAACAAGGTTGTTGGCAAGTCCTTAGTTGCGCGCTTGATGCCCGTCCGCGACATGAAGGTTTGATGGAACACGGTGCAGGGAATGACCGACCGGGGTCTCCTGCTACAGGATGTATGTTTCCCCAATGGATATTGTACATTTTTCTCATCTTCTTCAGGCCATTGACTTGTGGACTTGGTGGTACAGCAAGGGAAAGCATTGCTCCCTTGCGCTCTCTGCTCGAGACTGGGACACAATCAAGATGCTCAACTCGATTCTTCAGGTATGCATGTCCCCTCACTTATCTCTTGCTCTCGAAACAGTACTGACACTATGCTAGATCTTTACACATATCACAAAGATCATGTCACAGAGCAAAACGCCAACACTGCCATGGGCTCTGCTGATGTATGAGCACATGCGCAAGAAGCTCAATGGGCATATCCATGACACCGCACTTCCGCTATACATGCGTGAGGCAGTGGCAGCAGGCTACAAGAAGCTTATGGAGTACTATGACATTGCAAAGAAGTCGCAGTATACTATTCTTGCAACTGGTGAGCACTTTTCCATTTCTCAAAAATGTTGTACTGATTTTCTATTAGTTCTTCATCCTTCTTTGCGTGCTGAATGGTTCCGCAACCTTGGCGAGGATGTGTACCAGCAGACAGCTGCGCTCCTTCATCATGTATATGATGTCTACGCCACAGAGCATGCTCCTGCATCTGCTCAGCCTCCTCCTCCACCGGATGCTGCACAGGATGAGATTGACGACTTCCTTGCCAGCATCTCAGCATGTCCTGCGCCACCACCTGTGCAGCGCCCTAAACAGCGATCAGAGGTTGAGCGCTGGCTTGCTGGAGATGGGGGTCCAGGAGATCGTCAGTCCCCATTGGCATGGTGGAAGGTATGATTTAACTATTTCTTTGTTTTATTTCCCATCGCTCATTTGATATAGGAACATGCACATGAGTTCCCAATCCTTGCACGTATGGCTAGGGATTACTTGGCGATCCCAGGTACATCTGTCTTGGTGGAGTGTCTCTTCTCCAAGTCCTGTCATGTTTGCCGGGACACGCGCTCATCCTTTCATGCGGTCACAATTACCCAGCTGGTATGCTCAAAGAAGTGGCTCGAAGATGAGCGCTTATGGTATGAGGTTGTTGAAGGGCGAAAGAGCAGCAAGCCCAGTACGTAGAGTAACCAGGTATACTGGGTAATTACTGAGTAGTACTGTACCTACCTGTATGGAAGCAACTGACCGTGGGCTGTGACAGACCGCAAGCCAGCAACCGGGCGGGGTGGCGCCGTGACAGGGTGCAGGACATGCAACTAGGCTATTATTTTGTATACATAACACAGCAATGATAAGCTACGGTAGCCCAGTGGTTAACGGCGCCTGTTTGCCATATTTTTTGTCCTTCTAATCTGAGTAAGGTCAAGCTTCGAATCCGGCGAGCCTGGCGCAGATCGACTTGCTGTCTGATACCGATCTGCCCGACTTTGTGCTCGTCCGTCACCGGTCTCTTCAACAACAACAACAACGAACCTCACGATGCCTCCAAAAACTCGTAAGAATGTGCCGAAGAAGGACACTGGACCAACACAGGCTCTCATGTCTCGCATCGAACATCTCAAAGACTTACTCAAGAACCTCCCAGACTCGCTCCCCATTGCAGACAAAAAAAGCACTTATCAATTTGGTCTGGACTACGACAAACTCGAAGACCGTGGCCCCCTGGGCTCCTTCTCGCACAACATGGAGATCTGCTTCAAGACTGCTCGTGGTCAACAACTGCAGATAACCGAACGCGGCCCGCGCTTGCACGACGGCCTGATCAATGTGATGAAGGATGCTGTTGGGCTCATGTCAGAGAAGGATAGGGAAGTTCTCCAGAGCGCTTGGCTGGAAAGGATAATTGACGCGGCAGTTCGCGCGGGCGGTGTGAGCTCGAAGATGAAGGAGGGAAAGCGGCGGCGGCAGAGCACTGTGTCAGGGAACAAAAAGGCCAGGGCTCCCAAGCGGAAGAAGAGCACGCCAGACGTGATCATCGTCAGCGACAATGACAGTGACCGCAGCATAGATGGACGAGCCAGCTCCCCACCTCCACCAACAAGCTCTCCATGCCCATCAACTGCCGCTGGTCCATCATCGATCGCACCCTTCCCCTCGCCTCCTCCCCCTTCCACGCACCGCACGTCTCCCACTCCGAGCTCACCGAGTCCCCCGCCAGCACTTCCTGGACCGAAGGCAACCGTCATTCAGCCACCACCACTGCAGAAGACGCTGAAGCAGATGACCATTCAGTTCCCGCGGTATGCGTCACTTTCGCAGGCGGAGAAGGACGCGATCAAGGCGAGAAACAAGCGTGAAGCGCAGGAGAAGGAGAAGGAGATGCTAGCGATGGAGGAGCAGAAGAAGGTTGACACGTTGAAGAAGAAGGAGCGGGAGCGGGAGCTGGCACGGCTGCGTAAGCAGCGCGAGAGAGCGCGGAAGCGGGAGGCGAAGGAGGCCAGGTCAGACAAGGCGGAGGTCAACAAGGTCACGGACCACCTCATGCGTGGTGCAGCGGCAGTGAATCATGTTGTTGGGATTGCCGACAAGGCAACGGTTTCTTGTCTGGAGGCGCAGCAGTGGAGGGCCGAGCGGAACGGCGTGCTCGGAGGCACCCAGCACGCGAAGGCGGTCAGAACCAACTGGTTCCACCCCTTCCTCTGGCCCTTCATCGATGCTACCATGCGGCACGTCCTTTTCAGTGCATCCAAATGCGAGAAGGTCCTCAAGCGCGAACACCCGGAGCTCTATGCTGGCGTGAACCCGGATGGAAGTATCGCCCTGAACCGTGGACTTGACAAGGGTACTATCCAACGGTGGAAGGCAGGGCGGGGGTCGTTCGAGTGGTCTCCGACAACACTGGAGAACGTCAAGAGGGCAAGAGTTGCGGCGGCGAAGGGGCGTGCTGGTGTGCTGGGAAGACATCAAGAGCTCGTCGATAAGATCAAGCAGATGCTACGTGATCTTTGCACGTCCGGCCTTGTCGTCAACGTAGCAATCGCCCGTCCCGTCATGGTCGCTCTCATCCAGGCTCACAATGCCTCAATCCTCGCCAACGAGGCGCACTTCCGCTGCTCCGAGCACTATGTCCGCAACTTCCTCCAGAGCGTCATGGGCTACAGCTTGCGAAAGGCCACTCAGGCGGCGGCTCACATTCCACCCGATGCGGACGTGCTTTGCGAGCGATGTGTCTTCCGCATTGTCTACTTGATGAAGTGGTACAACATTCCGCTGGAGCTATTGATCAACATCAACCAGCTGGGCAACTACGTCCTGCCGAACAACAGCTTCACCTATGCCGAGATTGGGGCTAAACAGGTCAATGCTGTGGGAAAGGATGAGAAGCACGCATACACCCTCTGTGTAGGCAGCACCGCGGCCGGAGGATTCCTCCCCTTCCAGCAGATCTTTGGCGGCATGACTGATCGCTCGCAACCGGCCGAGGACGCTCCTGGCATGGACAAAGCTCTGGCGTACGGCATGCACTTTACGTTCGCCCAAAGCGAGACCAGCCCTCGCAGTCACTACAGCATGCAAAAGACGATGAAGGAGCTACTTGACCACATCGTGATGCCGTATGTCAACTCCACCATCGAGAGCATGTCCCTCCGCCCCAACCAGAAGTTCATCCTCCTTATTGACGCGTACCCGGTCCATACGAGTGAGGAGTTCCGCTTCACCGTTTGCACGTACGGCAACTTGCTGCTCTGCTACGTGCCGAACAGCTGTACAGGCATCATTCAGCCTGCGGATGTCAGTCTACAGCGGCCTGTGAAGCACGTGCTGAAGCAGGCGATGTTCGACTATCTCACCGCCGAGCATCAGGCTCAGATCGCTGCGGGAGTCGAGCCGAAGGACTTCAAGATGATTACATCCTACCCTACACTTCGGAATGCCTCTGTTGCAGCGTTAAACCGCGCCTACGAGTTTGGAACGAGTCTGACCGGACGGGATCTAGTTCGACAGGTGAGGCACATCGAATGACTTAGTGGTCGCTTCTTGCTGACATCCCGCGCAGGCCTGGCAAAAATCTGGTCCGCCTGGCAAGCCCCACCTCTCACTGTCACCTGAATGGCTCAAAAGCGAAGAAGCGCACGCTGCTTTGGACGAATACCTGCAGAACAATCCCACGCTCTATGAAGAGATTCGCAACCGCGTTGGCCACGTCTATGGCTCATTCAACGCAGCCGAGCACGAGCCGGACCCTGCCGCACCAGACGATTCAGACATCCCGCTCTCGAACATCATTCACGACATGTTTGGAGAAGATGTCAATGTTTCTGATGTCGAGATTTGGTACGGGACCCCTCTCACAGTTGCTGAATGCCAGAAAGGGACCACTGAAGGGCTCGGACTGGAGGCAGCAGGAGTCGAGGAGGATATATTGATGTTCGGTGACAATGGGGAGTGCTACAGCGCTCGGAACCTTCCTGTACATAGCTGAGAGGCTGCCACAGTTTATTACGATTTTTCGGCGATTTTTTGTGGATTTTTGGCAGTCACGCCCCGCCGAGAGGCAACTGGAGTGTCGTGACCAGTGGCCTACGCAACGCAACCGGGCCACCGTGACCATGACGGTTGCTTCCATACAGGTAGGTACAGTGACTGAATACTACCGAGTACCAGGTAAATACTCGAAAGTTGTACTTGGAATGGAATTGGTTGGAGCCTTACTAGTAGTAGGTACCCTGTACAGTAGTCACCTAACTGATATGGCTATGGTTGTCTGACTGCTAGTAATTGCTCCATACTGCTGTGTTTCCCCCATTTTGATTGTGATTTTCTTAGCCTAGGCATATCAGTTGTTGTCCCACACGTAACCGGCGGGACTGCGTGGCATGGCAAAATTAACGAGCCTAACACAATCCTTCTCAAGGAGAATGACTCCACAGCTCCCTCCTACGTTCACAGGAACCCACACGTGCAGCATACAGTCACCACAACTCAGCTTGCCCATTTATGTGCCAAATGAATGGTTGAGCCAATGCAAACATGCAAGAAGAGGACTATATAGATAGGTATGTAGCTGTATGCACAAACAGGTATGCTAGTAGGGTGCCAAAGGAGGAATGTGTTGTGTAACATGCTGAAGAGATAAAGTACAAAGGTATGTATGGCGGGGAAAGCCCCTCAGGCTGGACACTAGAGCGAAGGATCACGGTGCTGACTCAATGGACAACAACAGCTAGTACGACCTTAGCGCAGAAGCCGGCCATAGTCCAAGCGACTCCGGTCCAAGCCAAGCCCTTCGCGCTCGCTTTCGCTTCGTTTCGGGAAAGCATTCCAGAAGCGCAGAGTCTCGTCGCCCGCGCCGGTCACGATAGTTTCGCCATCGGGCGACATCGCCAGATAGAGCACGCTGTCGATGGTCAGCATGCGTGAAGGAGCCATAGGGAAGGAATGACGCTGCGAGGAATGGAGGACGTACCGGTTCATGTGGCCAGTCAAACTCGCAACCATCTCCAGGCTCGGATACTTCCAGATGCATATCTGGTTCTGTGCGTGCGAGGACGAGTAGCCGTGTGTCGAGACCAGCTCGTGCGAGGTCAAGGACCAGATGAGATTGCAAACCTAGGGTGAGTTTAGCGCAATGTCATAGGCGGGAATGGGAGGGACGACGTACCTGACTGCCCGTATCCAATTCGCCAAGCAGTGCGGCGTTCTGGCAGTTCCACCAGCGTATATGCTTGTCCTGTGTGCCGCCTCCCGTGGCGAGGATACCAGAGACGTGCGGGTCCCACGCAAGTGCCTTGACGGCGGCTGTATGCGCATGGAACTTGAACAAGTAGTTCGAGTCTTCGAGACGGTTTAAACCCCCACATTTACGGACTATATGCGCGCAACTCACCTCCGTTAGCCTCATCGCCCGACCCCGACGCGCTCCCGGATGCACTCGCGCGCGAGTCCCTGCTTCCCAGCCCCACGCTCACCATGTTGCTGGGCGTAGTCGTCGGCGGGCGCCGGGATCCTCTCAGGTCCCAGATGCACACCTTGTTGTCGTTCCCTCCGCTCGCCAGCAAGCCCGCCGGCCCCGAGCCGACGCCGCTCGCATGCCCGCCGTCCACGCCGTTGCTCCACTTTAGCCCGCAGACCTCCTGCCGATGGCCGTTCGAGCGGCGCACAGGGTCGATCCCTGGCTCGCGCACGTCTCGATGGTGTATCATGCGATCGCGGGAGCCTGAGGAGAGGAGGTGGGAGTTCCAGGCGAGCGAGCCGATGCGCTGGCTGTGAGCTTGCGTATATTGGCGAGATAGTTGCAGGGTGGAAGCGTCGTAGATGTACAAGCGGCCAGAAAACGTGCCCACAGCGAGCAGGGAGCCCTGAGTGACCGTCAGACCGGGTACGATATCGGAGGCTGGTAACGCACCTTCTGCACCCATGAAACTGAACTAATCTGATCGTTCACGCTGGAGAGGTCGCATAGCTTGGATACTTGGGCGTTATGCGCTGTCCACAAGTAGACGCATGCACCCAGACCGACGCCAAGCACATTTGTGCTGCTCCAGTCGACGAGATTGAGGTAGAAGTCCTCGGCCAGCTCCGGTGCATCCAATACCCTGTAGGGGGTCTTGCAGACGTTGCGAAGTTGCCGCCGCGGCGACTCGAGGGTCTTTTTCGACTGTGCTCTCACGGGCGATAAGGAATAGGCACTCGACGTCGGATCATCCAGCGTCCGCCCACGCTCGGGCGATCGCTGGGGGGAGTGCTTCGTCGGCGAGCTGTAGGCAAATATCCGTCGTCGCGTTGGCGTGGTGGGGGCAGTCGGCGGCGCAGCAGAGCGGACGGGGGAAGATGGTCGCGAGGGCGGCTCGGGGGCGACTTCGGTATGCAGCACGCTCGTGAATAGTGTGTTTGCTTGCTCTATGACTAATCAGCGAGAGTGCCACAGACGACGATGCCACCACGCACCTTTGAGCGCATCGCTCTCGCTGGGTATAATGCGGCTCTTCTTGGATGGGGTGGAAGGACCGCCGTCTTTGAGGTGATAGGATGTCATCAGGTCGTCCTCCTCGCGGCTAGGGATGAAGCGGTCGCCATAGTCCCTCTTTGAAGGCGATAGGTCGGGCGCAGGCGACTCGGGGGCGATGCTGCTGCCGCTACTTGTGCTCGGGCGCGAGCTGGGGTCGAGGGATGGAGTGCTTGCGCTGGCCAGTTCCACTACCGGCAAGGGGTTCGCTGGGGGGACAACGGGATGGAATCGCTTCTTCGTCGTCGGTGTTGTCTGCTCATCCTGGGCGATGGCGCCGCGGAGCCGCTTGCCAAAGGGCGAATTCTTGAGACCGCCAGACATGGGGGAGAGGGGGAGGATAGTAAGGATAGTGCTTGTCGATGTCGTCGATATGTAATCAGCCGTCGATACAGTCGGGGGCGCGCACAGCAGCGTCCAACGCGCGACACGGATGCAAAGGAGAACTGACGCTTGGACCCGACGCGCAACTCTATTGCCTTACACGATCACCTGATTGAGTCACGTGGGCTCCTCGTGTACGCGTAGCATCGCCATTGTTCGAGACACAACACAGAAATCCCCAGTGCAAAAACCTGATATCGTTGTGTATTCCATTGGAAGGTAAGATAGAAGATGCATGTTTCTCTACGAATTAGAGCGAAGATAGAATAAATACAAGGGTGATGTTCGCGCCTACAACGCGTAGCTATAGTACAGATGGACACTGTTGTGCCCAAGGGAGGTACAAGACACGTCCAAATAGACGCACTGCCGTACCAAACCGAAGAATAACATACCACAACGTCCATCCTACCCTTTCCGTCCCCGATCCATATTCCATATATTTACCTAGATCGAGCGTCTTCATCTCGCGCAAGTCAACCACCATCGTCTACCTAGCGCTCACGCCGACCGCGCAGCCCCCGACGGACCCGCCTGCCCCTCCTGAATCACCCGCAACGTCGGCACCGACCCGTACGTCGCCGCCGGGAGCGCGCCTCCATTCAGATCCTTGCTCGCGCGCGAACGCCCCCGTCTCACCTCCTCATCCCTGCCCTTCCCCTTCGCCTTCCCCTTCGGCGACACCTTCCCCTTGCCCTTTCCGTTCGCCCCACCAGCACCGCCGGTCTGGACACCGGCCTTCGCCGCCTGCCCGACCCCGCGCAGCGGGCTGCGGACGAGAAGCAGGAGGGCGAGGGCGCCGCCCAGCGCGCCGGTGGCAACGACGAAGATGGCTTGCGGGTAGGAGGCGACAGTCTCTGAGTACACCATACCGAAGAGGAGGGGGCCGAGGATCATCTGGCCGGCAGCCTGAAGGACGGCAAGCGCGCCGAAGACGCGGCCCACGTTCCCATCCTCACCGGAGGGAGCAGCGGTGGGTGTGGTACCGGGGTTGGCATCATCGGATGAAGATGAGGTGCCGGCAGCGGACGCAGAGGCAGCAGTACCCGCGGACTCGGCAAGCAGCGCGCGCGCTTGCAGAATGCAGAGGGCGAGGCTTTGCACCGCAGGGACCGCGCAGCCGCCGAAGCTAGTGATCGCAGAGGCAAGAGCGAACAGGATCTCCGCCTGGCGGCCGGTCGTACCCGAGGCCGCGGAAGACGCGCTCAGCAACTCCGGCACCGACTCGTGCGTGTCGTAGTTCGGCATCGGAAGGAGGCAGACGAGCACGTTGGAGATGATATCCAGGCTAACCGACACCCGGGCGAGGTTCAGGTCGAACTTTATCTCCGTCGCGAGGCTTGCGGGCGTCGGCTTCGCTTTCTTGCCCGCAATCGCCGCTGCGGCAGCGGGCTTAGGCTTGAACAGCGAGATGGCCATGGGCATAATGAGCAAGAGCACGATTGCCCTCGTCCCACCGAGCATCGAGATATAGTACGACAGCTGCTCGGCGCCCCAGCCGTAGACGTGCTCCGCGTACAGGTACTTGAGCTGATAGATGCCGGTCGAGAGGAGGAAGAGGAACAGCGCGCCCGCGAGCACCGTCAAGCTCCAGTCCCGGCGTGGACGCAGGCTCCCGGACGTTACATCCACCACCTTCACGGGCAAAAAGACCGCGAGCGCGCTCGTGATACCATGCAGCGGGCCCGCGCTAGCATGTGGCGCAAAGTACGCCGCGCGCGCCTTCTCGCGCTTCTCCTCCCCCAGGCTCTCCGGGAACACGCAGCCAACGAGGAGCACGTTAAGCAGCGACGCGCTCGCGGTGACCCAGAATACCTTCGTCACATCGCCTGTCGCGCGAATGATCGCGCCGCCGATGCTCGGCCCGAAGCAGACGCCGAGGAAGAAGACACCGGTGAAGCGGGAGAAGATGTGCGAGCGCGAACCGGGGGAGGTGCAGTCGGAGATGTAGGCGGAGGATTGTGACTGGATGGTCGCGTAGCCACCGAGGGCACCCTCCAGTGCGGGGACGAGAAGGAGGAGGGCGCGCGAGACGGTGTGAGAGGTGAGGAAGGAGAAGATGGAGTCGTCGCGTACGGTGGCTTTAAAGACGGAGGTGCCGACAAGGATGAAGACGATATCTCTGCGAGAGGATCAATGAGAATGAGCAAACGGAAGACGATAATTGGGCGTACGTCAACAGCATGCCGAACAACGAGAGCGCCAAAACCTTCGTTCGACCATGTCGCTCACCAAAGTGCCCCCACCAGCCTTCGAGTTGATCAGCTATCAAAAATAGACAGATGTACTACGGTGCGTACCAGTGGTGAGTGCGGAAAGGAAGCCCATGGTAGTCATCATGATGGTTTGCATACGAGCAGCGCCTCGCTGCACACGAGGATCGGATGTGCAGAACGACCGAGGGACAGCTGATGAGACATCGACGTCGTCCGACTCGACAAAGATGGCATATGGAGGAGAATCTACATCGTGCGAGATGAGAGGGGAGTATGAGGGAGTGTGGTTCTGCGCGGGTGTGTATGCAGATTGATAGAATTGGTCTAGGGAGGTAGAGTCTTGATGGAGAATAGTGTTGCAGGAGAGCTGAGTGAAGACTTGCACGCGAGGCGCGAGAGTCATGCCGCGCTGCAGCAGAGTCAGCAGGGATCCACGTGTGTACTAGGGGAAGGACTTACCGAGATCGCAGCGGTCAGGGCGAAAGGGACGAGCCTGTGGCGCGCACTGAGTCAGCGATGGGATACGAGTGCAGGGGCGACACTCACCAGAGCGGGCGGGGGCGGTAGAAGGGCTTCTTCTGGGGCTGCCCGCCAAGCAGGGGATCGCTCTCTGAGGGCGTACTGGGCTCGGAGAGGAAGCTCGGCATGCGCGACGCGGCGCGCGACCGCGAGGGCGAGACGAGTACGGCGACATCGGAGCCCAGGACAGGGTCACCCGCGACGCTCTCCGTGCGGGACATGGTGTTGTGGTGGCGGGGAAGAACAAAGGGAAAGAGTTGTGCGACGGTCGATAAGCCGATAAATAGGTCGCGGTGAGGGACGCGCGCGCGAGGCCTGCATGAGCTCACAGATGACAAACACCAGCCAGATAACGCCGCCGGCCACTCGGCCCGCCTATCCGCGGCGAGTTCGAGCGGGTTGCTGCGGTTTCGTGGCGCATACGCCCACCACACGGCCCCTGGCCTCCTCCTCCATTCACGGACAGTAGATAACGGACCTCCTCCGGACTGCCAGGGCCCTCGTAGCGCATTGTTCTCGACCCCTTTGCACAGCTCGATGCGACGCCCTGCCACCGGCAAGCAGCATCAGCCACGCTTAATTCAGACTTGGTTTAGACGAACTTCAGTATACATCGGTGCACCTCGTCGGCCTTCCAGCCTGTGGCGCAGGAATTCGGTTGGCGTAGCGGGGACTGCAGTGTCAGTGCAAACACGCAGACTTCCGAATTGACTGAAGCATGATCATACGGCCACGAAATCGATCTCATACATGGTAAGGCTCGCGTGATTGTCGAGTAGAATCATTCGTTCGACTTAGACAAGTGTAAGTAACGAGTTAAAATGAGGCTTCGTAGCCCTCTAGTGCCAGGGAAGTCCGACACCGATGAGAATCTATGTGATATCGGAAACCACTTCTGTACGAACAGTAGTCAATTGTGAGGATCGCTGGTCAAGTAAGGGGTTAGGTATACTTTCTACATTTTGATTAAGGTACCAAGAACAGTGTATGATCACCGTCCAGCTTGCGCAGAAGGGTGATTTGGGCGAACGGAACAGTAGACTTCGACATCCGGCAATTACCGCGCAAACATTCAGTTCGTCTCAGTTTCGTACCCATCCGTTCGCGCGCTGCCTGCTCCTTGAACTTACCACCCTCCACACAAGCAACATGGGCGGACGTTTTGCAGTATTTCGGTGCCCCGCCCGCGCCCGCAAAATTTTCCCGTTCCAATGACCATTTCATCCACAAAAAGAAAAAAAAAAAACTAGGCAGACTGTCAAAAGACGACACCAGCAGGATTCGAACCTGCGCCCTCAGAGAGGAAGAGATTTCTAATCTCTCGCGTTAACCACTCCGCCATAGTGCCTTGAAGAACACAAGTTTGTTGGCATTTCCAACCAGAACATACTTGATGCCCTGAACCAGCGCTTACGCCACATTGTCATTACTTCCTTGCTCTTGACGCTCATCACCACCCTCGACACTCACAACCAGTGATCTTCTTCCCCTTTCGCTACGCTCCGACTAGCCGCCATCCACATTCACCAATCCACGCACCATGGCCGAACTCCTCTCCGGACAAGCCTCGATCCCGGGGCCCAAGACAACGCGGCACCTGCGCGCGTGCATGCTCTGCTCCCTGATTCAGACGTCCGCCGACTTCAAGCGGCACGGGTGCCCGAATTGTGACGAGGTCCTACAGCTGCGAGGCTCGCTGGACAGGGTGCAGATGTACACGACGAACCAGTTTGAGGGCGTCATAGCGGTGATCGACCCCGAGCAGAGCTGGGTTGCGCGATGGCAGAGGACGGGTGAGTGCTAGTCTTGAATACAAATGCGGGAATATGGGGTCTAGCGGACGGGGACGAGGGGTGGTGTGGAGAACGTGAGGCTGACTACCTTTTTCATATAGCGAAACAAGTACGCGGGATGTATGCGGTGCGCGTGAAGGGGAGAATAGGCCAAGAAATGGAGGAGACCCTGGAGGCGCGGGGGATCAAGTACAGGCCGAGGGATGGTACAGATCAGGACTAGTCAAACTCACGGTATGTTGTGCTGTTCGTGTGCATGCGCGGAATGCTGACCTTTCTGTAAACAGGCCTCGTCTTGTTCGTCCACGCCGTCGATCGTGTCCTTCCCTATCTCTCGTCTCCGCGTCCACATGTATCATATAGCCAATCCTTTTCACATCGCTTCGCGCCTGCCGTCTACAAGAACTGCACATCTCAGAGTAACCGATGTTCTCAAGCGGGCACGCAAACAATATGCAGCATGACCCGGGGCCTGGGTTCGTTTCCTCAGGCGTCTTATTGCGTTCCTCTATGGCATGCTCGACATGGTCCAATCTAGCCACCACATCGTCGATGATAGGACCCTGGAGAGGTTCGTCGAGCTTCAGATTACGGCCTGCAACGCGTTGGGCATAACATGAGCGCCCGTCTAGGCTGCCCTAGTGGGAAATGTGATGTGCGCCTCGCCCATCCGACTCTTGTCTCCTCATCAACAATGTTCAACTCGAACTCTCCCAGCGGCATCCAATTCCTCGCCCGTGATTCTCGTCCAACACATCCTGTCATTGCATGAATCTCCCACTACCATGACAATACCTTGCGGTACGTCACCTGCTACTTGCCTGTGAGACTGAAATCCACGGTAGACGTACAGCCGCCATAGTGAGCGAGGCACTTCGCATTGACAAAGCTTACTGTCGGTCAATACCGAGCCAGCGCGTCAAGCCAAACTACGCAGTATTTTTCCAAGTGAAATCGTATTCTTTGTATGAAGCACAGTAGTACGCTATCGACGGTGATGTGCATGATGATCCTCATTGAATCAGAAAGCACGCTTAAGTATGGCGTATCAGGCGAATGTCAATCAACCTTGGATCGTTTACTAGAGGGCGGCAATTCATCAAGAACATCCGACGTCGAGTCTGACCCCGAACGGGAAGATTCCGATCTTTTGCGCTTTGAAGCACTTGCTGCGGAGACAGGGTTCGCATCCTTCAAGTCGTCTGGCTCCGCTGCCTGCGCGCCAGATTGCGAGGGAGAACGTGCACTTTCCCTCGCGTAACATTGAGAAAGTCCCGAGACCACCTTCCTCCGCCGCCCGTGCCTGTCGGGCGATATGCTCGTCTCGCCGACAATGTTAGCCACCATGCGAGACAGAATCCAGGACCTGTTTTTTTCCCGTTCGGTCAGCGTTGCCTCCTCCAGCACCGCTTCAGTGAACTGGACGAGGGTGGGGTTGACGGTGACCGTGCGGTAATGCACGGGCTTGGGCAAGGAAGGCGGGCCATGAAGCGTGTACATCTCCCATCGGTGATCATCGATTCGCTCGAGGCGGTTGAGAGCGTTCGCGTCGGGGTTCGGCATTGCAACTTCGAGCACGGGGAGGTCGCCGAGCGCTTTGCAGGGGTTCGGGAGGGTGGCCAGGAGGGCAAGCGCTTCGGACGTATCGGCAGCCTTTAACGACGCGTACGGTGAGCAAGTCAAGTATCGGAAAGGCAGAGCAGAAGCGCACCTTGTCTTCGCCCACGAAGTATCTGCCAACTCCACCTTTATGCGGACCGCAGTGTCCAGAGGGTCCGACGCGCACAATGACCCAAAGATAGTCGCCGTCAAACCGCCGCAGCGCGAAGATGAATGCCGTCGGGTCCGGCAGCAGGCAGAACGCAGTCTCGTGCTCGTGCCGGAGCCAGGACAGCGCTGTGGCATAAGACGTTCCGTCCGTGGCGAGAGGCAGCACCGCAGATGCCGGATAATCAGCGTGTCGAGCAGTGCGATACCTGGCTTCGCCGTTGTCCCATACGCCCGATCTCAACTCGACGAGGTCCGCATACCGGTTCGCCCACTCTGGGGCCTCTTCTCCGGGGAAGATGAATGCCTCAGCAGGCCCGCGGGGTGTGGCAAAGATCCGCGAGAGGAGCAGAATGGCGTGCTCACGCGCGCTCGCGAAGGCGGGCTGGTCGGAATTATAGATGAGCTTGTGGCTGAAAAGCGTCTTCTCGTGGGCCCATCGTGCTGCTTCATGCAGAGTCGGCGTGCGGCGTAAACGAGGATGATCGGCTCGTCGACGACGACCTGCGACGCATTGTCATCGGCGAAGTACCCGAGGCCACTGTAGACGAGCCAGCTAAAGTCGGGGCCCAGAGTGGCACTTTTGGAGTGCCCGAGGACCAGGTATTGGTAGAGGATATGATGTAGAATAGCACGCGCTTGAGGACCTGAGATGCAGAAGTAGGTAAGCGGTGGATTCAACAGGCATAGCCTCAGCCGTGAGTCACCCGGCAAAGGAACTCACTTCCGTTGAAGTGTCTTTCTCGGGTGCCCTGCTCGAAAGTGGACGTCATCCAAAGAAAGTCTCTGTCCGTGCCCTTGTCGACCACCAGCTCAACGTCGTCTTGAGGAATGAAGTGGACTTGACTATGCAGGAATCGATGCAAGTACGTGTGAGGGGCATCAACCACGGTCATTGGCGCGCCTTTCAGGAAGAACTGCACAAATTCAGCAGCGAATTTGTGACTGAGAGATGTGTCAAATGTCCATAGTGTTCAGGTATTAAGCACAACTTACCGTCCACGAAGCCAAGCTCCTGCGCGCTCCAGTAGCAATTGTCCTGCGTCAGAGGTTACGAATGACGGAGGGAGATAAGAGCGTAGGAAGGCGCGAACATGCTCGGGGCTCGAGGCTCCGGTGCTGGAGACAACTGTGATTGAAGACTTGACGCTACTTGGAACTCCCCAGCAAGCGCCCGAAAAGATGGGCGTCAGCCACGGCAACGCATTGCAGGCGTCGCCGAAAAATGAGATTACGTTTTTCCAATCCTCCTTGTTATCGATGTCGACTCCCCATATGTACCTGTTTTGGCAAAAGTCACTGTTGTCGAAGACGCAGAACAATTGGAAGTCATCGTTCCCCAGGAGTCCCCGCAGGCTAGAGACAATATCGCGCATGATGGTCTCCTCGCGGTCCCACGTAAAACGCATATGCTCATCCAAGGCTTTCCAAAGGCGCAGTGGAAAGTCCGAACCATATTGAGAGGAAATTTGTACGCTGGTCCAGAGATCTCGCGCCTTGTCGACTGGAAGCGTCACACCGACCGTTCCTGCGAAGGCGTGAAGGAGCAGCAAGTGGGCCATTATGAGTCTCTGGAATAGCTTCTCCACGTGCGGAATAGAGTGGCGCGGCCCGCACAAGGAGCTGTATTCAAGTACAAACTCGCGTAGATCGGCGCTTCCAAACTCGCCTGAGAACGGAGTCAGATAAAACCCCCAGTGCTTGCGCAGGCCCTGCAAGAGGAGAGCTGTCTTGCCGGATCCGTTTGCATTGATGAGAAATCTGAATGAAAAACGAAGCAACATTAATAACGCTCAGGCTCGGTGGGTTCAGAGTACGCACGTAGGTTCACCCTTTCGAAATACGTGGGCGATGTTGGACTCGATAGTTGCGTTCACCTGTTTGCTGGTATGGGCGTGGGTGTTGTGTGCCAACGCGGGTTTAGCAGGTGAGTGATAAAAGCCCCCAATTGATATGAGCTCCAATTGTGCGACATGCTCGCGCCATGCAGGCGTCGTACTCTTTTCGCCTTTCTCGGGAGTCGGAGTCCAGTAAGGCCGCTCGGCATTGTCGTGTAGCGCTCGTCGGAACTCGTCCAATATGTGGCAAACTTCGTCGGAAAGCTTTGTAGTACTGTCATCGTTCGAAGGTCAGCGCCCTTGTCCACTATAGCGTCTCTGGGATGAGCAACGCACCTTGAAGTGTGTGACATGGCGCGTAGAGGTTCTGGAGAATTGTGACACTGCGTGTGTTGGTCGTGGTAAGAAGCAAGAAGAGGAAGATACAAAGACCTTGTGTATGCTGCCCGGACCTGCGCTTACGTAACGCGTGCGGCGGTCCATACTGCCTCAAAGATATGGCACCTGAAGCGAGCAGCGTAATGCCAACGCCACAACACAAAGGGCCACTGGGATCATGCAGACATCATTTGCTGACCCCATGCACACGACAGCTTACTATGCAATATCGAGTGATTGTGACCACCAGTTCGCGCAACAACTAGTCAAGGCAAAGCAAAGCGTCGTCGACGTGAATTTTGGTCGAATGCAAAGGGGGATAGTAAAGACATCGTGTGCGTGTACGGTAGCTTTGGGCATGGTAACAAAGTAAAGGGCGATCCAGCGGCCTTGGAACCATGGCAGTTAGACCGGAAAGCTAGAAAGCAAAGCCTTGAAGCCGAGGTCGGTGCATCCTCGATCCCAAGACGAGCAAAGCCGTTGAAGACGCCAGGGTGGCAGAGGCGTCGGACGCGACGGTGTAAGACACTAGATGAAGGGGTAAAATATCGAAGATACGGTGTTGAAGCGTAAAGTATTTGGCAGGCAGAAGAGATAGGAGTGGGCGTTGGGCGCAAAGGTATACATCTTCGTTCAAGAATATGAGGTGGGTGGCACGTTTGGCGTTCTTCGTATGCGAGAGTAAAGTCTTCGTACGCAGTCTGTGGTATGCCGTGGCTTCCGCTAGCAGACGGCGTCCGAATGCGTCGGCGATGGCTCCGAACGTCTTCGAAAGAAAGCCGGCGCTTACTTGCCCTTCTTGCCACGCTTAGAAGGGGGCGGTGGCTGTTCGATCTCGTCCTCCTCGGAGTCTTCATCGCCGCTCGACTCCTCCTGGCGCTGTACCTGCTTTTTAGATGCGGGAGCTTTCTTGGCAGGCAGTTCGTCATCAGACGAATCGTCTTCCTCCTCGGAGTCCTCAACGACAGCAGCAGGCTTGGCCTTAGCCTTGCTGGCGGGCTTCGCAGACCCTTTAGGGGCGGTAGGCTTGGTAGCAGAGGACTTGGGAGCAACGGGCTTGGGCGCAGGAGCCTCCTCTTCGGAGCCCGACTCTTCCTCGTCGCTGTCGACGGGCTTCGCAACGGACGCAGGCTTTGCGACAGGCGTGGGCTTCTTAACCCCCTTGGGTGGCTGTGGGTATGTGTGTGAGACGGGGGTATGTGCTTGCAGTAAAGATCGCGCACCTCGACAGGCTTGCCGTTCGCACCGCCGTATTCCCTGACAGCATCCTCGTAGTCGTGCTTGAGCTTCGCCGCCTTGGCCTCGTAGCTCTGCAAAGCGTGGACGCGTCAGATCTTGCAGAAGCTGGTGAACGTGGGCGTGCGCACCGACTTTTCCTGCTCGGGCAGGGACTTCCACGTCTCGGAGATGTAACGGAGGAGCTCGGTGTTGTGCAGACCCGGATTCTTCTCCTTCATGCTCTGCCGGCAGTCGTTTTGGTAGAGGATGTAGGAGGTGGCGGGGCGCTTGGGGGCGTTCGGGTCCTTTTCCTTCTTAGCGCGCTTTTTGCGCTTGCCGTCGTCGTCGTCGGGGGACTTGCGCTTGCGACCCTTGAGCGGGGGGACATCTTCGTCGGACGAGTCGATGGCGCCGTTGATCGGCTTCCCGTTGGCGAGGGCGAGCGCGTAGGCGTCCGCGTCCTTGGCCACCGAACGCAGGTAGTGCGAGAGCTGGCTGAGCGACTGCGCGAGCTGGTGGCGTGTTAGAAGGCCGCGTATATGGCTGATCACCAAGACTGACCTTTTCACGAGGAGCTTCAAGGGTCTTGGAATCGGTCATGGCGGTTGAAGACAAGTCAAACGACGATTAGAAAATTCCTGACCAGTCAACAAAATGTCCAAGCGCACGTGAAGCCGGTCGGGAATTGCCGGTTTTTAAGCTCCGATTCAACAGGCCGGTAAGCGGATCGACCGTGTCTGCATTCAAACCACCGTGTCGTCGTCGACAAAGACGACGAGCAGCAGACCGCGTCGCCAGCAGTACGAGCAGCGAGCAGCGCGCTCTGTCTAAGTGAATTTGGCCCCATAAAGCGCGCGTGCGCGGAAAAGACAAGCCACAAGAAATGGATTCGGACTCGATATTCAGTCCCTGGAACATCTCGCAGCCCCAGCCGCCGTTGGACAAGGCGCCTAACGAAAACGCGTGGATGAGGAACCAAGCGTCGCCACCGGTCAGCGCGTCGGCGGGGGCAATGGATCAAACGGGTGGATTTCCTGGATTAGCAGGTGACCCTGGTGAGTCGCGCGCGTCGCGTAACCCGTTTGTCACTGAAGGCTGGCAGGCGTCGTGGGTTCTTCGAGCGGGTTACAGAGCACGGGCTATGTTCCGTACGATCAGTACTATCTGCCCTCGACATACACGTCCTCGTATCAGACGACTCAGTGGCAGAATCAGCCGTCGGCCTACAGTACGATCAATCATGCGCTGGGCCCCACTCATCCGCCCTCGTCCCAGAGCACGCCCACGCCTTCATCCATGGTCATAGAGTACGTATTCGCGTGTCCATAAAGGCCGACACGCTCACCTTCGCGCAGCCCGTCTTTGACGACCTCGAACGGCAACGACATGCAACGATATGGCGGCTACTTTGGACAGGCCTCGACCCCATTACCCACTCCACCTACACCCCAGCAATTGCAGATGCACTATCAGCAGCATCAAGTCCAGCAACCGTCGACCCAACCTCAGCAGCAACAGCAGGCACAGCAACGTCCACCCTCGTCACAAGCACAAGGCTACCCCTACTCTGGCTACAACAGTTCCTACCAGCCCTTTTACTCGCACAACCCTTCACAAGGGCATTCGAACTCCCCTCAACCACCCACTGTCTCTCCGTCATCCCTCCAAACGCCCTCTCCTTTCGCGCCCGTTGCTCCTCAACAGTTCTATAGCACCAATTCTGTAACAGCGACCGCGTCCAGCTCGTCTACGACCTCCAGCGTCCCGGCCTCGCAACCGCCGCAGCCCGCGGGCCCGACGCCGGAAGAAAAGAGGAGCAGGTTCATAGCAGCATTGCGCCCCTTGCTGGCTGATAGTTCTTTTACCGGCGCTCAGGCTGTGAATTTACTCATGGACCGAATCCACGATTACGGTGTTGACGATGTAGATGCGCCCACGCGGAAGACGATTCTAAATGCCATTCGCGATCATGCTGGCAATCATTATTTCCGCGCGTGGTCGGAGAATCCCGAGGCCATCGATGTCACACGCGACTGGCTCAAGCAAGGCTATCAAGCGAAGGATGAGACGGTCATGCCGCTGCTGCACGTGCGTATAATATCGTTGTGCAGTGAATCTGTGTATATTGAATGTGTCCATATGCAGTTGATAGACCGCCTGCCGTTCACGGTGCAAACGCTGGCAGAGTCCAAAATCGGCAAGGTGGTCCGCAAGCTCGTCAAGGAAGGGTCTAGCGCCGGTGAGTCATCCATCACATCTTTTCCCACGCAAGTACATTTCCACCCTCTCGCCACGTTTTCGCCGGGGAACTTGTATAGCGAGCTATCTCGACGTAGAACGCAAGCTGTATTCTATGAGTCTTCATGTAGATACCTGCCTGACAGCCGTCGGGTTGAGTTAAGAGTAGAATACGGCCCTAATTTCCCACGTGTATCGAATCGCCCGATATCTGACTTGTGAACGCAGCAATCAGGGATATGGCACACAATCTCGAACGCCGGTGGAAGGCAATGCTAGACAAGCCCGATGGTGAGTCTATGTCGGTTGGTTGTACGAATATCAAGCTGAAGTTGTTTGTTTTCGTAGTGAACAAGGCCAAGCCGGGCGAGAAGCGCAAGCCGACGGAGCCGCCGCCAGCGAAGCCTGCACCAACCAAGAAACAGGCGGTCGCATCCTCGGCGGCGAAGCCGACGTCGGTGAAGAGGGACTCGCTTTCGGGAGCGTCGACGACCAAGTCCGCCGCCGCCGCGAAGGCGGACACGGGCTTTTTCAGCGCACCCAAAGCCAAGCCAAAGCTGCCTTCGTTCAAGAAATCGACGACGAGTGCGCCGGCGGAGGTGAAGAAGCCTCCGGTGGTGGACGCTGGGATAGCGCAGCCGAGCTCGGTGGACCCGTTCAAGGAGCTGATCAGTCAGACGAAGAGGGGGAGTCCGGTGGTGTCGACGCCGCAGGTAAACGCTGCACCGAAGGCGAACGAGGCGGGGGCGAAGGGCGGGAAGAAGAAGAAGAGCGTGACATGGGCGCCGGATGGTAAACTGGAGAGCATACGGCTCATTGAGAAGGCGGTGTACGATGATGACGGGGTATGTGAAGTGCGAAATGGATCCGATTTGGGGCTGACAACCTATAGACCGCCCCTCATCCTCAACATCACGACCTGCGCGACTTCGACCGTGGAGAGGGTGCTGCGCTAAAACACCTCTTCGAAGAGGTCGTCGACTGGTTCGAGCCCGTCTGTAAGTGTTCGTCCTCGAATGATTCCGACTGAAATGCTCACGGGAAGCAGTGATCGAGATCAAGGACGAAGAGCGCTACGACCGCGGGCTTCAGAGTCTCGAGAAAGAGGCGCAGGAGCAGCGCGAGGCGACGGCGCTCGCCGCCTTATACCCCGACCCATCACTTATACCCGCCTGCCCAACAGAGCCAACCACTGTTCTGTCAGAAGAGGAGACGGATCAGGGCGTGGTGCGCATGAGTGCCGGGAAGGACATCGAGAGCGAGATCGACGACCACCCGGGCGACGACTTTGCGCCCCCGCCCTCCATGGGCTCCGTTGCTGAGCTTGTTAATCAGCTCGCTGCAGGTAACTCCTCGTTTGTCGACCCTGCGATGAGCGCGGTGCCGTTCAACGCGCCGGCGGGCCTGGATCTGAAGGCGGCGGGAATGGGGCCGGATCAAAATCTGGGGGCGCTGAGGGATGCGTCCCAGGAGACGATTCAGAACCTGCTCTCGCAGCTGCAGAACACCATGGCGGCGCAGGTACCCCCGCCACAGCAGCCGCCCACGTACCAATGGGGTGCGGGCGGCGGGGGAGGCGGCCCCGAAGCGGCGCCGGCGAACGGATACGGTGAATACGAGCAGAGGTGGGGCAACAATAATGGGCACGCCGATGGGGGTGGCTTTGGGCGCGGTCGGGGTCGCGGACGGGGGCGAGGTGGTGGCGGCGGCGGGGGAGGCGACCATAGAGCGTATAACAAAAGAAAGCCGTGCAGTTTCTTTCAGCAAGGAAGGCGCGTGAAATTCCCTTATGCGGATAACGTGGTTACCGCATGCGGCAAGAACGAGGAACTGATACACAACCAAACAGATGTCGATACGGCGATCAATGCGACTTCTTGCACGAGCTGCAGTAGACGAAGCAAGATCTATGGCGCTCGGAAATCCTTGACGGAGGCCTTGTCGCAAGGCTCATTATCATTCCTTATGGCCACGAACTTCTTGTCTTTATACATTACCTGCATTCCACCTGCACTACTTATTCATGCCAAGTACGCACACATTCATAATATAGCATCTTATCTATCTATGTCGTGTAGAACCACGCATGTGCCAAATCCCATGTATCTCCCATCGGACCGTAATCTGTCACATAAGCACAAACCCGAGCGGCACTCACAAGGTCTTCTCCATACCTTCCGCCTCTTTCTCCTTACCATGACCAACGCACGCGGTGTTGCATTCTCAGGACCCTCTACGAGCCCCATTTCACACTCTTCCTAGTGCGCTCAACATCCCAGAGACGCCATAGTATACACGGGCGCTGATCTTTGAACGATGACAGTCCTACATACTGGACTCCGACTGCCGCGGGGAGAATACGACGCCTGCATAGCGTGAGCATGTCGCCCCATCCGATCTCATGCCAATCGTGGGACCTACGAATAGGTGAACGGAACCATGGAGTACAACATCGCCGGCGTATTTCGCAGGGATAACCCATTCGTGCTCTGAGACTTACTTAGTACTGCACGGCCACCGTGCACTGTACACCCCACCTTCGTACAGTTCGCCGAAGCAATGGAGGAGGGGACGCTAAACGAGGCCCGTGAAGAGCGACAAGTCCTGAATTCTGTCTCGCATGGTGGCCAACATTGTCGGCGAGACGAGCATATCGCCCGACACGTACAGGCGGCGGATGAAGGTAATTCCGCCACTTCCTCAATTCGACGCGAGGGAAAGTACACGTTCTTCCCCACGACCAGGTGCGCAGGCCTGAAGGAATCCGTGTTCCTTACAATCGTCAGTAGCTTTGCTAGTCGAAGTTCACTCCCAATAGATATTGTCGCCGTCGCGAGGTTCATCTGAATTCCCAGAGATAAGGCGTAAGTACGTGCTAATAAGAACTACAGGGAACAGGAAGAATAAACGGCAGGAAGAGCTACAATAAATATGCAAGCTTGCGTAGTATTACACGGCGGCGGCGCGATGGGGGAGGTATCTATGCTATCAGACACTTATGTACACACAAAACAAGGAGACACAGATGATTCCACCAGCACTGCAGATAAGGTACCGACATCAGGGAACAACGCAGAGGAAAGGTTCGACAACAACACGTTACATACGTCCATGGCACGCTCGGGCAGTCCGCGCGCGAGGGGCACTTAGCTCCCCGCGCCGGACTTGCGTTTGCGCGAGGCACGCTTGGGCGCGGGGTCCGACTCCGTATTCGACGTACTCTGCTTGCGCTTGACACCCGCTGACGGTGCGGACGCGCCAGCGTTCCGGTTCCGCGCAGGTATCGCTTTGTGCTGCTTCTGCGGCGAGGAGAGCGGCGTCACGTTAGTCGCAGTTTGTGGGGAGGCGGTTGTCGACGAAGGCGTCTGGTTGACATTTTGAGAAGGAGGGGGGATGGTGGGAGTGGGAGCGCCGGCGGGAGCGGGGGTTGCAGAGGCTGAAGCAGCGCCACTTGGGTTCGTGACGTTCGGCGGGGCGGGGGTGAATAACGTCGGCGCGGAATTGCTCATGGAGGGTGTGCCGCCTGCCGAGCCTGGTACCGGAGGGATCTGCACGGACGAGGCAGGCGGTGGCGGTATGGTCGGCATAATTGGCGTTGGTAGACCCTCTGGTGGGCTGAGAAAGAGGGTGGCCTGTCCTTCTTTATGCATTGGGTACGACGGAGGCTTGACTCTCCGGCCCTTCTTCTGAAGTTCTTTCGCGTACTTTGTTAACGACTCTGGTACAAGGTCAATATCTACTCAACACCAATAAGCACCTGCGTACCTTTAGGGCCCCATCCTTCACGCTTGGATGCTACCATGAGATCCTCCAAAGTCGATACACTCTCCATGAGTTCCAGCGTTCGCATCGCCGTCTGCGGGATCCCGAAGCCGTTGACGGGTTCCGCGGGCATCACGGTTTGCTGTCCGAAGACCAGGACCTGTTGCTCTTCTAGCTCCGGCTCTTCGCTAGGTATCGTCGGCGGCTCAAAGAACCCGCCCGAGGGGACGTAGGACAGGTCTCCCCATGAAGTCGGTGGTCGTGGCGGCATTTTGATGGTGATGGTGTCGTAATCGCCTTCAATATACGGTCGCTGGATGAAGCGCTCGCTCTCCAAACCGTCGAACTGCAAGTGCGCAATCTTGAGTTCGAACTCGTCAGCGAAGGAGCCGGTGCCTTTGTAACCTGAATGGTCATAGGTCATAAAGTCAGTTGATGAACGGTCTCCCGATGTCAGAGATGTCAGTCCCGTACCTGTACGGCCGCCTTTCCAGCCTACACGGATGTGAAATGTCATCGGACCCTAAGACTTGAAGTCAACGGACGAACATCCATTGCGAAAGTAAGAGGCGTACCTTCAGATTTACGATCCAGCCGTTCTCGTACCTAAACGTCCAATGTGCCTCCATGCACTCGACGATGAGATGCCCCGGTGTGGTGGCCGTCACCTGCGTCATTACCCGCTCTCGCAAGCCTGGCATCGTGAAGTACGAGCAGGTGTTGCCGGCCATCGCAGCAGTAAAGAAAAAGCGTGGCATGACGTGGAAGGGGATCCTGAAGATACGGATCTACGTACGAAACGTCAGAGGTCATCGCAGAGAAATGTGTGGAAGAACATCTTCACGCACCGATTCCGAGTCGTAGTCGAGCAGGGTCAGCTTAAAGACGGCCGTAGTAAGGAAGTACTCTTCGATGAGCTTTTTCCACCACGAGGGGTTCTTCTTCTTGGGCTCGCAGATCAATGCGAGCATCCCGCTGAACTGCATCGCCCGTAGCAAGCCCGCGCCCTCGTTCAACACGCGTCGGAGGCGCGGAGGGCTACGACGACCATCCTCCTTCTGCTGTACGCCCCGCATAGGGGACCCAGGGCGCGCGTACTCACCGCCGTTGGGCCGCTGAGGGCCGTATTGCGACGGCGACGGAGGGGGCTGCGGTCCTGAAGGAGGTGGCACCTGAGGGCCGTACTTCTGCGGCGAGAGAGGCTGCTGCTGCTGTTGACCAAGCGGAGGCATCGGAAAAGGCCCTTGACCTGGCGGGTACCCTGCTTTTCGCTGCGCGTCGCCGTTGTTCATCCCATTCGGCGGCTGCGCGGAAGGCGGGCCAGACGACGGCGGCGCTTGACCTGGCGGCGGGGGCATCGAGCCGGGCTGCTGCTGCTGAAAGCCGCCGAACTGGAACGGTGCACCACCGCCTTGCTGGAAGCCAGGGGGTCCGGTAGACTGCGGATTGCCCATCATATTGGGCGCGCTATGCGTGGGCGTAGGTGGCATGCTCGCAGATCCCGGACCCATGCCGCTACCAGTGTGCTGAGGCTGGAGGGGGTTGGCGCCGAGCGGTTGCATGCTTCCCGGCCCTTGATTCGGCATCCCGCCGGGCGGAGGCATAGGACGAGAGCCCGAAGCCTGCATACCGTTGTGAGGGGCGCCGGTCTGATGCATCGGATTCCGGGGATCGAAACCCATAGAGTTGAATTGCGCGCCTGAACCTAGTTAGCAGATTTTCGAACGTAGAGGAAGACAAAAAGGCGCACCTTCCTGTCCATCGGGCGACCACTGACTAAGCGCGCCCGCCGGCGTCATACGCGGTTCGCCAATACCACCAGGACCACCGGGACCGGTATGCTGAGGCGTCAGCCGTGGCTGCTGCCCGCCCATTTGTCCGGGTCCTCCCATCTGCCCCGACGCACCGAGGGACCCCATAGGCGGCTGCCCTTGGCCGGTATGCTGCGGCGTTAGCGTTGACTGCTGAGAGCCGGACATTCCAGCACCCTGCATGCCCGTTGACGATTGTCCTTGCCCCATATGCTGACCCGGCGCTGAGTGCTGTCCCGCTCCCATGTGCTGTCCACCCAGCGCGCCTCCGAAGGGTGACTGCCCTTGCGAGAGGCTTGCCATCGGCTGCATGTGAAGGGAGCCCATGGGCCCTTGCGAGCCCATCGACCCTTGCGAGAGCCCGCCCATATTCCCCTGCGGAGCGCCACTCATGGTACCCTGGGATACACCTCCCATGGACGTTTGTCCGTCTGGAAAAGGGCCGCCAGGCTGCGCAAATCCGCCGGCGCCACCGGGTTGCTGAAGACCAAAGCCGCCAGGCTGACCCTGCTGTGATTGGGGACGCATCATCGTCTGCGACTGCAGGCTCTGCATGCCTGGTTGCGATCCCGACATGCCAGCCTGCGGACCTTGCATGCCGGCTTGCTGACCATGCATCTGCTGGCCTGGCTGACCGGATTGGGACGGTGGGCGCATACTCTGCGCGCCGGGCATGCCTGGTTGGCCGGATTGGGAGATGGGGCGGTTGGAATAGGGTTCGGAGGCGAGCATAGAGTCAGGTTGCGATTGTCGCCCAGATTGTGGCGCGCCATTCGGAGAAGGCCCCTGTATGTTCATGGGGAGGTTCATGCCCCCCGCGCCTGGCACGCCGACTACAGATGGTCCGGCCTGCGCCATCTGGCCGGGTTGGCTCTGTGGTCTGCCGTCTAGTTGGGATTGGGGTCGGGGGCCGAGTTGCGACTGTGGACGCCCCATTTGCGATGGCGGGCGATGACGGAAAGGATCTTGTGGGGAGGGGCCAAAGCCTGTAGGATCGAAGAAGAGCGCATCGGTCAATATCAGCTGATGGAAGGGCGACGGCTGTGACTCACCAGTACGAGGAAGATCTGTTCGCTGTGGCATCATGCCCCCCATCTCTGGCGGACGGACGGCCGCGGCGCCAGCACCCATGTCAAGGGGCGGCTGTGGCGCACGCATCTGCATATCTCCTGGCTGCCCCGAGACGCGCTGCATCGCCATCTCCTGCTGGCGCATGCCCATGTCCATGGGTTGTCGCGAGCCCGCCATGTCCATCGGAGCCATCATCCTGTGCTGCTGCGAGTTCATCTGCATCGGCATCGGCATGTCGGTGGGCCGCGAGAGACCAGCCATGTCCATCGGCGGCATGCGGCCCATGCCCATGTTCATGCCACCGAGGTTGGGGGCCATGTCGCCGCGCTGCATGTGCGGCATCATGCCGGGTACGCTCATGCCCATGCTCATGTTCATATTCATCATGTCGGGGGGCTGTTGGCGCGCCATGTTCGAGGGGATACGGCGCAGGGGAGCCATGCCGCCGTGCATCTACATGCGTAGAATATCAGTAGACGGACATGAGGGTGGAAAGGGTGACGCACCGGACCCGCGCCTGGATAAGCTGGGCGCATGCCACCGCGAGCGATGCCCTGAGCATGGTGCGGGGACATCTGCATGCGCTGCATTTGCGCCATGCCAGGCGCGCCGCCCCCCATGCCCGCAGTCATGCCTGGGGCGCCTCCCACCATCCCGCCGGGGCGGGCCATGCCCCCGGGGCCACCCATGCCCATCATGCCGCCCCCCAATCCGTTGCCTGCTGGACCGAGCGCGCCGCTCGGGCCCAAACCGCCAGGAAGCATCGCGCCGCCGCCGCCAGGCATAGCCGAGGGTCCGCCGATCATCCCGTTGTTCATTCCGACGTTCATCGTTCTGCTCGTTGCATGTGCAGCGCGGGGGAACGTCTCTTCGAGGCGCGCGGGAAAGCCTCCGCTGAGTAGTATAGTTGCTGTCCGACGCCCAGGATCGTTCCCACAGGGCTGAGGGTTGTGCGTTGGATGACTGGGGCGTTGGAAGCGGGTCGCGCGGTGAGGGGGTGCGCGTCGACGTCGTCGTCGCCGGCGTCAAGATACGCGGTGTAGGGCCGCTTTGACGAGGCGAGCTCGCGGGAAGAGAACCAGCTATTGCCAAATACCTCCAAATCCGGGCCGCACGTGGTAGCCAGATGTTGATGAACCTCAAGGCGGCCTGTTGGCCTCGAGGACGACCGCAGTTCGTCTTGATTTGAGAAGATTGGTCTTGAGATGAGCGCAGGAATCAGGATCTCTAATCATAGAAGAAGGGAGTTTATTCTCTATGAGCAGTACAAATCACGTGAGAACTCCCACAGTCTCTTCCCTAGGCGTTACCTGTCTCTCAAAATCCTCATCTACGGTGGTCGGAAATCCCGACTAGTGAAAGACGTCCTGGTGGCGTGCACGAAAGCACCGCAGTGGTCATCCCAGACAGCCTTCACCCCGAACACAATGACAGTGGGGGTTCATACCAAATAACATTATGTAGGTCCTACCCACCGCGCTCCGTAATCCTCATCGCATATGTGTTTTCACTAAGGCAAAGTCTATGTGTGGATACCATATGTACTCATGCTCATCGGTCGTGTCAATAAAGTTAAGGGTGTGTATATACAAGGGGATGGGAAAGACGAATTAAGACTCCCGAGACAGAGCTTTTGCCCGTTCTTCCACGCCGTAGTGTCCTGCAAAGCACGTCAGCACGCGACGATGCGGGCGAGCCCGCGAAACGCACCGTAGCCGGGTATCGTCCGTGACTGAGAAAAAGATGAAGGCCTAATCCTTGACTCTCCATATGACGGCGGCGGCGGCGATACTTAAGACAAGGACGCCGACGGCAGCCTGAGCATTCGCAGGTGAGCCAGCTGTGCGCTGGGAAGGCATTAGCACCGACGGCGTTCCCTGGACAGGAAGCATTGACGTACCCCATCCCGAAAACCGACGCCCTTCCTGATGTCGTCCTTCATGTCCGCAGAACCCGTGAAGCCGGGCATCCCGCCCCTGAGACTGTGCTCCGGGGTGACGAGCCCACGCTCACTCGCATCCGAGAAGCCCTTCTCCTTCACGTCGTGCTCCACCTTCGTCGCCCCGGTGCTCACGCTCTCGGCGTCGCTCAAGCCTTCCTCGCTCCGGCTCTCGCTGCGACTTCGGCGTCGGCTGCTGCCACGGCGCTTGCGTGCGGGGCTGCGCGGACTTGGCGGGGTGACGAGGCCGCCTGTCAACTTGGACGAGGCGTCGCCGTTGAGGAGAGGCGCAGGGTGGGACGAGGACGCAGTCGAGGCGACACGCTCCTCAAGGATGCGCATCCGCTCCCGCTCCGCATTCCACTCCTCGCGCATGGCGGCGAACTGCTGGTCGAACGCAGCTTTGTAGTTACTGAGGATCTTGCTGACCTCCTCCGACTGAGACGGAGCGGGCTCGGGGGCCGGTGCAGGGGCTGGCGTGCTCTCCTGCTCGGCCTTGGAGGTCAGGAGCGTCTCGAGGACGCCAATCTTCTGCTCGAGACGCTGGATAGTCTCCTGCGCCTCTGCGTGCTTGGATTGAAGGGAGTTGCTGAGCGCAAGTGCAGACTCGAGTTGAGCGGTGAGGTCGGACATGCGCGCAGCGAGGTCGTCGATGGAGGCGGTGACCGACATGTCGTTCGAGAGAGGAGATGGCTGGTGGGGTTGCCTGTCGCGCATGCCGAGATGCGTAGGCTCCGGTGTGCGAGGGCGCCCCAGCGCCAGGTTATCGTCGCGACGCTGCTCGTCATCACGGTGATCCTCAGCGTTCTCCAGGTGCTCCTCATCCACCTCATCCACGCGCTCGAGCTCGTGCGGGACGAGCGTGGCGACGCTGCGTGCGTCATCGTCATCGTCCATCGATTCGCCCTCGCCCTCGTCGTCCTCGTCGAACCCACTGCCCCGCTCCTCCTCCTCATCGTGCTTCTGTTGTGCGTGCTCCACATATACAACCTCGCGCAAGCGGCGCACTTCTTCTCTAATCTTCTCCTGCTCATCAAGGACTTCGTGCAATTTCTCCATCTGCGCCATCAACGACGATTGCGCGGCCGTGACCTCCTTCTCGAGACCCGACAAGGTGACCTGCATCGTGTCAGGTGACCCATGCGAGGAGCTGGGACGCGGCGGCTGCGGCTCCGGCGAAGTGGATTGCTGTTGGGGAACGCCGTCGACATTCGATGACGGCTGTGGTGGGCGGACAGGTGGTAAGGAGTGTGGATAAGGAGGGGCGTTCGGGGGCTATGACCAGTATCATGAACGACTATTCTCCGCAAGGTGGCACCGTGCGACTCACCAGGTTGCCACCCAAGGTATCATGGATGTCGCTCATGGCGCCAGTGATGGTATGCAGCTCGGCCCCGGTCTCGCGGCTCTTCTGGAGCTCGCCTTGTAGGCGGTTCAGGATATGCTCGAACGAGATGGTCGACTTGCCCGGCGGCCGCATATTCGGACCGCCGAGCGAGCCCAGCTGGTTCGCGGGGCCATTTTGCTGAGGCGCATTGCCGACCTGGCGACGGGGCGGCGGGTTGCCATTGAAGTTGAAGGAGGATGAGGGCCCGGGGTACTGCTGGTGCTGCTGTTGCGGCTGGAGGTGCTGTTGCTGCTGCGTCAGCTGCTCCGCGCGGAGGGCGACCTGCGCGTCGTGTTCGGAGAATATGCACACGACCCGGGCGGACACTTTGTGGTGGATGATAGTTTTGTTGTCCTCGCCGACGATGTCGATACCGAATTCCTAGGCGGGCTGAGTATCCGGAGAGGGAAGGCGGACAGGCACATACGACTATATCATCCGACTTGAGGTCATATGGCTCGGACTCCATGCCCTCGCCAGACAGTCGGTCGCCGTTGATAAACGTCCCGTTTGAGCTCTTGACGTCGCGTATGTATATCTGCGCCGCGTAAGTGTCACCCTGGTACTTCTGGTGGCACGCACCTTGCCATTCTCCTCCCAGACCTCCGCGTGCTGGCGGGAGAGGACCTTGGAGTCGAAATAGCCATTCCGCTCGCCGGGTGCAGTTTTGGCATTGGTCTGTCGGCCAATCTTGACCTTTGTGTTGGGGGGCAGGTATATGTGCTTCGGGATGAAAGAGTCATTAAGCGGATAGAGGTAGAGGGCCGGATACAGCGGCTGCGCGGACGCGAACGGCGCAGGGGCAGGCATCGTGGTTGGGAAAAAGAGAGTGAGCCTGCATTACGTAACGTCACACTTCAACCTTTCACGTGCGTCGTGTCAGCGCGTCAACGGCGCCCACAACTGTCAACTCAGGCTTCACGCGCGCAGTCCAGCTCATCCAAGGCATGTATTCGCACGTAACAACTCAGCGTACGCCGTTCACGAGCGCGGGCGTGCCCTTCAGCTGCTCCGCTATTCGTTGCTGCTCTGCTCTCCGCTCTGCCACCGCGTCGTACACATAGTGCACTGGCTGCCTCTGCCACGGCCGCTCCCTCTCCTTCTCCTCATCGTCCTCCTCGTCCTCGTTCCGCACATACAGATCACTACTGTGTTCCCACTCATCATCGTCGTTCGGCGCGTTCTCTGATGCTGCAGCGAGCGGATGAGCACGGAACAGCGAAACTTGATGGGAAGTACGTACCGTCTGGCTCTTCTTGCCGTCTCTTGCCAAGGGCCTTCGCACTCGGCTTCGAGCTGGGCTCAATGGGCGTATCGCACTGCTCGTCGATCTCTATGGCGACCGGTGTATGCCGCCCAATACTCAGACTCGCGACGCCGTCGAGAATGTTGTGATGGTGATGAGACTGTCCGTGTATTGGCAGGTTGGCCAACGAGTTGGGTGGGTGAGGCGGCGTTGCAGGAGAGGGTGTTCGAGAATGATGCTGTATCGAAGGCGAGCGAGGACCGTGTGGTGCTGCGGGTGGAGGCGCGAGACCTTCACCATGCAAAGTCATGGAAGTAGGACGAGAAGAAACACGTTCATGTCTTTCTTGGCGCATAGGCGAAGGTGTCCGCGAACGAGATGCACCGCTCGTTAGCGATGGTGGTATAGATGCTTCCGAATCCATTTGATGTAGTTTCTTTTCTCGTGAGCTTGCGCCTTATCTTCAAAAGTCAACGCACTCACATGCCGGTCCATCCTGGTCTCCTGTCGACTCCTCTTCTCCACTTTGCGCTCTTGAGCGATTCGTTTCATATCGTCGTACTGGTTCAGCGCCTCTACCAACTCAGCATTCGCTGCAAGTAACGCAGCCAGTAGCCGCTCTTCCACGGTTTGCTCGCTTGTATTGGAGTCTGTATCGGTGAGGATGGATGCCTTCGAGTCCTTTCGAGTTCTTGACTGCGGCTGTTCGTGGTCTCTTTGCACCCGTGAGCGCTCGGCGTTGGCAGACGCCCAGGGTATTTGCGCGAAAATGAGTTCTTGAGAGGCACGGCATTTGACGTAGAATTCCTAGCGAGATAAGCAGCCCGTTAGCGTACTTGGAGACTTCAACGCTGCCGAAAGCTACCTTGATGATATCTGACTTCATATCCTCGGGTTTGCGCATCATAATTGCCTGCGAGAGAAGCGACGCGTTGCCCTGCCCAATCTTGCACTCCGTGAATAGTCGCCGCATGTCTTCTTCTGGTGGTATGATGCGGTTATGCGACGGCGTCTTGTGCTTCTTGTGATGCTGTACATTGCGAATGTGATGACAAGGGCGAAGAGGATATCAGTAAGCGACAGGTATACCTCTGGCTGACGACTTCATATCGCACCTGCTGTGGCGAGGGCGGAGAGCTGTGAGTTGGTGGTGGTGCTTCGTAGTTGGCGGGGTGCCCCATCTGCGATGCGCGACCGCCGTTAGAGGGAGGCGTGAACATGACGTCTTCAGTGTCGAGTGGGACACCCTGGGCGTAACTCAGCTCTGCGGCACTTCATAGCCACCACTATGCGCATACCTCGTCCGGCTTGTCCGCTGGCTTGACTTTGCGCCACAAACCCCGAAAGCCTTCGTTCTTGCCGTCCTTCGCTGCAACACGTTAGCAAGAGACGGCCGTTAAATGCGATTCCGTACTCACTTCGCCCACTTGCATAAGCAGCTGCGGCCACGACATCAAGAAGACGCTCGCGCACGACGGGCGATGTGCGCGATGAAGTCAACACGTCTTCTAGGCTATCCAAAAACTTGCGCGAGGTGGTTTGCGCGATGAAGGTCTCCGAGGAATTACGTAGCAGTATCGCCCATAGCTGTTATACTCGTCACGGTATGCACAAATGAGAGAGGTTAGGACGCTTACCCGTGCAGCGGCCAGTTGCGCAGGCGGCTCGCCATACCTGAGCGGGAGATAAACACGGCAGAAGCAGATATATTGATGACCACATACTTGAACTCGCGCCTGAGTGCCCGAACCGCCTCCTTAGCAAGAGAATCGCTGGCAGATGCGCGTTCGCAGACTTCAAGCACGAGGGCCCAATCTTCGGACGATGTGGCCGTCAGGTAACCTATATCGTTATATTAGCAGAGATCTAGAGAGTAACGTTGTCTGCGCACCAATCATTCTCGTAAGCTCGCCATCGTCCTCCCTCTTGGTGTCCTTTGTCCGATCGCCAAAGAGATTGGGCTGCCAGAACCCGCGTTTCTTTTCCGGTTCCTTCGGCATTGGCGCGGACTGGCTGTGCTCTGACTGCGTCGTGACTTCATCTCGTTCCAAGGATGGCGGGTCGAGTGCTCGTAGGGTATTGGTGATAGCGCCGCCGTGCGCCTGGGGCTGCTTGCGTATCTTGGTCGTATCCCGCGGCGGCTCCTTCGATCCCACGGGCGGTGGCGACACCATGCTGATGGCGCCCTGCATTGAGCGTACGCTGTACGGCGACGGCGATCGCGGGCTCGCAACAGGAGGAGATGCGCCCGGGGGCAGGCTGCCGTGCGAGGATTGGCGGGAGGGCGCGAGCGCAGGTGCGTGGGGACTCGTGAACTCATCGAGCAGCTGTGACTGACGGACGACCTCCCAGTTCTCATCTTCGTTCGAGGGGCGCGGCGGGCGGCGATGGACGGGTTCTGGGGGGAGGTATGGGTGGGGCGGGGGCGCGGGAGCGTGGTCGGGCTGGTGGTGGCTGTCAGCTGCGCGTGCGGCGCGATGGGGCGCGGGGGCGGGGCGTACGTCGATGTCGCGCGAGCCGGGGGCGACGCGCGCGGGCTTGGGCTTGTCGCGGGCGAAGAGCTTCTTCATGCGCGCGGTGGATGGTTGGGGAGTACGAGAGCGCGCACGGATGAGACGCTGGGCGAACGCTGTCACCAGATGCAGTGTTGCCTCCGCACGTGTCGCTGAAACATCATCGATCCGCTTGCCCTTTTGGCCTCTCCCGCCGCGTCCTTTGTTCCTGACCTCCTTGTGAAGCCTGGGCGACCCTTCGAAACTCTCTGGCTTGGTGGACGCGGCGTGCTTACGAGGTGCTCAGACGCCAGGTACTTTCTCTATCCCTCGGTGCCTGACTTATTCGTGCAAGAGTAGTACTGATGCTGATCAACGATGGGGCACTTGAACTCTTACGACTTGTTGCCGGTCCATTGACTCGATATGACTTGTTCTCGACCATGATCAACAAGCAGCTAGTCTACGATGCAAAAAGACAAGGCGATTGTTCTATGGTCGGTGTACGACCGGTAGTCTTTCGACTCCGGCATAAATTCGAGGGAATATACCGCACGATCTGCGGGCACAGAGTTACCTTCGACATCGCTCCTCGACATCTTCCTTCGCCTGCTCTTCAGTGGGTTACGCGACCCAAAATCGCTTTGCTTCGGTATGATTGGGGCAACAGTAGTGTTCAAAGCATCATCGCCGTCTTGTCATAGACTCATAATCCCCTGTTTTGCGGGCTTGGTGGCGGATATCTCTCCGTATAATCGTCTATGATTGTTGCGTTTTAATGTCCGAGTACCCCATGGAAGGGGGGATGACCATGATCCCACCGTGTCAACAAAGAGAGCCTCAGGCTCCTGCTACATTCTGAGCATTCATGGGATCGTCACAACGTGTCTCTGCCCTTCTCCTAAGTTGAATGTTACCCACCCTCGCGGGATCGGCACGATCACCTCTTCGTAAGTAGAGAAAATAAGGCTCCTGTAAAGTGGACTATCCCTAAGGCGTAATAAGAAGTAGTACACGCACAGAGTCATTCGATGCATAGATCAAGGTAGAGGACGCTGACCTGACAGCAGCGACTGCCTAGGTAGCGCCTGCAGATGTAGGTCCAACCGCTTTACTTCCAAATCGAGTCCTTTCACCGACCTCCGGTTATCCCGGCCCGCATCCATCACCCATCAGAAACTCCACGTGCCACCTGATCAGTCCCGATCAAAGTGCTTTTCCCGAAAGTTTTAGCACTTGCGTCTCTTACCTCGTCCGCCCAGCTTCCCCCTTCCTCCCGGTACTTGTACCGGTTTTCCATTTCCTTTTCTTTCCTTTAACACCCTCCCCCGCCTTACGACTGCGATGGCTAAGGCTGCGAAGGGCGACGCGAAGCCTGCGAAGGTCAGCAAGGGCGACAAGGCCGCGAAGGTAGACAAGAAGGCGAAGAAGGAGACCAAGGCTGTCCCTACGGCCGCGGAGATCATGGCCAAGAAGGTCGTTGAGGTAGGTGTCCTGTCATATCTGCTGCCGATGCGGCCATCTTGAATGGAGAGGGAATGAGACGGGGACGTATCATACATCGTGCAAGATGCACGCTTGCTCATCGTGCGAAGAATGCTCCCACCACCTTGCCTCGGTCAATCCATCGGTGCTCTGCGGCTGATAGTTGACACCCATCCCAGAAGCCTGTGAAGGCTGACAAGAAGGCCGCGGCGGCGAAGGAGGCGAAGTCAAAAACTTCCACCCCGAAGAAGGCTGCTAACGGCAAGGTACGCACGCTCTGTCGATCATTATAGTTCCGTTTGCTAATCCCTCTCAAGGCTAAGGCCGCCGAGTCGTCCGACGACAGTAGCGAGAGTGACTCCGAGGAGGAGGCGCCGAAGCCGGCTACCAACGGCAAGGTGCGTCAGCTGTTCCCTCCCCTCCCATCACCCTCACTAATCCACGTATCTCACAGAAGGCCGCTGCTGCCGAGTCCTCCTCATCCGACTCCTCTGACTCCGAGAGCGAGGACGAAAAGCCGAAGGCCGCGCAGGTCAAGGCAACCCCCTCAAAAGCGGCCGCGAAGGCTGCGTCGTCGGACGACTCCGATGACAGCGACAGCGACGACTCTGACGCGGAGAAGAAGACGCCGGCCAAGGCCGCTGTAGCCAAGAAGGCCGCGGCTGCGGACTCGGACTCCAGCGATGACTCTGACGACTCTGATGACGAGAAGCCTGCCGTCAAGGCCACACCCGCGAAGGGCACGCCGGCGAAGGCTGCCGCTAAGGCTGCTGAGTCGAGTGACGACAGCTCGGACGAGGACAGCGATGAGGAGGAGGCACCTAAGAAGGCGGCGGCGAAGCCGGAGACGTCGTCTGACGACTCGGACTCAGACTCTGACGAGGAGGAGAAGCCGGCGGCGAAGAAGGCTGCTGCTGAGTCCTCGGACGACTCGTCTGACAGCGACGACTCTGACTCTGACGCTGAGATGGAGGACGGCACGAAGGCTGCCGCGCAGACCAATGGTGTGTACACTTTCTTCATCACTGCGGACAACATGTTGATGCGATTCCTAGGCAAGCGCAAGGCGACCGACGACGCCCCCGCAGCGTCCAAAAAGGCCAAGCTCGCCAACGGTGACGCCAAGGCTACCGGTGACGAGGAGGAGGAGTACACCTCCGTCTTCGTTGGCGGCCTCCCCTTCGATGTCGACAACGACCGTCTCCAGCAGGAGTTCGCGAAGTTCGGCGACATCGAGTCCGCGATCGTCATGATGGACCGCCAGACCGGCAACTCGCGCGGCTTCGGGTACGTGCACTTCGCCACGCACGAGCAGGCGAAGAAGGCGAAGGAGGAGATGGACGGGTACGAGCTCGATGGCCGGAATATCCGCACGGGCACGGCGACGAAGCCGCAGCCGAAGGGCGCGCACGACCCGTCGTCGCGCGCGCGCCAGTTCGGCGACAAGCCCAGCGAGCCGAGCAGCACGCTGTTCGTGGGCAACCTGTCGTGGTCAGCGACGGAGGACGCGGTGTGGGGCTTGTTCAACGAGTATGGTGTCAAGAACGTCCGTCTGCCAACGGAGTTCGAGACGGGCCGCCCGAAGGGCTTTGGGTATGTCGAGTTCGAGGACATCGAGGGTGCCAAGAAGGCGTACGAGGCCCTCGCGGGAGCTGAGTTGGATGGGCGCAACATCCGCCTCGACTACTCGCAGCCGCGCGACAGCAACGGCGGTGGTCGTGGTGGTGGGCGCGGTGGCTTTGGCGGTCGGGGCGGTGACCGCGGCGGCCGTGGTGGCGGTCGTGGCTTTGGTGGTGGTCGTGGCGGAGGCTTCGGTGACCGTGGTGGCCGTGGCGGTGGTCGCGGACGTGGTGGTGACCGCGGGTACGGTGATCGCGGCCGTGGCGGCCGCGGTGGTGGACGTGGCGCACCCCGGGGCAGCGCCCGCTCGGGTGCCGCTGCTGCGTTCGAGGGGAAAAAGATGACCTTCTGAGTGTCTTGTACTGGATAATTGGGTTCACGGTCTATCATCTATCATGCTTGTTTGTATGTCCATGCCATGCCATTATGTGCTTGCTTGCCTTCTGCTACTGAAAGAGTCCTCTTCTGTAATGTTCTATGGTTACCCGAGTATAAAGGTGGGTGAGTTCACCGATGCATGCAAGGCATCTCGCATGGATTCCGCTTTCGTACCGAGTACATCTGATCGACAGAGTCAGTAAATGGCTTGATCATCGCACAGCACCTGACTCTCGAAACTGCCGAACGTATATGGATGACTGCTACTAGTCAGTAAATGCGAAAAAGCGGGTGAGGCAGGTGGACGCCGTCAAGCAGCAGTGGAGCCGCAACTGACTCCCGAGCACATATCAATACCTCGTCAGCAGTGAGTGATTCCATATCGGTAAGCGCAAGAATAGTGGCTTCACGCGCGCTGGCGGATGGGGAGAGATGAACCCGTGACGTCCATGTGGCGCACGTGGTTTCCGCATGTCGTCGCGTATTCCGGCCTTGTCTCTTTCCTCTACCTTCTTCGAAGCACAGCTAACGTCCCTTGCGATCTCTCTCAAGTCAGTACAGGATGATTTCGACCTCGCTCGCAGTCCCCGACCTGCCCACTTCTCCCGCGCGTGCCGAGTGGACGCTCAACGAAAACGACGAAGATGTCCGACGCATGGTCATAACCCGTGGCTTGGTCAACCAGTCACCCGACGTGTACAAGGACTCGTTCGGGCGCGCTTACTGGCAACTTCCCGCATACTATGCTCTCTGCTACGTCACGTCCACGTCGAACATCTATTACCAGTGCAAGAAAAGGCCCATCGATCGCAACGGCAACCAGGCCTTCTTCGGTGACCGGTGCTTCACCGTCTTCATGTGGCTCGAAAGGCTGAAGGCGACACTTGGAGTGTCGGAGGACAAAGGCTTGGTCAAGTGCGAGCTCAAGGACGGGCGCTTGGTGTATGTGCTGGTCATCGCGGCGTCGGACAAGCCAGATACAATTCCGCGTCCAGCCGCACGTATTCAAAAGTTCAGGGAGTTTCTGGAACTCAGGATAGAGCCCGTCGTGCGGAGAGTTGTGCAGCCTCCGGTGCGTTTTCTCATCTCTCTCTGATTCTACGCAACTCATCTCAAAATTTGGACGTACCAGCTTTATGATTAACTCATTACAACGCCGCTTCGTGTCGACCAAGAGTTCCCCAACTCATTTCCTACTCACGTCCAGGCTTTCTATGCTTGTTACTCATCGTACCTGATCGCAGCTCGTGCTCTCCTCTGTGATGTAGCGTACGGAACCTTCTGAGCCTTGCAAAAGGGACAGGCAACGTCGATCCAGTGTGACCAATGGCAGCGATTGCTTATAATCTATCTTGTTCGTTGCCTGTCAAGTCACGCTATGCCCTTGATACTAATTTAGTTTACGAAAGAAGCGCTAAGCCTAGCAATTGAACGGATGACTCAGGATCACAGTTGAACTTCGCGCGGGCTGAACGGCGGGAGACAGGAATCCAGTCCATCGTCCATGTAGCTCACTCGGTCTTTCAAGTGCGATGAATAACTATGCAGAATAGATATTTGTGAAGATCATGGAGATCATACAATACATGCGATCCGCTACTAAGAAACCTAAGGAGTGCCACTTGAGTGCGGATCAGTGCGGAGTGGTCCTCGCGCGCTTCAGCTTGTTCTTCTTGGCGTCTTTCTTGCCTGGCGCGTTGAAAAACTTGACAGGGTGCGGCGCGCGAGTCGAGCGTCTGAGTTCAGAAGACTGCCGAGTGGACGTCGACGCCGCGGGCTGAGTAGATGTCGAAGCGGCGGGCTGAGCAGATGCTGAAGCACTGCGACGAGTTGGCACAGGCCGTACTGAGGCAGAAGCAACGGATTGAGTATCGCCACCAGCAGACGAAGGAGAACATGAACGAGACGGCCCCTCGGGTGGGAGTTCGGTACGAGCTTTCTTCCGCGGCGGTGCATCCTCGTCAGAGTCGGAGCTCTCGTAAGCGCCCGGATCCTCGTCGGCTTCAATTACGGGGGAAAGAGCCGAAGTGGCGACGTTAAAGTCTTGCTCGATGTCGGCAGCGGGAGGAGGATCCGCGCGCGCCTTGCCCTTGCCCTTGCCCTTGGTTCGGTCTTTTCCCCTCGAGCCCTCGTTCCCATTGTCGCCCAGCTTGCGCGTCATTGCTCTTGTCAGGCGAGGGGAAGGCGGAGGAGGCGGAGGAGGCGGAGACGGCGGAGAAGGGGGCGCAGGATTGGGCACGGAGTCGTTCTGCTCGTTGTCTTCTGCAGGCGGAGTACGTTGACGCTCTTGCGCGTTCAGCTGTTCTTTGTCGCGAAGGTCGCGCGCTTGCTGCTCCATCTCGTCGTGCTTGAACGTTTCATTGAGCCAGGCAACGAGCTTGTCTTCCCGACGGTTGCTCGCGTCGGACCCGTACCAGGTAGGAAGGGACCACGGCTGGACCCTGAAGGCAGGCCGCTCCTTCTTCGGCTTGGCGATGTCGGAGGCTACAAGCTGATCGCCCTTTGGCTTGCGTGTTGCGATCGTGTGCGTGTAGAAGTCGCCCGAGGTCGCGAAGAGTAGGATAGAGTTCTGGTGTTCCCATTGGGGGCTGGCGAAGAGGACGCGAGCCTGAGTGGGTGTCAGTGGGATATAATTCGTCGTTGTCTACACGGCCCAGACACACCTGTTCAATATTGTCAACTTGGGCCTCGTCCATGAAAACAGAGAATGAGTGGGACCACGGCATTGTCGTCTGCTCGGTCTCCTGGCGAGAAGGGAGGCGCTTGGATTCGGTGTTGACCAACTTGGTTTCATAGACCTTGTAGCCGTGTAAAAGCGAGATCGGGTTGAGAGGGATATCGAAATCCTCAGGGTCGGTAGGCGGAAGCTTCCTCAACTCGCGCTGGACTTCCTCCACAGATTGGAACACAGGCTGCTTGGTACGTTTCTTGGTACGGGTGGAAGGCTTGTTGGTCGAGATGGATTGCGAAGGCGCCTGTTCACTGCCACTGTGCGCATGCGCAGCGTTGTCTGAAGGCAATGTCAGCCTAAACCTTTCTCCTTCGAATATCTAGCGCGTTGACTCACCTGAGGCGACATCGCTTCGCGACTGTCGAGCCTGAACGGCGCTTGATTCCTGTAATCTGCACCCGCCATTGGACGGGACATCAGCCGCGGGGACCAGCGCATTTGTCGTCCATTCCTGTCGCTTCTTCCTTGCCGCGATCATGGCCTGAGGTGTATAGTCGGGGGAATAGTACGCGTTGATGGCGCTATCCGGTACCCGATGGCGGGTGCCACCGACAGCAGTCTTAGCGCTACCAGAAGGGACATGAGGAGCGCGAGGCACAATGCGCCAATCTTGAGCAAAGGCTGTGGTACTCTGTTAGACATTGTAAATGTATTGCTTCTCATTTGAATAGTGGGCCCAGCTTACAGGTCCTGCGCCTGTCTTGCTCTTTGCCAGTTCTTGAGAGGCCTGTGGGGGTTCAGTCGCTGTTACGAGACAGAGAATTGGAGGAGCACACCATCTGGACCACATTTGGTTGGACATTGCTGCTCGACGACGCCTGCTGTTGTGTCGTGGATTTTTCGTCGGGGACTTTGACTTTTCGGGACTGCGTAGAGTGTCAGTAAAAACACCCATGTGACAAAGAAGACCTCACGTCGAAGGTACGAGTGGCATCCATGCCATCGAGGGTATCAACATCAACAATGTCCAGCTCCCCTTCGAGATCGCCAGCTACAGAAGGAAGTGAGCGTCATGATCCCCAAAATTTTTGTACAAGCGCCAACTCACTGTCAAGACCTTCCGACTCCTGGTCAGGTATTCGTTCTTGAAGACCCCGACTGGACGGGTCAAAGGCCTCATCTTGAGATGGGACTGTAAAGCAGCGTGAGCTAAGGGGATGGTGAGATGCCAGTGTATACACACCTCCCACACCGGTATGCTCTTCCTCGCGAGTGAGACTATCGTCCGGATCGAGCCAGACTTCCACGTCGGCTAGCCGAGGAGGAGTGTGGCGGGTGTTGTGTGCCCAAACAGATTCTTGCGCAGTTCCGTAGGCGTTGCAATGCAGTCGCCTGCACATTCTGCCCAGTACGAGGTTCCAGAATCCGTGCCAGCGATCCTCAAAGTTACGCGGGTTCAGGTCGTATGAGAGCCCACACATGCGAGCGAACTCGAGGTGGAGATCTTCCCTGCTGAGGGAGGTCATGAGAAACGTGATGAACCAATGGGAGGAGCAAAGGTGAAGGGCATACCGGGCGACCAGCTATTATATGTACTCCGCCTATTTGGGCCTCGAGGCGTGCAAAACAAACAAGACACATTACGGATTGATGGCTGCGGACAAACATATGACTAGGACAATCGCGGGATGCAAACAAGTTGATGGGGATCTTGGCCCTGCCCCGGTTTTAGCCAGATTTGGGCAATAGCGAAATTAAGATGAAAGAGGGCTGTGGGGAAAGTGGCCATGGAAGCGAGGATAGAATGGAAGCGAAATGCATTCGTGGAGCGACCGCATGCCAAATCTAATGCTACATAACCCAGTGGCTGCGCTGAAACCGTCTGGCCCGAGTTTGGCAAGCGATGCGGGCCAATGCAATGAGGCGAACAAACAAACAAACGCACGCTGATGTCACACACGTGCCGTTCAAATCCGTGACTGCGGTCACCAATTTCTCACGAACGCGCCTTGTTCTGATCTCCCATCCCGCACGCCACACTTCTGCCATGTCCTCAGAAAGAGGTGCGTAGGCAGTCTTTCTTGTCATAACCGTTCATTTAACACAGCTTTTAGAATACCTTTACACGTTTGACGAGAACGACGACGACCCCACGCTCATGGTCATCACCCCGCCCCTGTGCACACAATCACCCGAGGGTCATATTGACGCATATGGTCGAACATACGCCAAGTTCCCATCCTTCTTTGGCCTCTGCTACGCTGTCTCCACGAACCACATAGTCGACATGTGCAAGCGCACTGGCGACGGGTACTACGGTGACCGCTGCTTCACGATCATCAAGTTCTTCGAACGACTGGAGGCAGCCACCGGAGTGAACCGCGACAACGGCATCCATCGGGTGGAGCTTCCGAGTGGATATATCGCATACCTTCTGGTCATCTCCTGCTCGGATCAGCTAGAGACTTTACCGCACCCTAAGAATCGGATTCAAAAGTTCAAGCAAGTTCTGCACACCAACAGAGATCCCATCCCGCGCAAACTTGGTCAGCCCAGGGTGCGTCATATGTTCTATCTTCTCATCTCGATCACTGACAATCCTCCAGATGTACGACGCGGCGTAGGCTATGTGGTTTTTCAGTCGGAAGTATCTCGGGTGGATCTCCTGCTATGCTGTATATTGCTTTACCTGCTTTCTCGTTGTAATGCATGTCCTCGCTATGTCGGCTTTCGTTGCCACACGCTATGTATCATTCGCGGACTTCCCCCGTTTCGTGTGCTCAAGTCTCGTCGTTCCTCAACACGTAAGGCTCATCGTCTCTGCAGATGCCCTGTAAACACGCCCAGCTCCCGGTCATGGAGATTCAGTGCCCCGTCGTTCCCCACTGGATTTGGTCTCTTGAGCGCGTCGCCCGAGCACGTGGCAGTCACGTGAGGTAAATGCCCTCGATGTGCCACAGCGTCACGCAACTCATATTACTGCTACATTCATTGTATTTTATCATTGGAACAGATCCGCATCATCGCTCGCATATCGCACGCGTCTCGCTCACCGGCACCTCTCCGTGCTGACTAGCAGCTGGATTCGAACATCCAAGAGTTTGCTGCGCACGTGGCACGAAGCTCCGTGGCTCCGGCGGATCCCACGAACGCGCCTTGTTCCCTACCCTCATCTCCCCCGTTGCACCGAGAGAAATGGCTTCCCTCTCCACCGTGCCGACATCCTCCGCTGGAAAAGGTACCTTCACCTTCGACGAGAACGAGGATCCTCGTCTCATGGTCATCACACCACCCATGTACAATCAAACACCCGTGCCGCACACCGACTCGCATGGTCAGACCTACTTCCAGCTGCCTCCATACTATGGTCTTTCCTACGTTGTTACGACCAACAACATCTACAACATCTGCAAGCGCACTGGCGACGGGTTCTACGGCGATCGCTGCTTCACCATCATGCAGTTCTTCGAACGACTGGAGGCTGCCACCGGGATTTATCGCGACCACGGACTTCACCCTTACGAGCTTCCGGATGGGCGTACCGCCTATATTCTTTTGATCTCTAGCTCAGACAAACCAGACACCGTCCCACGCCCTGCTGCACGGATCCAGAGGTTCAAAAGGATATTGCATACGAAGCAAGAACCCGTAGTGCGCTCATTCACACAGCCGAAGGTGCGTCAGCTATCATATTCTCTGACCGCGCGCTTACACGCAGTCGCTCAGATGTACCCACCTTGAGACGCGTGTATAACGCTTTAAATCAAGTGGCCGTCCTATGCATGCTATCGTGTCTGTAGAATTCCCTCTCCGAGCTTTCCCTGTCCTCTCCTATTTTACACGAATTCTTCTTCTCGAAAACCTTATGTATAATGCGTGCGAAACTGCAGAGTGATCGTCTTTCACTGTACGTACACTCCGCGCGCGCCTTCCAGGCTCATCGTTCATATCGCAGAGTTCACGTCGACGGTAAAGCAACGATGCTTGAGGGGTGAGGTCTGGGAGAACTCGTAGCTGATGCTTAGCGCCTGTTTTGTGCTGACAAGCATCCAAACACGTCGCTTTTTGGCTCGTGCGCGTCACGCGTGTGAGAAGCGTGGTCAGCCGCGCATCGAAGCTCGGACCTCTTTTCCCTGATCTTTTTGATTATGTCATCGCATAAACGCACCTTGTACTCTTCTTTCACCACAACCTCAAACACATTCGCGCCTCAAGCACTTCCGACCATGGTCTACGCCGAAGGTGACTCGTCTGTCCGCTACCTACGCGTAATACCCTGTTGACATTGATGCAGAAACCTGGACTCTCAACGAGAACGACGACGTTCGACGCACTGTCATCACGAAAGGGATGATCGGTCAAAGGCGCAACCTGCATCAAGATTCATTTGGTCGCCACTACTGGCAATTCCCCGACTACCATAGCCTCTCCTACGTCACCTCCACGACGAACATCTATCACGAGTGCAAGAAGAGGCGCGTCGATCACAATGGCCAGAGAATCTTTTACGGCGACCGGTGCTTGACTGTGTACAAATGGCTTGAGCGCTTGGAGGCCGAGCTTGGTGTTACGGAGGGTAATGGCCTGTACAAGACCGAGCTCGATGATGGGCGGCTTGTCTACGTGCTTGTCGTTGCTGCTTCTGAAAAGCCGGAAACCGTGCCGCGCCCTGCCGCGCGCATCGAGGCGTTCAAGAAATTCCTGAACACGAAAAAAGAACCCAGGGGGCGTCGAATGATTCAGCCCAGAGTGCGTACCTCATATACTCCGGAAAGCGCGTGCTTAATTCACCTTCTTTCAAAGCTACCAGGCTTGAGCCACTTATGCATTCCGACCATCGCGTGCGATGGAATCGGTTATACTAGGCTGCCGCTAAATGCTTTCTTTCTGCATCTGTCAACTGATACTTACTGTCGTTGTACTTATGTACTGCTTATTGGCTGCTTCGAATGCCATCTCAATCCGTTCTTGGGCTGACGCCGTGTCGAAATTTCGTGGTTCTGACACGAAGGGAGTAAACTTGTGGCCATTTGCTCCCGTGGCATTTGGCTCCGCGATGGGTGCCCATCATTTCCCACGTCCGTACCTTGTCCCGAACCTTTACATCGCACGCCACATCGACATGTCTTCGGCCAGAGGTGCGTCGATAGACCTCTATCAACCCATCTTGCCGTCTCAAAGACCTCATCAGCGCCCACCTGCACGCTCGACGAGGACGACGAGGACATCACGCTCATGGTCATCACTCAGCCCTTGTGCAAACAGACCCCCGAGGTTCACCGCGACTCGGACGGCGCTCCATACACCCAGATGCCGTCTTTCTTCGGTCTTTGCTACGCCACCACCACAAACAACATTTACAACATGTGCAAGCGCACCGGAGACGGCTTCTACCGGGATCGCTGCTTCACGCTCATCAAATTCTTCGATCGACTCGAGGAAGCTCTTGGTTTAAGCCTTGACAACGGCATCCATAGGGTAGAGCTTCCGAGTGGGCTTATTGCTTATGTGCTCGTAGTCTCCTGCTCGGACAAGGCGGAGACCCTCCCGCGGCCCGCGGCTCGAATTCGGAAGTTCAAGGCCCTTTTACACACCGAGAGAGAACCGGTTCCGCGGCAGCTCGTTCAGCCTAGAATGCGTCGCCTGTCATCTCTCCAAATCTTGCGCACTCACTCACCGGTCTTCAGATGTACGCGTAACAGGTAAGCTGGTGTCATTGTGTCGAACGCTACATCCTCTTCTCAGCGTTGTCAGCTTCGATCTCGTCTGTACTGTATGCTACGCGTGTCTCTTTCTTCCTAACAAAGCTATCTTGTTTTACGTCCATCCTACCAACGAAATGATTTGCTTACTTCCTTGGATGGGATCTGCGTTAGACAGAGGGTGTCCGTCGGCGCGTCGCTCTCTGATCTTTCTCGAGCGCGCCACCCAGCCACGAGGTAGTCACGAGAATGTCGCTTATGCCTGAAATGATGCCAGCGGCGTCGCGTAGCTCGGATCCTGGCCGTCACCTCGCCATATCCGCCACTCAACTGAACTCCCGACATGAGTATGGAGAGAGGTGCGTGTGTTCCCTCGTAAACCTACCGATCGTCTGACCTTCAGCCAGCCTCCACATGGACATGCGACGAGAATGATGAAGACGTCCGCCGCATGATCATCACACCCGGGATGATCAGCCAAAAAGCAAATATCCACCGAGACTCGCTCGGTCGTCCCTACTCACAACTCTCCGACTACCATGGCCTTTGCTACGCCATCACGCCATCCAACATATACAACATGTGCAAGGCCAGGCCGAAAGACCGCGAAGGCAACAAGTGCTTCTACGGTGACCGGTGCTTCACCATCTACAAATGGTTCGAGCGATTGGAGGAAGCGACGGGTATATTTCGCGGGAAGGGCTTGTACGAATGCGCGCTCGATGACGGGCAGCCGATGATGATACTCGTCATTTCCTGCTCGGATAAACCGGACACCATCCCACGCCCCGCGGCGCGCATCAAGGCATTTAAGGATTTCCTGGGCACCAAAAGGGAACCAATGGTCAAGCGTTTTGTGCAGCCTAGGGTACGCTTTCCCTCACTTCCTCATTGCTTTCGCAATGACAGTCCCTCAGATGTATAGCGCCTGAGCTGGCTGCGTGTATCTGTCTTGGATCTGGAATCTAGAAGGGCTTGCCGCTATGCTATCTAATTGCTCTCTCGCCACTGTATAATACCCATCCTCGTCCTTGTGATTAAACACGATGCTGCCGACAACCTCGGCGCGTGGTGATTGTTACTTTTTGGAATCTTTGAACGATCATGCAGGTCGTGTCTCTTTCTTCATCGTTAGCACGGGTGATCTTGATTGACCGATGTTGATCTTTGAAGGTGCGTGACGCCCATGTGGCATCCGGCTCCGTGATTCCCACGCGCGCTCCTTGTCCTCTACCTTCATCTCTCACATGGCATTTCAGAACATGGACACATTCTCAAGCTCGCCGGCATCTCACGAACACCAGTCTACTTGGACCTGCAACGATGACGATCCCGACATCCGACGCATGGTCATCACTTGCGGCATGATAAACCAGAAAGCTGAGGCGCACCGTGACTCGCTTGGACGCCATTACTGTCAGCTTCCCTCTCATTATGGCCTTTGCTACGGCATCACGCCGTCGAACATATACAACATGTGCAAGGCTATCCCGATGGATCGCGACGGCAAGCAATGCTTCTACGGCGACCGGTGCATCACCATCTACATGTGGTTCGAATGACTTGAGACGGCCACTGGAATATCGCGCAGAAATGGCTTGCACGAATGCCAGCTCAAAAATGGGCAACCAGCTATGTTGATGATCATCGCTTGCTCGAACAAGCCGGAGACCGTTCCACGTCCCGCTGCTCGCATTGAGGCATTCAAGACATTTCTTTGCATTGAGCGAGACCCGGTGGTGCGCAGGCTCAACCAGCCCAAAGTGCGTTCTGCCTTGTCTTCTGTTTGCTGTGCGTTAGTGACAGTCCTTCAGATGTACGGCCTCTAAGTTGGCGGTGTACTGCTCTAGTGACTAGAGTCCCGTTAATAGCACGCCTTCTTCTTATGCCATCTTTTTGCTATCTCGTCCCTGCAAAATACCCATTCAAGTTCCTCCCTGCGCCCTCTCGCTATGACCATTCATGTTCACAGGTCGTACACATTGGGGTAGACCTGCATTGTTATTCTCGGATGATATATACGTCTCGCTCACCGGCACGTCGTGGTGTTATGAGCGTCCTGGAGTGACTGATCAGGGAAACCTCGCAGTTCGTCGTTTGGAGGATCGAACGTCAGATGCCCCGGAGACGGCCGAGTATCATTTCAGCCAGGTCGTTCGCACCCCATCTGCCCTGCAAAGTCCGTTCATATGCACTCCTGGCAGATGCGCAAATAAATACATCAGTATCTCAATGTACTTTTATCATGCAGCCGCATCCGCGGCCTCGGGGTACAACTCCTGCGCCACCCGGTCAGCTTCGACCTCAGCCTCGCCCGCAGGGCCCGCCTCCTTCTTCTCCTCTGCCTCCACCGGCTTCTCAGCATCGGCAGGCTGCTCCACTTTCGCCTCCTCAGCCGGCACCTCCTGCGTCGTGCCCTCCGCCACCGCGGCCACCGTCACCTTCTCCTCCACCTTTTCCTTCCCCTGCTCCTGCACCGGCGCGCCCTCCGGGTGCTTCGCCCCGCCCTCGCCCTGATTTGTCAGCACGGAGCTGATCTGCTTCTCCTCCTGCACGACCTCGACGCGCTCCGGCGCCGCGGCGCTCTTCACGTCCTTCTTCTCCTCGTTGAAGATGTTGCGCCCGGGCTCGACCTTCGCGCCGATTGCGGACGTGTGCGGCTCTTCCTCCGCGGGCTTCTCTTCGTGCACGACGATGGGCGCGCGCCCGCCGGGCTCGCCGCCGACGGTGGCGACGCTCGACTTTTGCGGCGTGTGCGGGATGGTCGTCTCGTACTTGGCGTACTGGGGAGGGAGTTAGCTAGCTATTCGGGAAGGGGCCAAGTCCCGCCACCCACATCGTCAAAGAAGTCGTTACTGGCAAGATATGGTGAGCGAAAAGGTTCACAGCGGATGCCAATCACATACCACGAGAAATCCCACGTCTTCAGCCACCTCGCACTCTCGCACTGCTTCTTCGTCCACGGCGTGCCATAAGCCAACGGGCTCAGATGGTTGAAGTTCGCGATGGCGACCAACAGCAACAACGCAGCCACACCCAGCCGATAGCGCGTGCGCAGTGTTGACGTCAGGACGTCAAAGACGACGCAAAGAAGAAGGATGGCGAAGTACAAAGCAGGTAGGTAGTGGTGGAGGAACAACTGGCGGCCCATGAGGTAAAAGGGGAAGTAGTGCAGCGCCCAGCCCATGAAGAGGAAGCCACAGAGGCCGTCGTACTTGAGGACCTTGCCTAGCAAGCCAAATCAGTACCGTCAACAGAACCTGAGAGAAGGGGTCAGCGTACTGTTGTCCATATCGCGGTAGCCGCGCTTGGCGCGCAGGATGACGAAGGCGCGGAAGGCGACGTAGGCGAGGACAGCCGCCGTGCTCAGCCACCACAGCATAGGGTTGCCGATGAGGTAGATCTGGCGGTGGTCCTTGACCCAGAAGTTCTGCGGAGATGTATGTTAGCGATGTCTGCCCGTTGGAACTTGTGAAATACACGCACGATGCCACGGCGCAGACGCGGCCAGGAATCAGGGCGCGAGTCAAACGTATGACGGTCCGTCAAACCCTGGTTCGTTGTCCACATAACCTGCTGCAGCTCCCAGAACTTCGAGAGGAAGCCCGGCAGGCGGTAGTTGACCTTGGGCGCGTCGTCTGGCACTATCGAGGTCCTCAGCAACTCGTCCACCTCTCACGAAGGTCGCACACACAGTTGGGATGCACATTCGTCTCCACGAACCACAGCGAGTTGTCGCGCACCGCATTCTTGTTGCACGTCACCTCCTGCTGCTCCCAGCCCCAGTCCGGCAGCTTGACCTTGTGCGAGAACAGGTAGCACCCCTGGAGCGCATGCCGCAGCCTGAACGTCGTCCGTAGGGTCCGCACGCGCTTGTACGACTCCTTATCCCTCCGATCCCCATGCTCAATCTCCACAATCCAGTCATCATTCGCGTCCCCCGCAAAGTTCGCCATCCCATACGCCGACACCTCGTTCTGGAAGTCGACGTCGCTCACGGGCGGGCGGATGTCGTGCGAGTGCAGGTTGCGCTGCGTCTGGATGTGGCGCAGCTTGATGCGCGTGCCGTGCGTGAGGTACGCGACATCCTCCGCGTCGCGCCACGCGTCCCAGTCCTCCGCCGTCGCGTTGATCACCGCCCACTCGTTGTTCGAGTCGCGGTGCGGGTAGAGCGTGACCTGCTGCTGCTTGCTCCCGCCCGGGTAGTTGTGCGGGTGCGAGTGGAGGTAGCCGCCCTGCGTGTTGACGTGCCGGATGGTGACGGTGGAGCCGATGGCGACGTCGGCGAAGGTGTCCGCCATGTGCCGCCCGGAGAGCGTGTGCTGGAACTCGGAGGACATGAACCCGTCGCCGTCGCCCGAGGACTGGAGGATGGCGAAGTGGATCTGGAACATGGACATGTAGAAGAGGATGGGGATGACGATCAGGCACAGGGCGCGCGCAAGGAAGTGCTTGACGAACAGCCTGGGCGGCACGCGCAAGTCACCTAGGAGCTGCCATAACTGATAGATCGTGCTGAAGCCGACCGTCGCGACCGTAAACAGGCCCACCCACTTGCAGCTCAGCACCGCACCAAGGGAGAGGCCCGACAGCGCGAGCCAGGCCCACCACGTCTCCGTGAACGGCTGGTGCTTGTCCTCGTTGCAGAAGCCAGCCCAGAAGAAGATGCTGAGCGCGGTGAAGAAGATGAGCGGCGAGTCGAGGAGGATGTGGCGAGACTGAGTGACCATCGCGTTCTCGAAGATGATGAAGACGGAGGCGAGGAGCGCGGTGGTCGCGCGGCAGTCGAGCGCGCGGATGGTGAGGTAGGCGAGGGGTACGGTCGCGACGCCGAGGATGCCAGGGAGCATGCGCATGGCGACGTAGGGGGTGGTGTCGTCGTAGACTCTGAGGAAGGATTAGACGCGGGTCATACAAGTGAATTGAAGACTCACTTTGCAATGTCCTTGAAGTCAAAGTGCCCATCATATCCAAAGATGAAGGCAACAAGGGTGATCAGCAGCTTCGCCAGAGGGGGATGCACGTCCATAAAGTACTGCGTCTTGATGTACTTGCTCGCGAACTTGCCAAAGTGGACCTCATCGAAGCTAGATGCGCGTCGTCAGTCGCAGAGTCGAGGAAGAGAGACGGACACGCACACAACACTATTCGGCCATGATATATGCCAGAGGCGCACCCAGCAAGCAAGCCCAATGATCGCCAGCAGCAGCTTCCATTCGCCCGACGTCAAATGCAGACCGCCGGGCGGGAAGTACTTGCGGCCCGGCGCGTACCCCTTCGAGGCTGCCGCTCTCCTCTCGTCCGCGTCAAAGTGGTCCTGTCTGTAGGTGAGGGGGTAGTCCTTGTACTTTGGAGGTGAGGGCGCCCGCCGCGCGCGGAAGGTGCCCGTCGGCTCCATGGTTAGAGGGTGAGGGTAAAGGAATATAGAGCCCTGGGTGAGGTTGCTGGGATTACAGACTGGAATACAGTAGAAGGATCGTGGAGGGAGTTGGCGCAGACAAGATGTGAAAGTTCTGGTTCAGCGAGATCGCGCGCACGGCCTGCGGCTGCGCGCAACGTCGGCATTTGCCGAAGGGCCTTCGAACACGTCACTTTCCTTCTGCACGCCGAATTTCTTGTCCTATTCCAGTTCTGATGCCTGCATGGACGGCGCAAATATAATTGCTTCTGTCTACGCTCTCTCTTACCGTCCTCAAAGCTGCAGGCACAATCAGTCTCGACGGCTTCGAAATCCACCCAAATTCTGGAAGCTGCACGATGCAATCATTCGATGTTTTCGACCTTGAGATGAGGCTCAGGTATAGTCGTCACTGAGCCATCTCTAGATCTGGGCCTACTGTAAGGATGGGATATGGCTGCTGCAAAGTTGCTCAAAGTCTCCATGTCACGAACCCGAACCGTGACACGTGGGCTTCTGATCGGTCCGAACAACTATCGCATTTCCTTTTCCGTCATCTCCTTTGTTCTCTCATCTGCCCGCCGCATCGTTTCCCTGACTACCGCCCACTCTCGCGCATACGACCTACGGCAGCTGTATATACCTTATATCTCACTTCCTTGCGCCCACACCAGCAGTCAACAACTTCGAGCAGGTCTTTGAACACCAACCTCTACCCACTTCGACGCGTCCCCCAAGTCCTCTACCACTTGCATCCTCATGGCCGCCCCCTCCGCCGCCCCCCTCAAGGTCTCCAGCGCCGGCAGCAGCGACCTCACCTCCTCTCCCCTCAAGCGCTCCCCGTCCTCGCGCCCGAAGCCGCCCAGCAGCGCCCCGATCAGCGCGAACGGCGCTGTGCCGGATATCTCGAGCCCCCATGAGCTGACTGCGTTTGTGAGTGGTGATTTCATTGTGCTGAGTGCGTAGCTTGTGGTATTGGCGCCCGTTGGTTGTTGCTGAGGCGCGCGTGGGTTGCTGCTGAGGCGCGTAGTTTAGGGCGCGCGGCGCGGCGTGAGCCACTCCACATCTGACCGTACGCTCACCCTTCTCCCCAGGTCGAAACCATGCTCGAGCACCTCGACACACGCTTCGAGGAGATGTCGACCGAGATACTGTCCAGAAGTGCGTGCTAGGCTCCCCTCTACTCTTCCCCTTCTCCCTTCTCCTCTCCTCCTCCCCCACACCCTTGCACTCCCTCGCCCATCGCCCTCACTCCCTTCCCCCCAACCTATGATCCGCCATACTTTCATCCGCCTAGCACTGACAATCCCCCAGTGGAACAAATGTCCTCCCGCGTCGACGCCCTCGAGGCCTCCATCTACGACATCATCAACAGCGACGCGCCCAGCATGCCGCCCTCGCCCTCGCAGATGCCCTCGCCCTCCCAGCTGCGCTCGCCGACGACGGGCATGCCGCCGATCCGGAGGAGCGACACGGCGACGTCGGTGCCATGAGTTTATGCAGGCGCCGTAGGTTCATGCAAGTGCCGTGAGGTTATGTAGGCGCCTTGAGTTCATGCACTGTGAACACACTTGCTAGTACCAGTAGGTGCTCTTGGGGTCTTCGTTAAACTCATACCGTGCGTCTCCCTCTTACCTTCACACTCCCCATAGCTCACGCCAGCCGCAGATATTCTTCCAAAGTACAGTATAGCATTCCAGTGTTGTACCCTTCCTGTGCACGGCGTCATTACATTCGAACATAGATCTCTTTCTGGCCCTCAGCTTCCTCCGCGCCGTCATAAATCCTGAATTATACGATTGATGTCTTCCAATCCTTCCAGCATCCTCGTACCTCCTCTCGGCCTGTCCCTCTGCTCACTCCCTCGTCCCGGCAGAATTCAGAACCCGAACATACTCCCCGCCACTGGCGTCGTGGACAAGTTCGCGGTCAGGCCGAACAGGTCGTCCGTGGCGGGCAGACCGGGTATATGCTGCCCGTTGGCGTCGCGAAAGCCGTACCCGTTCGCGAAGTGCTGTCCGGCCTGTCCTGCACGCGTGCTGGCACCTCGCCCGCTTCCCTGGCGGTTGGGTATCCGCTGGCCACCTCTTGGTTCCGAGCCTGCCGGACCGCCACTGGGATGCAGCCCTGCCAGCCCACCTCCGCTACCCCCACCCGCGCCCAAATCCGGGATCTCGACCGACCCAAGCTGCCGCCAGAGGTCCTCGATCTGGCTCGGGCTGAGGTCAGGCGGGGCGGTGAGGTGGCGCGAAGGGGAGAGTGGTCCGTGGTGCGGAGGGGAGAGCGACAAAGAGGAAAAGCCGGGCGGCGAGGACAGGCCATGGGGCGAGGAGGAAAGGTTGTGTGAGTGCGGGGAATTGGAGAGGCCATGCGGTGAGGAGGCGTTGCCGACCTTGTCGGGGTAGACCTGTGGGATGGAGGAGGGCTGTGGAGGCAAGGTCAGCTCAGCATCCAGGACGGTGGAGGGTCGCCGAAGGCAAAGACAGGAAGAGCGAAGGTAAGGACAGGAAGAGCGAAAGCACGTGCCCGATCGTCTCCGAGATTGAGCGTGATGTCTGCGGACAGGAGGGCCAACAGATCCTCGTCGGTGAGCGCTGCGGACGGTGCGAGCGGGTTCATGAAGGGGTCGTCCTGCAGCATGCGCGCCGCGTCGTCCTCGAGCAAGCGTGTTGCGTCCTCTTCGAGCATGCGCGTCGCGTCGTGCTCGAGCATCCGGGTGGCGTCGTGCTCGAGCAGCCGAGACGCGTCGTCGGCGAGTATCCTTATGTCGCTCGGCGAGAGATCCATCGCGAAGTCGTCCATCGCCCGACTTGCTTCTCTTTCGGACTGCCCGGCTTCTCTCCCGCGAGGTATGTTGACAGCTTCTGTCGAAGCTGGTCCCGCGTCCTTCTCTGCTTCCTTGCCCGCGGATCCATTCCCTTCTTTCCCCGCAGATCCCTCCATGGCTGTCATCGTAGCTTTCCCCGATTCCTTCGCTGCCACCTCTCTCCCCGATACCTCCCTCTCCGGACTCCTCGATCCCCGCATATCGCTGTCCCCATTCTCCCCATCTTCTTGTCCGTCCTCAGGCCCATTATCCCCAAACCCAGCCGGGAAAGTCCCGCACACCTCTTCCTCGACGGCGAGGATCTGCTTCGTTTCGGGACGCAGGTCGGGGCGCTTGGGTGCTGCATTGGCTGGGAGCATTATCAGTGGACAACCTTGCAACACGGAAAATCTCACTCACCTGGCGGCTCCTTCAGCCGCTCCCTCAGCGCGTCCAGCTCCTTGTATAGCCCTTCCCTCTCCTCGAGCAGCACGCGCACCTCTTGCGAAGCGAGCAGGCGCTGCGCGCGCTGACGCTTGTGGTGCGCGATGGACGCATCGACGATGAGGCCTTTGGAAAGGCGGCGAACGTGCGCTAGGTTGGGGAGGAGGCGAGCAAGGTCCTGGAGGAGGATCGATGTTGGAGTGGAGGGAGAAGGTGAGAAGGATGGGAATACGACAGAGGAAAAAGGATCAAAGGGGTGGCGAATCAGTACGACAGAAGACACGGACAGCTTCAACAACGCACGATAAACTTCTCATTCAGCGCCTCCCGCCTCTGCTTCTCAATAACCCTGTGCTGCGCGCGATCGTCCGCGGTGAACGTCCTGCGCCGCTTCTTTGAGGCTGGATAGTCGGGGGAGTCGGATCTGCGCCGTGTCGTCGCTGTTGTGGGGTGCGCCGGGTTCGAGGAGGACGAGGACGTGTCGCCCGGGGAGGTCATGGTGGGCTGCGTGCTGCTCGTGATCGTGGGTGCGCGTCGTGAGCACTCGTGGGTGCACGTCGTGAGCGTCGTGAGCGCTAAGGAGGGCAAAAAATCGTCGCCGCGCCCCCGTCGTGCAACGTCGTTGTCGACAGGCGAGATGGTGGCTGCGGGGAACCTGGGGAAACGCAATCAAGGCTCAGAAATCCGGGGTCTGGGGTATTTTCCCCGGAAGCATTTTGGACCAATGGACGCGATTTGCAATTCCAAATGGGGCCAAGCGAGCTGCCCGCGCTCACCACGACCCACCTGTCCCTCGCGCGCTCGGCAGCAGGGGGTGGCGTCAATCATACCACGGCCGACAATCAGAACGGCCCTTGCCGACTGGAAACATACACTGGTGGATTCTCCAGTGCAGACGTGACGATCCTATGCTTCGCTTGTTGTTGGCGTTGTCCGCGAGACCTCAGACCAGGCTCACACGTTGGCGCGGGAACACTGCCGTCGTCAATGAATTGTCCACGAGACCTCACCGCGGACCAAAGTACGGCTCCTCCTGAGACCTTTCGGGAAGGAGGCGGAATTAGGCGAAGTCCTGGGCCTGGCTGCTGTGCTAGGGTGGCGCAGCGGTACCGATGGGATAGCCCTCAATGCAGCTAACTGGGACATACCTAGAACAGGACAAGGCAAACATATCTAGAACAGGACAAGGGGCATAAGAGTGATGACAAGAAATCCCTGGATTCATGCCCTGAGTAACACCAGATAGAGTACAGAATAAAGTACAGAATTGAGTTGTCAATGAGTAAATCACTATAGAGAAGTATGTGTACAGTGCGAATGAATGAACGGTCGGGTCAAGAAGTCGAAGTGAAGCGATAATAGTACAGTCAGTCCCTTTCCTGCACTCGAAGGCCGCTGTGCATCCACCGAAGCGACAGCGGACTTCAAGCCAACCACCACCTAATGCCACGCCTCCGGCATCATTTCCTCCGAGTCCTCCCCCGCCACGCCCTCCAAATGGTACAGCGGCTCCAGCACTGCATCCTTCCTCCACAGCACATACCGCCTTACGAACCACGGCGCCCACGTCCTCACCTGATACGCCGCATGCCTGCGCGTCGGCACCGCGAAGATGTAGTCGAGCTCCTCCAGCGTCCGCTGCTTCGTCTCCGGGAGCGCGAGGAAGATCATGACCGCGGCGAGGATGTTGAGCCCGCCGTAGAGGCAGAACGCGCCCGTCGAGCCCGCGCCCTTGAGCAGCGAGGGGAACGTCAGGCTGAGGATCGTCGAGAACGTGTTGTTGATGAAGATCGACCAGCCCATGCCGATCTCGCGGTGCGACAGCGGGAAGCACTCCGCGGCGTAGACATTGGGGACGGGGCCGATACCTATGATGGGTGTCTGCGTTAGCAACCTAGTTCTTTGGTCCGCGAGGGCGCCCTAGTACTCACCCGGAGAATAAAACGCGGTGAACAAATAGATGAAGAACGCGATGAGCGGCAGGCGCGCCGAGTTGCCCTCGTTCATCTGGAAGCAGCCCGCGGCGGCGAACAGACACCACGCCATGTTCGGGAAGGTGAAGAGAAGGAGATTGCGCCGGCCGAAGGTGTCGATGGTGTAGAGGGCGGGGAACTATGGCACGGGTTCAATCAGTTTGAGTGTATACAAGATGGACAAGGACTACTCACGGCCATCAAGAACATGATCAACCCATAGCCCATCGAGAACAACAGCGAGGACTTGGCGTCGTAGCCAGCGTCCGAGAAGATGGTCGACGAGTAAAACGCCATGATGTTGATGCCGGAGAACTGCTGCGCGATCATGACGATGAAGCTGGAAGGGACAGGGTCGTGATCAGTCCATTACCAATATTTTGCGCGACGGACAAGCACGCAAAAGACCAGGCCGCAAACTCACCCTCCCAGCGTGCCCCGCCTCAGCCGGCCGACAGTGAAGAGTTCCCGGAAGCGCTTCGCGTACGTCGTGCCCGCGAACGCGGCCTTCTCCTCCTCGAGCTGGCAGTGGGCGTAGTACTGTGGACGAGGTCAGCGCGTCTGCTGCGACATAACAGATGACACACAAACTCACCAAATCGCGCGCAGCCTGCAGCTCCGAGTTACGCAGGCGGCAGAAGGAGCTGAAGGCGGCTTGCATGCGGCCTTTCTTCAGGAGCCAGCGCGGGGATTCTTGGGAGGTGAAGTCAGCCAGAGGAGTCGGTGGGAGAGAGATAGAGCGTACCAGGGCAGAACCACACAAAGATCACGACGGGGATGGCGGGCGCGAAAGCGGCGGCGAGCATGAAGCGCCAGGCTGGAGGTATTCATGAGCGAAAGAAGTGATGAGGAGGACCGGACGCACCGTTCTTCCCAATATTCATCCAGATCAGGTTGTTGCAGAACCCACTGGAGAGTGATTGAGCCTTCCCCTCGTATTACCGTCGTGACGAAACACCGACCGCTACTCACATGAATATTCCGAATGCCACCCACATCTGGAAGCTCATGACGAGGCCGCCGCGGATATTCGCGGGCGCGGTCTCCGCGGTGTAGATGGGGATGGTGGCGATCTTGATGCCAATACCGGCACCGAGGAGGAGGCGGCAGATGGCGAGCTCCCACCAGTTGCGCGTGAAGGCCTGGCCGAGGACGGGGAAAATGCAGCTTGTGGGAAGTCAGATACGTTTGGAGTAGCGGTGAATAGGCCACGCACAAGAGACCGGTAAGGAAGACGCAACCGCGGCGGCCGATGAGACTGTTGGCGGGGTCGCTGAGCCAGGTGAAGAAGAGGCCGGAGACGGTTGGGCTGAGAAAGATGAGCTAAGGGCGTTTGTAAGAGATTAGGGAGACGCACGCAGAGTTGACAAAGCCAGTGAGCCATTGGTTGTGGTCGATGCCAAACTCGACGGGGAAGGAGAGGTTCGCTCCGTTCGCGCCTGTGTTGTCCCATCCTCTGCGGTGAAGGTGAGCAATCCGCGTTCATAGAAGGGATATATCACTGACTGAATGGCGGACCCGAGAGACGTGACAAAGATCGTGAAGTATAGAGCCCTCGGCAGGTGCCATTTGTCTGCGAGTCCCATCAGCACGGAGCCAAGTAGGCGGTTGTGGGAACACGTACGCGTCGTCTCGCGCCGGAGATGGTACTTGTCCGACTCGTCGAGGTCCGCGATGCTCTCGAAGGAGCGAGGGTCCTGCGCAACCAGCGCGGCCTTCTCAAAGGTGCGCACGCGGTCCTGGAAGCCGTGCTCTTGACAAAAGTCCGCGACTTGACTGAAGAGCTTCTCGCGGGGGATGCCCTTCAATGGGTTCCGGATCCTGATCAGGGAGTCAGCTGGCTGCTAAGCGGGGTTCTGCGAGTTTACGTACCGCGCATTGAGGTTCTTGTTCAGGTCCGGGGCGTGCTCATGGTGCTCGATGTCGTACGAGTCGGCTTTCTTGAGGGAGGGCGAGTCGGAAGGCATGGTGAGCGACGCGTCGGCTTCAGAGTCGGGGCGGCGCGGTATATATCCACCTGGGCGCACACAGGGCGTCGGGCCCAGCTCCGTACCCAAGTTCCCAGCTTAGCGGCATGATAATTCGATGGCGCAGGTCAAGCGACACCTGCGAGACACGATCTGACGCGGGAGCAAAAGTTGAACAATGGCCGCGGTCACGGGTGCGCACCTGCCCCCTCACGTGAGACAGCGATGACGCGCACCCGTGTCACGCTCCGCCCTGTGTGCTGCCAAAACGCAGGGCGCGGGCGCGTTGCGTAAACACATAGGCCCGGCCGGTCAGATGCTGGCGATGGGGGCGAGCTAGATGCCGATGTCCTGCGCAGTGGCTGCCCTGTGTGCACCCCAGAACCTGCGTGCGCGCGTCTTCTCGAAGGTTTAAAGGCCCTGAGGTCATGTCTGACAGCGTAGTCATCCCCGACTTACATTCAGTCCCACCCACCCAGCCAACCAGCCAGCCAACATGGTCTCCCAGCTCGAGTACCTCGAAACGCTCCTCAACGTCGATGTCGACCATATGCACCCCAGCGTCGCCAAGAGCCTCCCGTTCAAGCCGCACGACCAGACGAGCAACCAGCTCATCGTCAACGAGCAAATCGAGCTCCCCGAGAACCGCGAGCTCCTCGAGAAGGCCGTGAAGGAGTACGGCAGCAAGGGCTGGTCGGCCGTCCTCGACCGTCTGGTGAGTTCATACCTATGTCATGCATTTTGGGGGACTTACCATCTCCTTCAGTCCGTGCAGCTCTGCGCGAAGAACCTTCCCAACATCCAGGGCCGCGTCCTTCTCCAGACTTCTCCCTTCCACGCGTACGACAAAGACAGTAAGTCGCTTGTTCTATCCAGCCTTGCATCAGCTAACTCTGCCTCAGAGGTCGTGGAGCACGCCAGGAGCTACGCTCGTGAGTTTGAGAAGGTCGGGATTTCCAGGTAAGCGTCCCGATCCTCTCGCTCTGCACGTTGACTCACCTTTTGCCAGGGATCGCTTCTGCATCAAGGTCCCCTGCACGGGCCCCGCGATGAACGCGGCCAAGATCCTCAACGCCGAGGGCATCAGGACCCTCGGGACGTCGCTCTTCGGCCTCCCTCAGGCTATCGCCTCGAGCCAGTCCGACTGCCTCTACATCAGCCCTTACTTCAACGGTACGCAGCTCAATTTTGAAACTCACCTCACATCGACTGACACGCTCTGCAGAGGTCCGCGCGCACGCCGACCTCTCGCTCTGGCCGAACGTCGAGGACCCCGCGACGCAGCACACCATGGCCCCGCGCATGATCCACATCCTCGAGACCTACAAGCGCCTCGCGAAGGAGACCGGCAAGGAGCAGCCTATGGTCAAGTCAGCCAGGTATGTTGTTCTGCTCTTCCAACACCGACGCACCTCACACCCCTGCCCAGCTTCATCTCCGCGAAGGAGGCCCTCGCCTGCGGCGAGATGGGCTGCCAGTCCGCGACGCCCTCCGCCGAGGTCCTCGCCGAGCTGCTCAAGACGCCCGCGGACAAGCCCGTGTCCAACAAGCCGCGCCCCGCGTACTCCTACCTCACCGTCGGCCCCACGCCCGAGCGCCTGCGCGCCCTGCTCTCCGTCGACCCGCTCGCGGCCGCGGACTGGGACGGCAAGCTCGCGTCGACGGACATCGACTACCTGGCGAACAACGGCGAGGAGCTGGAGAAGGCGATCGAGAGGGACCCGATCACGAAGAACCGCCTGTACGACGCGCTGGAGCTGTTCAAGGGTGGCGAGCTGAAGAGCAAGGCGCTGATTGAGAAGGTCATGGCGGAGCAGAAGTGAGGGCGTACCGTTCAAGTAAGGCTAACAAGTGTTGTATACAATGATCTTTAGACTTGCAATTCCCCATCATACAATCTCTGCACATCGTTGGAGTTGGGCCCGGATCTCTTTCAGCGGCCTGAGCAGCTTTCTGGACCTGGTGGCGACTCGAGACGAGCCTATCTTACGAAGAGCGTGATCCTGAGCAGCAATCAATGATGTACGCATGAGAAGTTGACACAAGTCTGCGAACTACGTGGTGAGCCTAACACCAACGGCGACGCGCAAGAGGCAGACATACCATGGGTCAGCATGATAACACTCGATCACACAGTCGACAATGACAACACCGAAACATGCACACCTAGTATCGACGAAGAGATATTCGATAGCGAGACAGATACAGAATTCAAGGACAATGCATAAACATCATAGCAAATAGGTGTGAGAGCAGAGGATTAAAACGATGGACGTCGGCTGACTTAGTGAGCGTACATCTGGAAGAGTGTCAGAAAGCGCTCGGGAGAGAGAGGTCAGATAACGCACTCTGGGCTGTCTGGACCTCTTCACCATCGGTTCTCTTTTCGTGCGCAAGAACTCCTTGAACGCCTGTATTCGCGCCGCGGGGCGCGGAACCGTCTCCACCTTATCCGAGCACGCGATAACCATCATTACAATTAGCGTCCCGTTCGGTAGTTCGCCTTCATGCGCGCCATTATGCCGCGAGATCCCCGTAGCCGCCTCCAGCCGCTCGAACCACTTGTAGATCGTAAAGCACCGATCGCCGTAGAAGCACTTCTCGCCCGTCTTGCAGTCTCGCGGCCTCGCCTTGCACATTTCGTAGATATTCGAGTACGTGATCGCGTAGCAGAGACCATGATAATCAGGCAGTTGGTTGTAAGAGCGGCCGAGCGCGTCCCGGTGCACGTCCGCTTTCCGTTCGATCATACCAGGTGTTATCACCATCCGGCGAACGTCTTCATCGTTCTCGTCAGTGGTCCAAGTGGGCGCGCAAGTGGGCAGGTCTGGCGAAGTTGACGATGAGGCCATCGTGGGTTACGTAGCGGGCGAGATGGAGGTGAACGACAAGGCGCGTTCGCGGGACATGCCGTCATCATGGACTTAGTTGCCACGTGGATGTCATGCACGTCCAACTGTTGAAATCCACGTCGTTCAAGAATTCCCATGCGTTACTGCTCTACCGAAAAAGGAGGCGCCATTCTCGTAGATACCAAGCTAGGGTGCGCGAGCGAAGACTCAGGTTACATGCAAGACCAGTACGGCGCGCAATCACGGCGAGCACATGAACTGGGAATGGGTCTCTTATTGTACAATACAGTCCAGAGATGTAGAGCAAATGGCGTAGAGATAAAACCCAGCTCTGCGGAGGATTGTACACGATTAGTTCAGTCGCTGTAAAGCTGAAGGGAGGTCAATACATGCACAGTCAGGGAAGACAACGAGACGTACCCGAGGCTGCACGAAGCGCTTCACCATCGGTTCTTTCTTGGTTCCCAAAAACTCCTGAAACGCTCGTATGCGAGCAGCAGGTCGCGAGAGAGTGTCCACCTTATCCGAGCACGCAACGAGCATCATGATCATTGGCTGCCCGTTCTTGAGCTCGCATTCATGCAGCCCTCTGCCGCGCACTATCCCGGTCGCTGCCTCCAAGCGCTCAAACCACTTGAAGATGGTGAAGCACTCGTCGCCGTAATCGCACCTCTGACCACTACGATCTACTGGTCTTGCCTTGCACATCTTGACTATGTTGGTGTACGAGATGGCGTAGCAGAGAGCATGGTAGTCGGGGAGTTGCGCATAATGATGACCGAGCGAGTCGCAGCGTACGTCGGCTTTCTGGCTGACCAAACCGGGGGAGATGGCCATGCGTCGAACATCTTCGTCGTTCTCGTCGCACGTCCAGGTGGATGCTATGAGGATCGAGTGTGAGGTGTGCACGGATGATTGAGCGTAGAACGTGCCTCTAAGCATACTCATGACTGGGCTCTATCGGGCGGAAAAGTAGTGTACGTCGCGGTCGGTGGTCGAGAGGTGAATGCGTGATGTTGTGACGTGTGACTAACCTCTGCGCGCACGGTCCGCGCGATTGTGTCCGCAGTCGAGGACGAATATTCGATAGTCGATGGGCAATTTCTGTGCCAGTCAGAACCAGATTCCATAGGATGCATCTGAAGACGCTTAACTGAGAATGGATGACTAGGAGTTGTACAGCGATATCATACACGACAAAGCAGTGGACCAAGCGATCCCGAAGCGACCGTCGCACCTCACCCACTATACATCTAAGGGCTAGTCAGGACCAGCAAAACCAGAAGAGACAGCACCCTGGGCTGTCTGACCTGCTTCACCATTGGTTCCTTCTTCGTGCGCAAGAACTCCTTGAACGCCTGGATGCGCGCCGCGGGGCGCGGAAGGGCCTCCACATTATCCGAGGATGCAATGACCATCATGATTTTCGGCAATCCGTCCCTTGACTCGAATTCGTAGGCGCCATCGTTGCGCGAGACCCCAGTCGCGGCCTCCAGTCGCTCGAACCACTTGTAGATCGTGAAGCACGGGTCCCCGAAGAAGCATTTCTCGCCAGTCTTGCGGTCGCACGGTCTAGCCTTGCACGCTTCGTAGATGTTCGAGTACGTCGTCACGTAGCAGAGAGCATGGTAGTCGGGCAGTTGGTGGTACGAGTGGCCGAGCGCGTCCCGGTGCACGTCCGCCTTCTGGTCGATCATGCCGGGGGAGATGACCATTCGGCGGACGTCTTCATCATTCTCGTCAGCGGTCCAAGTAGGCTCACGCATGAGAGTATCCTGCGAGGCCGAGGACGAGGCCATTGTGTGGTATGTAGCGGGCGAGATGAAGGTGGAAGATGAGACACGTGTGCGGGATGTGCCGCAGTCACGGAGCCACGTGGAGGTCACGCTCGTTCAAGGCCAATCACGCAAAAATCACGGGTCAGAATTGTCATGATACTCAGCTCTGACGAAGAAGGCGACATCAGAGTCGGATTCTCGTGAGCGCGAACGGTCAGGACGTGAATATCAGCCCGATATACAGCAAGAGCAGCGCATTGCATGATCACGGCAAGGACATGAAAGGCCGGGGGAATGAGTATCATATGATAACAAAAGTCCAATTCGATGAGCACAGGGACGAGCACTTCCATCGATCGCATGCGAGAATAATAGATGACCACCTCAACAGTACATCTGAAGAAAGTTCAGTACACGCCCGACCTTGGAAAGAGACGACCGAAACGCACATTGGGCTGGTGGAATCGACGCACTACCGGCTCCTTAGTGACCCGCAAAAAGTCCTTGAATCTCTGGATACGCTTCGCGGGGCGCGGAACAGTTTCCAGCTCGTCCGAGCAGGAGATGACCATCAACAAAACTAGCTGACTGTCCTTGATTTCGCACTCGTACAGCCCATTATCGCGTGAAATCCCAGTGGCCTCCTTCAGATGCTCAAGCCATTTGTAGATGGTGTAGCACTCATCATCGAAGAGCCACTGCTGGCCATCCTCATCCTCCTCTATCGTCTTGCACAGGTTGTATATGTTCATGTACGGGATGGCGTAGCATAGGCCATAGTAGGGTGGGAGCTGGGAGTATTGTATGCCCAGCGAGTCGCGGTGCATGCTTGCCTTTTGGTTGACCATGCCGCGGGAAATGACCATGAGGCGGACGTCGTCGTGGTTCTCGTCGTAAGTCCAGGTAGCCATGCTGGCAATGGAGTTCAGCGGAGCCGAGGGTGCAGCCATGCTCTCGAAAGCAGCGTGCGATATGAAGGAAGAAGACAAGGCGCGTTTGCCTAACAATCGCGGACCTACATACCACGTGGTCGACACACGTTCACCGTCGCTCAGAAAATCTCAGGAGCGCCAATGGTGCCCACGGGTATAAAAGGTGCTAAATAGCTCGAGTGACATGTACGAGGTACCGATCCGTTTCTCGGCTCAAACTCAGGCAAGGCAGATTCAGCGAGAATTCAAGCGATACAATAGATATTCATAGCAGACAAGGCCAGCGGAACATGAATATGATACAGCGAACGAGAAAACAAGGGCACTGCGTCGCGGCGAGCATTTCCATCCGAGAGCAATGCACGATCAAGTTAACAGTACATCTGAATTTTAGTGATTAGACGCGCAAACATGAGATAGGACGAACAACGCACTTTGGGCTGGCTGAACTTTCTCACCACCGGATCTCGCTTGACGCGCAAGAACTTCTTGAAAGCCTCGATGCGAGCCGTGGGACGCGGGACGGTATCCAATTTGTCCGAACAAGCGATGACCATCGACAATATCAGCTGCCCGTCCTGGAGCTCGCACTCGTACAGGCCTTTGCCGCGGGATATCCCAGTCTCTTTCTCCAGTTTTTCCATCCACTTGTATATGGTGAAGCACTCGTCGGGCCAAAGACATCTCTCGCCGTCATCATACACCCGAAAAGCCTTGCACATGTTGTAGATGTTCGTGTATGTGATGGCGTAGCACAGGCCGTAGTAGGAGGGGAGTTGGGAGTAGTAGCGGCCGAGCGAGTCCTGGTGTACATCTGCTTTCTGACTGATCATGCCAGGCACGATGACAATGCGCCGAATGTCTTCGTCATTCTCATTGCAAGTCCAAGTGGCCGCGCGCAAAGGAAGATCTGGTGAAGCTGAGGATGAGGCCATTGTCTGCTATGCAGCGAGCAAGGTGGAAGTGGCGGACAAGACGCGTTTGCGGAATTTACCGCAATCACGGAACTGAACGCCACGTGGACATCACGCATGTTCGACTGCGACTCTGCCAACGAGCCACTCGACTTATTTGAAGATTCTGGTGGGAACGGTGGGTCAGAGAACCGGATCCAAGCCGAAGATCCCATAAGAGTAGTACATGGTGCGGGCATGAGCTGAAAATGCGTACAGTACAGTGAAGGGGTAGTACAGCATAGCGTTGAACATTTCCATCCTTTTGACCAAGATCAGAGCACGCGCGACTCAGCAGCACGTCTGGAGGTATGTGGCTAGATGTTCAAGCGGTATATAGTGCCAAGAGCGCACCTTGGGCTGGATGATCTGGCGCACCACCGGTTCTATCGTCACACGCACGAGATCTTCAAAGGCTTGGATACGAGCGGCGGGGCGTGGAACGGGTTCAAGATTGTCCAAACAGGCGATTAGCATTATCAACACCAGCTGACCGTCTTTCAGCTCGCACTCGTACAAGCCATTGTTGCGCGATATTTCGGTGGCTGCCTCCAGCCGTTCAAGCCACTTGTAGATGGTAAACCATTCGTCGTCGAAGACCCGCTGGTTGCCGTGACGATCCACCTCAATAGTCTTTCACAGTTTGTATATGTTCTGTGTACGTGATGGCGTAGTATAGGCCATAGTAAGGAGGGAAATGGGAGTATTGCATGCCGCGGTGCATGCTCGCCTCCTTGTTTACCATGCCACGGGAGATATCCATGTGGCGAACGCCGTCGTGGTTCTCGTCGTAAGTCCACATAAAGGCGCGGGCGGAGCCGAGCGACGCGGAGGACGTCCTCAGCAGGTGTGGTATAGCGTGCAAGATGGTGGGAGAGGACAAGATGCGTTCGCAGGCTTTACTGCAATCAAGTTCACGATATACATACTTGATGTCGTTCAGAGGCCCTCATTGGTGCCAGTGGCACCACCGAAGTCAGACATCATTAGCATAGTGCTATGAAGCGCGAATGGGCGTCTGAGCTCAGGATGATCACACAGAACGAGGTCAGCAGCGATACACTGGTATTCACAGCAGAGCATAGACAACAAGCAACAGAGATGGTATAATGACGGGATAGCAAGCAAAAAGCATAGCGGCGGATTTTTCTATACTACGATCCATGATAACCTCAACCACTGTACATCTGGGACCATGTGAGTGCGTGCGCAATCGAGAAACGGCAAAGAACACACCCTGGGTTGCCTAATCTGTTTCACCATCGGCTCCTTCTTCGTGCGCAGGAAATCCTTGAACGCTTGGATGCGTTTCTTTGGGTGAGGGAGGGTGTCCACTTTGTCGGAGCAGGCAATGACAAGCATGAGGATAGGCATCCCGTCCCTGCGCTCGCATTCGTACAGGCCGTTGTTCCGTGAGATCCCGGTAGCTGCCTCCAGGCGCTCGAGCCACTTGTATATAGTGAAGCATTGATCGCCATAGAAGAGTTTCTCCCCGGTCTTGCGATCTCTCAGTCGGGCCTTGCACGACTCGTATATATTCGAATACGTGGTGACGTAGCAGAGGCCGTGGTAGTCGGGAAGCTGGGAGTAGCAGTGGCCGCGCTCATCCCGGTAGACATCCGCTTTCTGGTCGACCATGCCAGGAGAGATGACCATGAGGCGGCAGTCCTCGTCGTTCTCGTCGCATGTCCAGGTGACTCCTGCAGACCACTTAGCTGATCAGTCGACGTAGAAGTCATAGCATGACGCACCTTTCGTAGTGCTCATGGCTGAGGTTGGTTGGAGGGAGGATGTTCTCGACGTCGTGGGTGAAGGAAGAAGACAAGGCGCGTGAACGTGATGGCGTTGATGGGTTTGATCTTTCCCACGCGCATTCTACGCGAGGCTATCACGTGTTACTCCATAAGTCCAACCGCCGTCTCATTGTCAAGCAGCTCCGTCACTATCATTGCTATCAGTGAGCGAGGCCAAATGAAGCATGCAGACCTTTGTGCGGCATGGAGCTTTTCAGCCCGCTTTGGTCGGAGATAGATCGCCTTTGAATTTTCAGCGCTGTGCCGCTTGGCTATATCCTGGTCCCCATTTTTGGCTATTCCCTCCGAATCACACCTTGTGCAACCCTGCCTTTGAGGGTTTGCGCGCTGGTCAGGTCGTTATCTTGGCGACCATGAATGACTCTGTCCATGATTTGCTGAAGAATGACCCGCAGCAAGGGAAGACCGGTAAGTAATTTAGCACCTCGATCCAAAATGGAGATACCACGACATGACTGCGGCGACCACATTTCGAAGGTACCCATTGTTCCATTGTCTATCAATAGCTCATTGACTGCGCTTGTTTGACTGCGCCGCCAACAACATCCGAATGCGCTATGTGTTCCGTCGATCTGTGGCCATGAGCAGGGGCCGTCCGGGTATATAACGACAGGATGCCGGGGCTGCGACTGATTCCCTCACCCCATTCCTCAACCCCAACTACCATGGAGAACCAAGGACTCACTCAGGACGATCTCAAGCTCGAATACGCTCGTATGAGCGGGATGCTATATCATCTGAACCCTCGGAATTATGAGGACCGGTGGTACGCGATCGTGGGCCTCGAGCTCACCAAACTCTGCGGTCAGTTCGATTGCGATGCCATTGCCACTGCCCAGGATTCTCTTTGGGCAGGCAATACCTACGACGAGCCTGTCAGGCTCGCGGACGTCGAAATTAGACTAAGCACGGACGACACAATCGGTGAACAGAATATACAGATTGACGCAGGTGAGTACTCGCCTTCGAAGACACGCTACCCCTTGCTGAGTGGCCACACTAGATCCTCCAGAAGAGAATGATCCCCCTCAGGAGGGCGGTCCTCCAGAAGTTTGGGACGACGAAGGTGGGTTTTCTTTACCGTCACTAGTCCGGGATGTTATACTTACCCTTTCTTCGCACTGCAGGGCCAGATGTTGCGCTCGATCCTTATGATGAGGGTGTTGTAGTAGGCACGGAGGCAGAGGCCCACTATAAGGTGAGCAGCATCGACCTCCGCGTTAACCGTTCCTAACTTGGCGCATGTGTTATAGCCTCGCCCTATTCCCGGTGCCACTCGCACTTATGGAGAGCAAGAAAGCTCCTCGGCAGCAAATCAGATAGAGCGTGGGGCAGCCTCTTCGGTAATGCACATCTACTTCCAATAATTCCCCTCACTTAAAAGCCGCTTGCAGGACTCGAAAGAAAAGGACGACAACCCGGTTTCAGATCGCGTGAGTCAGTCACTTTTTCGCATATATATGACTCACACATCTATTGATTTCTAGGCGCCCAATGCCCTCGGCGACGCGCGATCAGGGCCCCTTCTGATCTTGCCGGAGAGTCAGGCCAAAATCTTTCCTGACTACGCTAGTGGCCGTACTGTCACCGGTGGAAATCACCATCGGGTACCAGACAGCGCCGTGAATGGCTTCATCTCAATCGACTTCACTCCCGAAGCCATGAAAAAGGTCATCGACGAACGAGAGAGTTGGACGAAGACCGAGATAGAAAAGCGGCGCGAACACCCCATCTCTGCACCGACGCCAAAGGGCGACGCCACTAATGCCTCGAACCACTCGCAGAGTGAAATCAAACCAGGTAATCCTCCAGTTCTATTTGTTTTGTCACCAGGCTGACAGTGCTTCAGCCGATGTTGCTCAACGGCCTGAGCAAACTTCCGAGTCTGCATCCACTATCCGGAAACCAATCCGAAAAACCCCCATCTCGCCGACGCTGGATCGTAGCACGAAGGATATCCATGACGAGCTCAGTCAATTGCCGCCCACCGACCCCGACGATTTTGATGCTCTCCGCAACCCATACCCGATCTACCGTGAACCTGCCCGTGGCCTCGTTGAGTTCAAGGTCATCAATGCCGAATCGAAGCGCCTCCCTTCGCGTCAAGAGTCGAACGAGAAGCCGCCGTGGAACCTTGCCCTGATAAACCTCATGCATAGTGCCCAGATCGGCAATCTCGATCAGGTATGTTCCTGCGTCGTCGGAAGCTTGTGTTGCCATGAGACTCATGAAGACTTATTCAGATCCGCGTGTTCTATGCCAGCCCTCACTGGCGGCATCAAGACTGCGTGATGCTTTTTGCCACGTCAGGCGATTTCCTGACGCACACAATCGCCAAGCGTGTCCATAGACCCAACCTGAAGAGGGACACATTCGCCATTCAGCCGTGGTCTATGCCTGTGTGGTTCGGGTCGAAGGCTTGCAAGCGCCGCGAAGAGAAGATCGTCAACTGGGTCAACACGGTATTCAGCCCCGAGGCAATGAGGGAGATCGCAATCGAGTTGCGTGACAAGGCCATCCGCCGCTCGCTAGAGCGTCAGAGGACTCCCCCTGAGGATGACAATGCAGACGGCGGTGATGGGCCTTCCGGACCTCCCGGACCTCCTGGACCGCCCGGGCCTCCCGAGCCTCCAGCGGAACCAAAGACTCGGAAGCGCAGGCGCGACCCCAGCAACCCCGAGGAGCCTTCTCGTCGGAGCAGCAGGCCTCGCACGCAAAACCCGTACTTCGGGCGTGGGGCTGAGAGCAAGCACGACAACGTCCCGCGTCCTTTGACAACTATAACCGACGCTGGTGAGGAACTTAACGCTGCTGAAGGACGACCAGTGCAAGGCAATGCCGGAAGAGGTCATCTTGCGGCCCACCCTAGGCCGTCGGAGCGCACTGAATCTATATCGCAAGCTCATCCTACGCGCAAGATCAAACCACTCCCGCGCCTGCTTGGCCACAATAATTCTGGCGGATCGAAGGGCAAGGGCAAGGCGCGCGCCGACCCCGTCGACAACGACCAAGACGACGATTCCTCTGCACTTTCGGAGCCTGAAGATGCGCCTCCGACCAAGAAGGCTCGTGAACACTCGCCGGCCGAGGCTTCGGACGCGAGCGAGGCGCCACCGCCCGATTCTCCTGCTCATTCTGATGCGTCTACTCTGACGGACATCTCGGTCTTGGAGGAAGAGATTCGGAAGCATGATGACGCTCTGACCGCACTTCAAAGGGAGAAAAAGAGGATCCTTGAGATACAGGCCTCGCAGGCGGCAGCTCGCCGACCAATCAACCGCGCTCTGACCGGCCAGCCGTCGGTCCCTGCCGCCGGGCCGTCTGGGGCGAATGATCAAACGAGCGTCCAGGAGTCATCCAGGCTGACTCGCTCGAGGTCTACGAGGTATTAACTTGCAACCCACCGAGACACCTGATGGCGTTGGAGGGTAATTAGCGCGTACATGGTAGGTATAGTACGAGCTGCAAAGTTATCGAGATAGTGATACGCGTGTATGTGAGGCCAACGCTTGAGAATGAATTTTATCGGAGCCGGTCATGAGAGCGTTAGGCCGGTCGAGCCCAGCTAAAGTCTACTTTGCTAGTAAGCATCGCGAACAGTGGAGTGCATGCTCAATACTGTAGCATCGAGCGGCTCTAAATCTGCTGTTGCTTCCTCTGCATCTGCCAAGTCATATCCTGCGCAGACGCTGCATCACTCGATATTATTTAGTCTGCAGAGACGGTGTGCGTGCGGGCTAAGTAAATGACATGTTGGCGAGAGCGAAATCCGAGAGACGGCAGTCGCAGTACATAGTACACGACACCGCATATATTCAGGACCGTACAATATGACAGAGACAATTCCTCGATACCGGGAAAAAGGAAGAGCGGTACGCTACCATTTGACTCGCAGTGCCTCTGGACAGATACGGTGAACACGACGCAGGTACGACGAGGAACAACGCACCCTTGGCTGCCTGAGACGGCGCACTATAGGCTCTGTGCGAGTGTTGAGGAGTGACTTCAATTTTTGAATACGTGCAGCAAGGCGCGGAAGGTTATCCAATGTATCGGCCATAGAGATGACCGCCAGATAGATGAGACGCCCATCCTTCAGCTCGCACTCGTGCAGACCCTGGCCACGCGAGATGCCAATCTCAGCCTCGAGTCGCTCGAAGTACTTCATGATAGTGAAGCGCCGGTCGCCGTAAAAGAGTCTGTCGCCGTTGCAATCGATCTACCTAGCCTTACACATATTGTATTTGTTTGACGTCGAGGTAGCGTGACAGAGACCGTACACGCCGGCAAGCTGCAGGTATGCCCAGCAGCCTAGCGAGTCTTCGTACATCTTGGATTTCTGGTTGCACATGACCTGCGAGACAAACATACGCCGGACATCGCCATCGTCGGGGTCGGTCGTGTATACAACCGTGCAAAAAGGAATACTGATTAGGCAGGCAATAGTCAGGCAAAGTCTGAGCGTACGGATGAGTTGGCCAAGGTAAGGAGACAATCGCCTCTGGTTTGCTGTGTTCAGTATGCAGCTGACGAGATGAAGGTGGAAGACAAGCTGCAGGGCGGCGCTTGCTCTGATCCCGGATCAGGACGCCACGTGGAGGTCATGTGCGTTCAACCTCACCGGGTCCGTTGAAGACAAGCTTAGAAAGGGAGACGTGATGGGCAAATATAATCATGGTTCTCCCGATTTGAGTGTTGGACAGCCATACGAACTCAGCAGCAATGCATAGAATATTCGCAGCCGGGTATGGAGAATGAGAAACGGTACTCTCATACAGTGGCGGTATCGTAGGTCGGGGAACCCATCCGTTAGTCCCAAATGAAAGAATCACACGGTGGGATCAGAGAGAATACATCTTTAAGATGAGGTGAGCGTGCCTTCGGATCAGAGGTAACGCAAAGGACGCACCCTAGGTTGCTTGACCCGACGTACAATGGGCTCTTTCTTTGTGTTGAGAAGCTCCTTGAACTTCTGTATGCGGGCGGCTGGGCGCGGAAGGGATTCCAGCGTATCTGCCATAGCAATGACCGCCAGGTATACGAGCCGTCCGTCCTTCAACTCGACCTCGTTCAGGCCATTCTCGATCGAAATGCCGGTGGCATCCTCCAGCCGTTCGAGGTACTTCAGGATAGTGAAACACCGATCGCCGTAGAAGAGTCTCTCGCCATCGGGACCGACCTGCCTGGCCTTGCACATATCGTATATGTGCGACGTTGTGGTAGCAAAGCACAGGGCATATACGTCGGGCATCTGAAGATACGGGCGGCCTAGCGAGTCTTCATACATTCTGGCGTTAGGTTGATTAGACAAGCCCGGCGAGACGACCATGCGCCGAACATCGCTGTCTTCGGGATTGGTCGTGTAAGCAACTGCATCGAGTTTAGACACGAAATGACGATAGGACCATGAGGTACGCACTGGAAGACTTGGTCATTCTTCAGTTCTCCGGATGATGAGCGTGTGGATGTGCGAGTTCGACTTCGGCTCTGATGAGGGGAGATGGCAAGGTGCGTGCACGTGACCGCATGCTTGCCGAGCCCTTTGTGACTTACCGCAAAAGAGGATGCAGGAGAACGACCTCTGGGGCTGCCCCGCAATATGTATGACTTCTACGCGAAATTATATACCTGAAAATAGCATGATGAGCGCCCGAGCGTGTACTGGGATCCTAAGGGCGTACATTAGATTGTCTGAACTGGCGAAAGACGAGGTCTTTGTTAGCGCGCAGTCACTCAGTCACCTTTTGAGCTCACATAATGGACACAGGATGGTCTCTAGAACCTCGAGCCAGATCGAGGAGCTATGGCGGCAGCTTGGGTTGGTGGAGATCTCAGATCTGGAGGCGGGCAGCGGGAGTCGTCGAGTGCATATACCCAACACGCACGCCAATCGTCGCCAACAGGGGAGTGCACGCAGTCGTGCTGGTAGTCAGGGAGGGAGTGGGCTAGGACAGCATATAGCCCATTCACAAGGCCTGCACGACGCCAATGGCCAGCATATACCCAGTCTGCACGCCACGGACGACCTGTTCGGCCTGACCTCGCAGTTGTCGACGACGCAAGTAGCGGGGAAGATGTTTGATTCTGGAGCTTGCGGGAACGAGGAAGTGAGGAGACGGACGCAGGGCGTTGGGCGGGGAGGAGGCACGAGGATGCTGGAATGAATGGAAGATATCGTATGGTTGAGGATCTGGCGACGGGCGGAGGAACTTATATTGCGCTTTTGTCACTTCATGTTGATCGACACACATCCTCAGGAATATAACGGCCACTCCTGCGTATACATTGCACAACCTTGGGCAGAGAATCTTCTCTAATTCGAACCCTTCACTTCTTTCTCGTCTTGAGTTCCCGTTCGCCCTCTCCCAGTCTTCGCGTATCCCCATTCTATCCGTCTACCACCCACCTTCGTCATCGGCGTCCCGCACGACGAGTGGTGGCCAGAGTGTGGTTGTCGCGAGTGCGGCGCGACGCTTGGCGACGCGGTCCGTCCCAGAAGACTCTGGCATTGTTGCTGCAGAAGGGCTTGCGCTCGTCGCCGTCGAGGCATCCGAAGCAGCTGCCTGTTCGAGCTCTGGGGAAGTATTCAGTGGCGCCTCGTCCGTTGGTGTCGCGCCTCCATCCTTTTGCCTGAGCGCACGGATCGCGGCCCAGAAGATGCGTGCGCCGGTCGTAGCAGCTGCGTCGGGGCCGGAGGGCAGCGGAGGAGGCAGGCGAGAGGACCGGTTGCCCAAGTCCGCGGCTGTCCCTGAGGGGGCGGACGACTCTGAGGTCAGATCTTCTGGTACGTCGTACGCGCCAGGTGCGGGAATCATAGTGCTCGTGCCAGAGCAAAGGGTCTCGCTCGCAGGTGTATGTTGCACGTAGAAGTGGGTGAAGAGGGGGTGAATGGGAGGGCGAGTAGCGGGAGGAGTGGGTATGTCTGGCGCAACGCGTCGATGTTCTTCAGATGATGAAGTGTTTGGTGACTGTGCTGAGGCACCAGCGACAGCTATGGCGTCTGCAGGTTGGTCTGCATCTGCTGGCATGGCGACGGTCTCAGTATGAAGTTCAGCGGGTGGGTCCGGCCCCGCGGCGGCGAGCAATCGATCGAGATACGGGCGAAGGACAGATTCTGCGCGCTCTGCGGGTGATGATGTCGATTCTACGTTGGGAAGCGGCGTTGATAGGTAGACAATATCTGCCTTGCGTCAGAGCTGGCACTGGGAGCGAAGGTGTCTGCTTACAGCTCCCTTCCGGACAACTCATGGATGACGAGCCAGTGATCAATCCGGTAACAGCGAAGCCGCCGTCCGAAGGTGGAAAGACGACAACTGTTGCCTCCTCTGGGTCGTTGGCGAAAGAGATAGGCCTTGCGATGATGGCGATGGCGCGCGCGATGGGTATGAGCGAGGGGTCCTCAACGTGATGTATGAGTAAGTCTGCTGTCAGCACGTCCGGAACCTCGTCAATGGTGAGCGTGTGCTTGTCGGCTGTGGACTCGATCTGGAAATCGCGGCCGAGAATGTACACGGCGCCTCCGACAGCGGCGGCGCGGCAGAAGGCCTGCGCGAGCTCGCCAGGGCCACCATAGTGAGGTAGAAGGAATGGGGAGGGACCGTAGCGGCCTGCGGATCGGAGATGGGTACGCAAGCGAGCTAGAGAGGACGCGGCTGGATCATCAGCGCGGGTGGCGAAGGCGAGGGCGTAGGCTACGGCGTTGACGAGGTCTGAGGGTAGCTTGGCCGCGTTCAGGGCTGTATGAAGCGTTCCGGACGGGACGTCGGAGGCCTCAGCTTGCTGACGGAGGAAGGACATGAGGCGACGCTTGTGGAGGAGGGGTATGTCGGCGGCAAAGATGGCGGCTTTGTCTGTGGGGACCGGGTGGATAGCATCTTGGTCGGCAAGCGCGATGCGGTCGATGAGGCGGAAGTCGAGGTAGCGGGCCACGCCGGACGCGACGAGGGCGTCGATGAGGGGGCCTTGAGCAGGTACGAGCCCGGGTGCGAGGCCGATGTTGTAGCGGCGGGGATGGGGGATGTCTGCGCCGAGCTCATCGGCGGCGAGCGAAGCGTCGTGGGCGCCGTAGTACGCATTCTTGTCGACGTGGACGACGCGGAGGCCGGCCTTGGCGAGGGCGGCGGCGGCGACGGCGTGGGCGAGGGTGGTGCCGACGATCGCGACGTCAAAGTGCGAGTCCATAACGCCACAAATTCCGATCGTCTCTTCAACATGCACGACCGCCGCCGCCCCCCGCCAGAGTCCCCCGCGACGCGCGTCCGCAACGCCATCATCCACTTTGCCAACGTCGACGCCATCCACGAGCTCCCTCGCGTCGAGCGCACAGTCCGCGACTACGTGACGCACGACGACGCCGCCGCCCGTGTCGCTGCTGTCGCAGACGCCCTCGATGTCGCGTTGACCGAGCAGCCCTTCAAAATTCCCTGCTATGCTGCGCTACTTCGTCGTCTGCACGACATCGCAGCGCTACACGACGATCTTTGGAAGCGCTTCCATGCGCACCTCGACCAGCAGCGCTGGCGCCACACGCGCCTTCACGTCCACTTGTACGCCCACCAGGCGCGCGCCGGGCTGGTGGTCCCCGATGACCTTGCAGACCTTCTCAAGTCCTTCTCGGCTGTGCTCGATGAAGTTGGCGTCACACATTCGCGCGCCAAACGCGCCGCGCTATGTGCTGTCGAGGGTGCCCTCATTGCTGGCAAAGTCCTTCCCTCAGACGTGCCCGAGCAAATCATGGCCTCAGTCGAGGCGTATGTCGAGACGACAGCCTCCGCCCAGTGGTTCGTGCGTCCTACTGCCCTGTTGCATGCCGACGAGCGCACCCCGGTGGAGGATGCGGACGAGGTAGGCGCACGATCCCCTCGATACACTTCCTGCTGACGCCCCTGTAACAGCTCCTCGCGTCTGCTCTCGCTGCATTGCGCGCTGCGCACGCGGCGAACTTTTCCTCTGACGCTTGGCCTGCGCCATATGATGAGGAGCCTTCGCTATCGGATACCTTCGTCCCGCGTCCTCTTCCAGCCGTCCTAGTTCCGCCAGAGGCCATCTCTCTCGATGACCCTCAGGCAGACTTGGCACCTTTGAATGCGGGCGCGTCTGATGATTGGCCGGAGTACTACCTACGCCTGTTTGCTGACGAGGTGACACCGAGTCCAAAGACGCCGGTCGGTCATGCCATCCGGAGCTGGATTTTGGACACGATTGATATCTTCGAGGTGCGAGACATATTCCAGTAGCTACTTGTTGACTGACGCCTAACAGGTCAATCGAAAAGAGGCCGCCAGGGCGCTTCTAGAACTGCCAAAGTGGTGCCCGCCCAACACGTTCGGCGAGGGAGCATGGAGTCTGGAGAGTACGATCATGGAGGTGCGTGTGTCTACGTCCGACGCGCAACATATGCTAGATGCTGCCTTTAAGACCATCCTTGCTCGGCTTCTGACCTTGCCCGCCTGCCCGCATCCCGTCGTGTACTACGGCGCGCTCATCACGGAGATCTGTAAGGTAGGTTATGCTCAATTAAACACTGCGTTTTCCGTTTTATATCAAGCCCTAATTCCTGCATCAGCTCACTCCTAGCAAAGGAGGCCCAGCCGTCGGACGCAGCATTCGTCGGTTATATGCGTGGATAGGCGATGGTGAGTGCTTGAAACTTGCCTATACTCGTCCCATTCCACACGCTCTTTTCGTCTTCTGAATATCTGTCGCCTCTCGATTTCTTCTTCCACGTGCTGAGTCTCCATCAGGCCTCGACCCGGCCCTCGCTGTTCGCTTTGCGGGCATGTTTTCGCTCCACATGAGCAACTTCGGTTTTGCCTGGGTATGGAAAGAGTGGTGAGTGTTTACCGCGTCAGGTCGTCCTTTGCCGCGGACGAATGTGTCATGACATGTCTCCAATTTACGATTTCCCAGGATTCCTGACCTGGACTTCGCGCGCACGCACCCGAAGCAGGTCTTCATGCGGCGGGCTGTCGAGCTCGAGGTAAGCCGCCGTCAAGTTAGTTTGCGCCAGTGCCGTTATGCTGATCGTTGCTATCTAGATCCGCTTGTCCTACCTTGAACGTATTGCCAAGACCTTGCCCGAGCCCATCGCGCGCGCTGTGCTTCCACCAGACACGCCTGGCCCTAATTGGGCTTGGGAGGATCCTTGTATGTCACGTCAGGCGATTATATAGGACGGCTTGCTGATAATTTTTGCATATAGCACATCCGCACCACGACGCCGCGCAGGGCATCCTCAACCTCCTGCGAGGTCGCGCGAAGGCTGAAGACGTGATTGCGCACCTCGAGACGGTGAAGGGGACGTTGGAGGGCGGAGGTATGTGACCGGACATCCGATAACGAGTGTTGCTGACCATCCTCGAGACGTCTCCGACGCCGAAGGAACGGTGCGCGACATGGCGACTCAGGCGCTGCTGAACGTGGGCTCGCGGTCCTTCTCTCATCTGCTCAACGCCATCGAGCGGTACCTCCCGCTTTTACGCACTCTCGCGGGACAAGGTGAACTCGCCGCGCGATCCCGCGTACCACCACTGACGCATAGCAGGGGGTAATGCACACACGGACATTCTGGCCTCCGCCGCGTCCTTCTGGGCGTCATCTCCCCAGCTCATCACGATCGTCTTCGACAAGCTCATGCAGTATCAGATAGTGGATCCGAAGGACGTCGTCGCCTGGGTTTTCGCGCGCAGCAAGCAACCGCGCCAGGACGGTATGGTCATCGCCAAGGTGGAGGGAGGTGTCAAGACTGAGGACGGCGATGCCCCGGATGCTGGCGCGCCGGGTATGACGATCACGGAGTGGGACGTGCTGCGCGCGGCGGTGGACAAGGCGAACGGGCGGGTGATAATCGCGCGTCGCAAGCTCGCGGCGCTGCGCCGGGAAGACGACGAACGCCACGCGCGTGCGGTGGCCGGCATGGAGGTTGACGGAGATGGGGAGAAGGAGGTCAAGGAGCAGAGTGAGTGGGAGCTCGCCTGCGCTCCGTGGCGGTGACTAAGTTGTTATCACAACAGGCGAGGAAAACCCGGCAGTGCAGACGGCCCTCAAAGCGTTTGAATCTCTGACTGCCGAGCAAAAGGGTGCATTGAGCAGAACTCTCGAGGGTTTCGTCGATCTGCTCATCGGGGCTGAGGTAAGCCACACCTTGATGCAGTCTGGCAGTGACTGACGAGTTGGGTAGTCACCTGTTGGCCCAGCTGCGCGTGCCATCATCTCAGAGAAGTCGTGGCATAACCGTGCCAACTGGAGCGAGGCTGAATGGGCGGCCTGGGCAACATGGGGCTGGTACAAGGCCTTTGCACGGGAGGTGAGTCTTGACTCATCATCCTTGCCGAAAGATGCTCACGGTTCTGGCCAGTATGCTGTATATCTGCGGCCTTACTCGACAGCATTGTCTACTGTTGCCTTCTCTTCCTTGCATGATGATACCGACCCTGCGAGCACCCTTGTCATGAAGATATTCAATGTAGCAGTAGGGGCAGAATAGATCTCATGCGTCGAGATAGTATCTTTACTTGGTTGCAGAAGGGGGGGGGGGCTCTGCTCTATTATAAAGACTGCACAGGGAGGAGGTCCAAGGGTATATCTACTCTGACGAGAGCCCAACTGTAGAAAAGTCACTATGTAGAAACGCGGTGCCACGCCGGTACGATCTTTGACGCCATGCTGAGGCAGCTGAGTAGCATTGGGTCATGATCATCGTTGTGATTACATATCGCTCAAATCCGTGAGGGAGACGGGCTCACCGTGACGGAGTCGCGCCGCCCATCGAGTCTGGCTTTGCTTTCGACACGAGTGCGTTGCGCCTATGGGCCAGAAATGTGCTGTATATCGCAAGGACTTGAAAGACCAGCAAGGTTATCTCATTGCGGGCGAGGGTGGCGGAGCCCAGGGGTGACGGAATTCTTGTGGAAGACGCGCAAGTACGACCCACGCACGTTGGGAAGAGAACCCAATCAATTCTGAACGATCTTTTGTTATCGCTACACCGACCCAGATACATGCAATAACCGACTTTACCCAACGAGAATGAAAATACAAGCGACCCGTATACATCTGCAGAGCGCGAAACATCACCAATCCTTCAGTTAAGTGTCGGTGTCTCCCAGTTGATCCACTGGCTCTCGCTCCAGGTGACACCATTGAACTGGTTGTTGCTCTCGAAGTAGTCGGTGCTGACGTCCTGACCGAGCAAGAACTTGTTGATGAAAGCGTTCAGCGAGCCGTCGAGCTGCGATGGCCACTGGCAGTGCGAGTGCCCGCCGACCTGCTCGAAGCCGTGGTTCTCCGGCACGCCCAGCGCCTCGTACACCGCGTGCGCCGCCGTCATGCACCCGAAGCTGCTCATCCCGCTGAGCCACACGTAGTCCGTGTTCGCGTACGAGATGAGCCCGCGCGGCGCGACGAGCGCCGCCAGCAAGTGGTGGTCGTACGGCAGCGAGTCGAGGTTGTTCACGTACTGGTCGAACCCGGCCGAGAACCAGCAGTTCTCGCCGACGATCTCCGTCGCGGTCTGCACCTGCGAGCCCTGCTGCTCCTCGTAGCGCGAGAGGCGCCAGCACGCGTCGCCGCCGGAGCCGGACTCCTGCGGGAGCGTGAGCGCGACGCGCGGCTCGAGCGCGCCGGCCATGAGCGCGCCCTTGCCGTTGCGGGAGCAGCCGGTGACGCCGACCGCGGCGGGGTTCAGCTTGGCGTCCGGCGTCGACTCGATGGCGTCGATGATGCGGCTGACGCCCCAGGCCCAGGCGGTCATCGCGCTCGCGTTCGAGCTGCTGCCGTAGAGATCGTAGAAGAGACCTTGGCCGCGGCTGGACGTGGAGTCTTGCTTTCCCATGGCCGAGTTCTGGAAGGACAGCGTCGCGACCTAGCAGAAGGTCAGCAAATGCCAGATGATGAACAGGCAAGTACTCACATTGCTAGGAATCGGCAGACTGGGGAACTCATACGCGATGATGACCGGCCAGCCCTCCGCAGGCGCAGTACCAGACGGATAGGTGATTGAGTTGTTGAACGTGATGGACTTGCCGCCGTAGCTGACCTGTACAGAGAGCGAGTTGCCCGACGCCGTGCCAGTGACGCTCTCCGGCTCCGGCGGTGCTGCGCCGGACTCGTAGCCCTGGATGAGCGCCAGAATCTGCGAGCGTCGGCACTCCCAGTCCTCTGCCGTCGTGACGGGCGAGCCATCGTTGAAGGTGAAGGGGTCAGGCAGCGCAGAGTTGCTGTAGCCAGAGACCGTGGCCGGCGTGTCGCAGTCCTGCGCTATACCATCCGTCAGTTACGGTGCATAATGACGAACTATCGAACCATACCTGAGGCGACGTTCGCGAAGGCGGCGATGGCGAGGAGAGCAGCAGACAACTTCATGGCGGACGACGGTTTGCTACCAGCACTGCAGACGACATAGTCCCCTCGTCGCGCTATATATCAGCGGAGAGAAAGATGCATAGAACGGACCCCAGCAGACCGAGGCGCTACCGGAGGAATGCTTGTATAGCACGCGAGATCGAGGAGGTGCGCTAGAATTCCGGTCGTTTGGGCAACGGCCCGCGAGGTCCCGCTACCCAGCCCCGCAGGATCGTCGGTGGAACAGAATATAGTTTGGCGGGGAAGAGTACATAGTATGACCCATCGAAGCCTGCTCCGCCTGATCTCGACGGGCTGACTCTGTTTCCTCGACCATCGACGCAGATCGTGGTCATGCGTGATGGCGTATAGAAGTGCCGGTCAATTTTCGGGACGGATGAGCGCAAAGGTAGACTCGGAGGCGTGTGCAGGTAACGAGATGTTCATAGCGATGGAGATTTTGGGATAGAATGTCGCTCGCCAAGACTGTGACTTGACTATAGATTCAAAGTATCCGTCAACGGGCACATGGGAGTAGCAGCGGAAAAACTGGTAAACTCGAGGCGGAAACGGAGCGCCGTAAGCTGGTCATGGAGGAGAGCGGTAGAATTCGGACTTGCATAGGTTTTCAACCATCGACGGGTAGCCCGCACGTAAATGTCCGGGACAAAGAGGTGATCAATGTCGGTCACGTCTTGGTCAAAATTATCTTTGAGCCCAAAAGGCTTTGCGTATTGACCATTCGCACAGAGACCTTGCAGTACTTTCGAAGACACTCAGGCTTCTGATCTGATATCGCAGATATGTGATGATCATGTTCGCGGGCGCGCAGTTTATGCAAAAAGTACAGAAAGAGCACTTGAGCATTGGTATCAGTGGGGTTCGAACCCACGCGACGAAACCGTCACCAGGAAACAGAGCAGGGCTCTTAAATCTGGCGCCTTAGACCACTCGGCCATGATACCTGCCCATTTGATTGTCCTCATTACAATCCAACCCGTTGACACGTCTCTCATCAATCCTCGCGAGGATTGGCAATGTTGCATATGCTGAAGGTCGCGACTCGGCGCTGAGTACGGTCATATCGCTCCCAATCAAGTACATTCATTAGAAAATTGTACCAACGACTCGACGACCACTGGATTCACTGTCCTCGCGTCACCATATGTTCACAGTGCGATATTCGGGCATGGCAAGTCGCAGAGTAGCTGCTAAGATTTGCCTGGACCTGATGTGAGTCGCAAGGCAATCTCCATTCAAGTATCTGAACCCGATGCGCGAAGTTGAACTTGTCACGTGAAGTCACGTTGGCACCTGAAGCGACGTGTCGTTCATGGTCTTGAAGCCGGCTCGAAAGCACGCTATAGACTTTGCTCAAGTCACAAGAGCTAGCTGCATAGATAGAAGGCCGTACATGGATGCGAAGAGTTGTACAGTACGGGTTGAGTCGCATTTCGCATGCCTTGCCAGACTTCGGTAAATTCCGAGAACCATCAGGCGTCTGCCAATGCCACGAAGATCATCTTCACTCCCTACCTCATCCCTGGAAATACCGTCTCGTGGTTTGTGTGGCTCGAGCTGGTCCTCTGAGCATACCCCCGTATATCAGCCACCATGCGCGGCATGCTCCTTTCCCTTTACGCCCTGGCGCTTTCGCTCGCGCCACTGGTTTCCGCCGCTCTGTCCATGCCCGAGGAGCCTCTGACGCCCGACAACTTCAAGTCAACCATCAAAGACGGTCTCTGGTTCATTGAGCACTTCTCCCCATATTGCGGGCACTGCAAGCACTTCTTCCCGACGTGGCAGCAGCTCGTGAAGGACGTAGCGAACGATCCGGCACAACCGCCTGTGTACCTGGCGCAGGTGAATTGCGCGGTCAATGGAGGTGCGTGGAAGAGACCATGCTCAATTCATCATCTTATCCCCCCGAAGATCTATGCAATGCGAACGGCGTACGGGGCTACCCCCAGCTCAACATGTTCTACAACGGAGAGTCGGTCGAGCAGTTCCGCGAAGCACGCGAGCTTGACATCCTCAAGGCCTTCATCCAAAAGCATCGTGACGCACACCAAGAAGATGCCAAATCTCCTCCCTCACCACCTCCCACCGAAGAGGCACCTGCACCAGTGGTCCTCAACCCCACCGGCACGGTTCTCGTCGCCGACGACAAGATCCTCCCCTCCGCCCTTGCCCTCGGTCCTGCGTTCATCAAGTTCTACGCGCCCTGGTGCGGCCACTGCAAGAAGCTTGCGCCTACCTGGGACCTTCTCGCGCAGCACATGCAGAACCGCCTGACGATCGCCGAGGTCGACTGCGAAGCGCACCCTGCGCTGTGCAAGTCGTACAACGTGAACGGATATCCGACGCTCGTGTACGTGAACCAGGCGGGCGTGCGCTCCGAGTACAACTCGGGGCGCAAGCTTGAGCAGTTGATCGCGTTCGTGGAGAAGGCGAGCGCACCCGCGGTGGTCGCGATCAAGCCCGACGAGCTTGAGACGCGCGTGAAGGAGGACGATGTCGCGTACTTACTCCTCCACCCTGCAGACGATACATCCATCATCGTAAGTCCTTCTTACTCCGTCCTCATCACTTACTGACCCCCCTCGCAGTCCACCGTCGCCCAAGCCGCCTCTCCCCTCCTCGGCTCTCCCCGCATCTACACCTCCCCCACCACTATCTTCCTCTCCCGCTTCCACATCCCCTCCTCCGCAAAGTGGGCCATCCTCGCCCTCAAGGACCACGACGCACTCACGCCCACCTCCGTCTTCTACGGCACCGCTACGACAGAGCTCTCCTCCGCGGAGACTGCCGCCCTCAGCCGCTGGCTCCTCGCGAACCGCCTCCCGACGGTCACCGAGCTTACACAGGACAGCTTCCAGGGCGTGATGAACGCGCCACAGAACCCGCTCGTCGTGATCGCGGCAGCGCACGGGAAGGCGACGCGCGAGCGGGTGCAGGAGCGCTTGCGGGACCTCGCAGCGAAGTGGCGCGCAAGGACGGCGGGTACGGGGCGCGCGGGGGCAAAGGACGCGACGGACTTGAACGGTCGGGAGATCGTGTTCACGTCCATGGATGCAGAGCGGTGGGGAGACTGGATTAAGAGCATGTATGGCATTAAGGAGACGAAGGTGAAGGATCTCGACGACGTTCCGGTGGTCATCGCCGACCACAAGGTGAGAGTTATTTCCTGTGATCTGCTGCTTATGCTCACCCCCACTTCAGAACCTCATCTACTACGATGACGACGGCCACGGCTCCTCTCTTCACCTCAGCGCCTCGTCACTGCTGCCCGCGATCGAGGCGGCTGCATCAGGCAAGCTCTCGCCCAAGAACTCGGAGAACTTCCTCGAACGCATGGCAAGAGTGAGTCTTTTTTTCTCAGCCTTGGACCCCGCTCCGCATTGCCGTGTCTCACCTTACCCTACAGTACGTCAACGCCAAAATCACCTCCGCCGAGTCGTATATCGTCGAGCACCCAGGGCACCTCGTGTTCATCGTCGTCGCTGCGGTAGGCATGGTAGGCTGGGTAGTGAAGCGCGTCGTACTCGACGCTCCCGGAGACGAGTATGGGTACAATCAGAAGGGCAGGAGAGTAGATTAATGTGTATGTTGGTGTTGGGTTATACTCTAGACCTATTTATTGGCAACATGAGAAGATCTGAAGAGCAGTGAAGAGACTCCAGCACATTCAGCACTGAAAGTTCTCTATCAGGATTTGGAACACTGTTGAGCTCAGGGCTCCAAGTATGGAGGCTAGGGGACGTGTGCTTTCTTCTGCGCAGCTGTTGCACTCAGTTCGTAGCTTCTGCACTTCATCTCGAATGCGAGCGAGAGGCGCCCTATGGTTGTAAATTCTGGACAAAAACCGTGGTTAGTGAATCAGTAAGCAGTAGTGATTCGAGCGCTTGCCTCGATCACTACTGCTTTCGTTCTAGACTCGTGAACCAGTTTCCGCTCGCAGCCGCGGTCCATCACTGGTTTGGCAGGTGCACATGGGAGAAGACAAATGGACCGCGAGCTTGCGAGCGGACTGGGCACACCCGTGCAGCAAGTCACAAAAGGGGTCAGGACCCCTGCCTGACTTCGTGATATACGCGTCGCAGAGCCACAACGAGGAGTAGCGCGTCATGTACAGACCCGACTCGTATCCCACATATATGCACAAGTAGATAACATGATGGCATGCATTAGAGTATTCTGGGGAAAGGCAATACAGGACACTACGAGACAGAGCGGGAGCCGTGCAAACCCCGGGCGCATGCACAAATGACGGTGGCGCGCTGGACGACATCGACAATACGGGTCTGCCCATGGCTGAGCACGACACGCACCTTGCCGGACACCATTGTCTGGTCTATCCAGCATGCGCCACCGAGCTGGCTAACGATGCACTTGCTCGCTAAAGTGACGGCGTCGAGTTTGAGTGAAGCACCGTGAGCGGGTGCGTAATCGACGATCTGCATGACGGGCTGTTCGAAGAAAGCCGTCATGGCCAAACTCGACGGCGCCGCGGACGGACGCGTATACCATCCGCCTCGCGAAGATGCAGATGGTGGCGGAGGGCGATGGTGCTCGAGTGTTGACGATGTTGGCCGGTCCGTAAAATAAGGTGGTGCGTGATGATGAGAGGTGTCCGGGGAGGCCATATATTCGCGCTGCGACACAGGTGTCACAAGTGTCCCTAGCTGCGTGCCGCGAGCTAGAGACTGCCGGTGAGCTGACGAAGGGGGCGTAGGGAGAGCGTGTTGAGATGTACTGGAGTGGTGGAATGTGCTCATGGACGGCGTTGAGCTTTGTTGCCAAGTAGGGGGCGGGTAAGCTTCTCGTCGGGGACGCAGATCCGCGGGACCGTCGCTCTGGTCGCGTTCGACACGAGCACGGAGGAATTGTGATGCTGATGGGTATCCCGAAAAGCGGTAGGCGGCGGCCCGCGCTGCATGAGAGTCGGCGTCGTCGCGGACATGCGCCGCAAGAGGCGGCGGAGGATGAGCTCGTGCGTAAGGTACCGCAAGCCCGTCATGCATGGCTGCTTGTGCGCCGGTGGAGCAACGATCGGGGGCGGGAGCGATTGGGCGAGCAGTAGGCGGGCCACCCGCCAATGATTCCTGCTGCGCGTTCGAGGTGGCAGCAGTTGGGGGCTGCAGGACCTTCTAAAAGTCAGCAAAGCAGAACTTCACGTATAGCCCTCCACGTACCTCATTCATACGGCCCCCAACTGCCCTAGAGGGCGCGGCACCCTCTTCTGCCACCTTTTGTTTCTTGGTGCCGCGCATATCGTCGATAGGGCCTCCACGCATCCGTCCGCGCTTCGTAGATGAAGCCGCTTCGCTCGCCGACACACCTTCTCCAGCGACGTGCGGCACCTCACGAGGCTTCGGCGCTCCCCGCTTCCTCTTCGGTTTCGCTGGGTCATTGGCAGTCTTCGTGCCGGCGCGTTTGCGGGTGTTCGCTGGAGCAGTCCCGCCTCTACCGGACCTCAGCGCGTCGGGAGCGGAGACGGTGCTTTGGGGCGGTTGATCGACTGGTTCCGTGCATGCTGAGAGGTCGGCGGACGGGATCTGCGTAGGGGGAATGGGAAGGGAGGCGTCGTCGTCGTGATGGTGGGAGCTCTGGTCAACCACGTAATCGACAAGTTGCTGACCAAATTTGTCCCAAAACAGCCACTGGGACTTCAGCAACTTCCTCGCGTGTTGCTGCATGTTATCGCGCTTCAGGATCGCCATCTTGTCCACGATGTACGTCGGCAGGAAGCACTCGGGCCCCATCGAACACTCGGCATGCCCACGCTCGCACATGTCCTCCCTCCAGTCATCGATGGCATGCCACAGCTCGGCCGACTTGGAGGCCTCGTAAGCGAGTTTTGGCTCAGCCGCAACACCCGAGGCCTTCTTCCTAGCGCGGACAAGGTCGAGGAGCTCCGGATTGCAGATGTCGCAGCACGGTACGGTCGGACGAGCTAGATATATAGTCAATACAAGTTCTCTGCAAGCACTTTCTCTACGCACCGGGACTGGGATTGTTGAAGACCTCATTCAGTACTAAGCGGCGGCAGCCCTTCGTCTGCACAAAATGATACATCCCTTCCGTCTCGTCGTCTGGCTCGATCGGCAACTGCGTCCAGGTCGAGAGCGGGAAGGAATCTTTACCGTTATGAGCGCCTCGGCCACGGCCGTGAGCCTTGGCATATACCCTCGTCTCTTTAGTCGACAGGGTTGGCGGCTTGACAACTCGACGGGCATTGGCGGTCGCTCTGTCGTCCGCCTCATCTGCCTCGACCGCAATGACTTTATTATAAGCCGCTGACTCGACGAGCAAAACCGCATAGCCCGCCAATGATGCTCGCACCGCACGCCCTGCGCGCTGCATGAACATAGATAGCTTCTCCGTCGTTCTCCACTGAATGATCCAGATGATGTCTGGCATGTTGCAACCCTTAAATGCGCGGATGAGATCGTTGCGAGCGAAGCAATATAGTTCTGTATACTTACCATACCAGCTGCATCCGTGCAGACTAGGATACGGATGATGCCCTGTCGGAAAAGATCCATGGCTAAATCGCGGTAGCCCTCGCTCTGGACCGCGTTGAAGGGGCGCACGGCGCTGTGTAGGTGCTCAGGAAGTAGGGAGTGTAGGTGCTGAATGATCTCTTGACCCGTGGTGATGTTGTCGGCATATATCCAGGTTTTTGGTATATCCTCTGCCCGGGAGACATTCGCTGGGATGACGAAGTCCAAGTCGTTGTACGTGTTCATGGGATGGTGCATCGCTCGCACGATCAGGGAGACGTTGGGCCTGTCGTTGCCTATATTGAGATGGAGGTATGGTCGAGGCGGGGAACGGCTGAGTTGGAGGGTGTCTACGACCGTGCGAATGACCCGCGAAGTCAAAGTCGCGGAGAGGGCAATGATCGGAGTGTCGCGCGGGAGGAAAGCACGAATGAAACCGATGCTGCCATAGCATTTGCGGAATTCCGCACCCCAGAACGAGATACAGTGCGCTTCGTCCACGATCACGGAGTAGACACGGCTGGTGAAGCGCTGATTGCGCAACACGCAGTCCGTGAACGGCTTCGACGCGAGCATCTCCGGCGATAGCAAGACGACACAAAAGTCGCCGTTCAGGATGCGCTATATGGGATCCGATTAGTGCTCAAGGAAAAGAAAGAATGCCGAAGGGACTCACCTTCAGCTGAGAGGTCCCCTTGATGTCCACTGAGCTCTTAGAGCTGTTGAGCGCTGTTGCGCTTACTCCATAGTCCTTTTCGAAGCTTTTGGCCTGTAGCCGCATAAGCGGGATCACCTGCGAGACTGACAGGACCACGCACCATCTCGTTCATCAACGCTATCAAGGGAGAGACCATGAGTGTCGTCCTCCCCGCGTTCTTCTCCAAGACGTAGGGGGCGCTAGCCACCAGAGTCTTTCCCGAACCTGTCGGCGCCTGGCATACTGCGTCTTGACCTTCCTCTTGAGCCTGCGCAAGCCGAAGTTGAAAGTCTCGCGGGTCAAGTCCATGAAGTTGCTGATCCCGTATCCGCTCTCGAAGCTCGGCTAGCTGAGTCTGAGTCATCGGCCCATGGGTTGGAGGGGGATCGGCGGCAGCCTGCGTTTGCAGACGTTCAGCGCGATGCGCCGACGAGGGAGGCTGTGTAGGCGCCATGACGAAGGGGGGAGGAGGCGAAGGTCCAAAAAAGGAATTCAAGATAAGGGGCCGACGATCGCTCAGTCCGCGCCGTCATATCCCCTCCTAAATTCGTGTACAGGTAGCCATTTACCTACGAGAATAGTCAGTGTTGCCCTTGCTGCAAAGAAAATACAAGCTAACCTATGGCTCTACAGCCAATGGCAGACCCACCGCCCCCATTATCGCCTCTCACTCCGGTATCCGATGCCCATGAGCCGTTCCCTGAACCTCCACCTTGGCCTCCTCCTGTATCCCCTCGCCTGCCACCCAGTTCGCCGCCACGATCTTCTCCCTATCAGTTCAGAGGCATATTGAGAAGCGCACCATACACAATACCACAAGGCTCAGACGACGAGGACATGAGCCTGCCACCTTCGCGTGAGTCAGCTATCATGCTGGAGCGATTAAAATCTAATGAACGGGTCAGCAACTCCGAGACGCGCCCAGCCTCAAGCCCTGCCAGCTCGCCCTCCATCGCCTCGCGCTCCTCGAGCTGGTCTTCGACAAACTCCCCCGAAGTACAGAGGGCGCGCTCTCAATGCCCACGGGATGTACGACTCCTCGCCTGTGCTTGACACCAGAGACTCCCGACGAAAAGCTGCTCAGAACGCACGAGACGAAGCTCAAATGCGGCGCGAGGAGCAGGCGGCAGCGGAGGCCGAGCAGGCGGCGCGTCTTGCCGAGGCCGTACGGGAGGCGAAGTTGGCGGCCATCGAAAATGCATTGGATTGCCTTACGCGAGGAGGCGCGAGCCTGGGAGATCTTCTTCTGCACGTCTTTGGCGAGGGCCGTGATCACAAATGGCGCTGGTGGAACTTCTTCAAGGAGACATCTGTGGTCGATAATGTGATTAGTGCGATGGCGTCGAAGCACTACAACTTACCACGGGCGCGCGCGAAAGCAGAGGGTGCTATGCTCAACGTGATCGTGCACACCGTCGAACATGAGGCGCGGCGCATCACTCGCGCTGGCACCCTTCGTCCTCCGAAGGAGGTGGACGAGAACTTCGTCCTGGGATTTAAATTCCACGGCCTCGTCGATACTATCCTTCCCCAATGTCCAACGATTGCGAGGCTTCTGCTTGGTATCTGTCAAACAAGGAGGCAGACCAAGGACTGTACGCTGGAGAAGCTAGATCACAAGCGATTCGTGAGTCATCTATTTAGCGAACCTCTCGTAGACATGCTTACCTTGACTCGCAGCTAACCGCCATCTACGCCGCGCTGCTTCTAGGTGAACGAAGTCAGTATAACTCGTGGTTTCGCCACGTCTTCGGCCTCTACCTGTATTCCCAGGGCGCATCTCGCCAGTTGATCACTGTGTTAAATCACCTGGGAATCAGTATGAGCTACGTCACAATAGTAGGACGAGGCGGAAATCTCGGTGCGGTGCCCGAGCGACCAGAGGTCGCCGCGCAAGATGGTACTGAGGAAGAGGCAGTGGAAGGTGCACCTACATCAGCATCCATCAACGACGGACTTCCGAATACAGCAAGACCTCTCCGAGACCTGCGTCAGCAAGCTGCGAAGCCGGGAACACTGCAGTCACTCTCACTTCAGATGCGGGAGAAAGCGAGGGAGATGGCGAGGAACTCGGACTTCATGGTGGTCTACGACAACATCAATATGATGTGGAGGGTCGCCGAGCAGATACTGGGGCGTACCGGTAAGTCCTAGAGCGGCCATGGTTGTCGATCCTTGACCATCATTGCTGACTTGTACTGCAGACTCGATGGAGAGCGGGACTTGTGCAACGGCCATGCCACTGCACGATGCAGACCCGAAGCACCTTGACCCTGCAGTGTTCTATCAGCACTTCGATGACGCTGAAAAGCTCGAGGCCACGGACCTGATGCACACAGAGGAATACAAGGCCCAACTGCGCCGGAACCTGGTACACACGGTGCTTCGGATTATCGTGCGCCGAGGTGGTGACGCGATGAGGAAGAAGTTCGGGAAGGAGGTTCGGGAAAGCCAGCCGTCGACGTCGTCGAAGATCCCTGTTCACGCCACAAAGATCCATCCGCTCCCGACTATGCACATCGACGAGCAATCAAGGCAGGGGAATGCAGACTTGATCACCGAGATCATGGACGAGCTGGGCCAGGCGACATCAGACACCGAGCGCGCGGACAAGGTTCGTCTTGTAGCCGGAGATCAACTTTCAATGGCGCGCATTCGTGAAGTTGGCGTAGCTCGCGCGGGAAACGACGGCAACGCGGCGTCCCTGCGTCATCTGCTCTTGACGCCTGGTTTCTTCCATTACAAGATGTCCGCCACCGCCGGCTTAATGCAGACGTACCTTGGTACCAAGAACCGCGACCTATCGAACCCTGCATCAATACACGCCCACAATACTCTCCTTCGCCGCAAGCCGCTCACTGCCACGTCCCTTCCTCCGTTTCGCCAATGCCGCGATATTCTCTTCATCTCTGGCGACGCGAGGATCTTGACTGTCCTTCTGAAAGTATCAGGCAAAGCGTCACTCGAGGAATACGCGGCGGATGCGGATATCACCTTCGACGTTCTGCAGCGTCACGCCGAACAGATTGTCGACCAGTACGCAAACCCGGAAGTCGCTCGAAAACTTCGGAGGGCTCGAGACCGTGGCAACGTGGAGGCGGGAGATATGGTCTTCGAGAACGCTGTCCTGTTCCTCCGAGATGTGCTTCTTCTGCGCGAGTTTACGGATGCGATCAAGGGAGGCGACTCGGGCCGTATCATCACTGTGCTCGAGTCCTGGGTGTTCAGCTATCGCGCGCAAGGTCGGCCCCAATACGCGGGGGAAACACTACGCATACTTCACAACTACAAGAAGGTCTGGCCTCCCGGTATTCGGTAAGCACATGTGCGAGACAAGTCCATTGAGATACTCACCAAACACAGTGATATTATGCTGCGAAACTGGCTCGTGAACACGACGGGGAAGCCGAACGCTTTCCTCGAAGTGGACCTCTTGCAGGAGCACCTGAATTATTGGATCAAGGTGAGTCTTGTCGATACCATACGCGTGCGAGGGTACTAATCTGGCGACTGCAGACGTACTTTCAGGCGCACGGGAGCAACGCCTCGTGGGAGTGGTTGGCCACGGTCTCGCCATGTGTTATTGTCCTGCGCTCGCTGGCAAACGAGATCAACGACGCGCTCGGTTCAAAGCAGGGAAAGCGGCACACGGCGCCCGACCTTACCAAAGATATCCACGAACTCATGGCAAGTCTGCAAAAGCACAACGTCTACGAGGTCGTTCCGGGACGTCGATTCGACGCCGACGACTTGAGCCTCGTAGATGATGCCGTGTCTACGGGCTTTGTTAAGCTCATCCAACCGACTGCGAAAGGAACGTCGCCGTTGGACGATTATAACACGGCGTTCACGCGCCTTCAGCGCGCCTACCGCATCACGCCTATTGTGGGCGGTCCGCCGACCTCTTCAGAGGCAACCTCGAGCGAAACCGTATCCTCCAATACCGCATCTGCTCCTTTAGGTGCGTCGTGGCATTTGCAGTACTCGACTGTGTAAGGAGAGGCTTACTTATATGCAGAAACGCGCTCGCGGTCTCCTACTCCGGATGGCAATGATGACACGCCTCGCGGCGTGGATCAGGAGGACAGCGAGGAGACAGGCATCCCCTTCTTGCAGGACGACGCGGGTCTTCCCAACGACGAGAAGGTGCAGGAGTTCGATCTGAACAAATGGTTCGATGATTACGAGTTGAGCGACGATGAGGACGACCTCTTGGATGTAGATGCGGACGGCGAGACGGACCCGGACGCGTTGTCGAACAAGGACTCCGACGTGGAGAGCATCAGCGATGAGGAGGCTGCCTCAAATGCCGCGCCCGGCGAGGGTCTCTCCAGCGACAGCGAGGGCTTCGGTGAGGATCTCGACGCAATTGGATATCACTAGTGAATACTGCTTCGACGGCCTGCAATGTATCGTATATACCACCTAAGTTCCATCTCCAATCGACATCGGGGTCTAAGTAGTACGGGATTCCCCAGTACGAGAAGTGCAGGCGCGCCGCCGCTGGAACACGCTCTTGTTTTCACTAAGTCAGGCAGGGGTCATGACCC